>NW_024070202.1:59104351-59593959 GCF_014754425.2 Oryx dammah | reverse complement strand
ATATATATATATACACTTATATATATATATATACACTTATATATATATATATATATATATAATATACATATTATTTCTAGAAATACATGCATAGTTATTAGCTAGGGTTGTAGGCATTATTAGAATCATGAGGGTGTTAAGACTGCAAAAATACATTATGATTTCCTTGAGGTGGTAAAAACCACTGTTCCAATTATTGTTTGTGATTAATGTATTAGGAGACTGTGGCTTTCTCCATGCTCATCCTCATTTTGGTATATCTATGGATATTATCAAGTGCTTTTTGGAAATAATATTTTAACCCTTAAAAGTGATTCTGATCCAAAGAGAATGATTTGAAGGTGATGAAGTCATTGTGTTTTTCAAACAAGGCTGACAGTAACATTGATCTTTGTGCCTAGTTGCTTATAGCTCAAAGATTGCATTAATGGTACATCAAATAGTCCATCAATGAAATAAATGCATGTTCACACATAAGAATATGCTTACATCCCTGCCACTCTTACATATAAATACAGTATATATGATATATATTTTGTGAAAAAAAATAACTTTTCTCTTCTCTACGTTAACAAGCTAAATTGTGTCTTTTAAGTTTAGACTTGGATAGGTTGTGTCATCACCTTCATCTTGGACCCTGCAATTTCCATAAACCTCTTCTCATCTGGGTTTGAATAGAGAACATACTGATGAATTTAATATTCAATCCTGAAAAGATCCCAGGGGAACAACTGCAGTCAGAATAGACATGGAGCTAATGAGTGTGCTTAGCTTTCCTCCTTTGATGGATCAGGGCCTATTTGGTCACATGAAGGTTGTTAGCCATGGAAAGCAAATTCCCTCACTGTCTTTATTGGGAATGGACTCTGACTGCATATTTATGACATTGAAATTCCAATGTGAGTTGCATCTCATTCCTTCTGAGTTTGGGCTTCCTTTCTGCTGACAGTGTTCATATTAAGTTTGGGAAGTATTTGCCATTTGCATTGTCTTAACTTCTGTTTTTTAATTACTTTTATTGCCACATAATCTTGATATCTATGGGCAACTTTTAAATGAGTTATAAATGGCTGGAATTATGAAGTAATAAAAATAAATGAAAACTGCTTCATATTTTAATTATTTTTAATTTGGCCTTAGCGATAAAAGAAGATAAGGATGTACCAAAGGGGTCAGAGCTTGGAAGGAGGTAACAGTTTCTGCCTTACAGTTCTGTTTTCCCCCAGGTGAAAAGTAGAATGTATCATAGAAGGCTCACGAGTCATGGACTGTGTTTGATTGAGCAGGCTTACTGTACACATCCACACTCATGAACAATATTTTATTGAAAGGGGTTAAGAACAGATGAAGGCCACAGCCATGTACATATGTATATAAAATCATCCTCAAAAGTTGATATTAAGTCTCTTAAGAAACTCATACTTTATCATAAAAAACAATATATGTACAAAAAATAAAATCCCAGAGCAATATTGGTACTCTATTTACAATTACTAATGGCTTGGTAAAAAAAGTACTAAAGGGATTCAGAAACTGGACAGATAATTGTGATCTGGTGTTATTCAGAATACACTCTTGAGAAAGCTAAGGATTGCTCTGTATCTGAAAATATTTGTTAAGGGAAAGGAGAATAGGACACTTCAGCTGGAGAATAAACTTGTAGATATAAAGACTTCAGTGTATCAAATAATAATATGGAAGTTTTTAAAAATGCAATTGAAGATGAACTTAATGCATAGCAAATTAGTGCTAATAAAAATAATGCTGACAAACAACCAGTATTTACTGAATGGTTGCTATGGCCCAAAGCATTGTGCTAAGTACATTACATGGGTTCTCTCTTGTAACCCATTTTTAAAGATATACAGCAATATACTGAAAGACTTCATATTTACGTTTGAGCCCCTTGGCAATAGGAGCTAATGTAAATCTTAAAATATTCAGTGATTTGATTTGGATGAGTGGATGTGAGATGGAAAAAAAAGACAAGAAGAACAGCTGACAGATTACTCTGAAGGTTTGAGTATTAGTGAATTGTACCATTCTGCATGAAAATAGTGATTTATCCAGTGATGTGCTGGTGAATATTTAACAATTGACTCTCTAGGGGGAAAAGCCGTGATTTTCTAATTTGCCCACTTTCCATGGTGTAAATACTTTCACAATGACTGAATTCAAGCTGCCAATTCAAGATTAACTGGCTCACCAGACTCCTGACATTCACAATTGGCTTTTGTCAGTCAGTATGAGTGGCTCAGAGGTTAAAGTGTCTGCCTGGAATGCGGGAGACTCGGGTTCAATCCCTGGGTTGGGAAGATCCTCTGGAGAAGGAAATGGCAACCCACTCCAGTACTCTTGCCTGGAGAACCCCATGGAGGGTGGAGCCTCGTAGGCTACAGTCCATGGGGTCACAAAGAGTCGGACACGACTGAGTGACTTTCCTTACTTAACTTACAGTCAGTATGAGCTGGCTCTGAACACCATCAAGTTATTCTCAGACATCTAGAGACTGAAGGACAAGTGAGTCTTGGATGGTTTGGCTATGTGGAATAGAAGAGACTGTATCAAAGTGGAATCCAGTTTTATAGCTTGAGGCAATGAGAGCCTAGGTGTCCCTGCCTTCTAGGAGGACAAGTCCAACTGTATCTAGACTAGACAAGACTCACCTAGAGACCTAACTGTTGTATCTCCTTCAGGAAAGTGTCTGAGAGTTTTACTTGCTTGGAGGAGAAAGCTTTCTGCCCAAGATGACTAGGGAAAGCACATGATACTGGGGCAATGAGAGGAGGGTGTGGCACATGTTCTTTGGTCCAGTTCAAAGATTAAGTCTGAGTCATCAAAGTAGAGAGGCTAGAGACTGATTTGGGAGGATTCCTTTTCACGGAAGGATCCCATGAAACATGTTATCTGCTTCTCCTGGAGGAGGGTATTGTATACAATAGGGGAAAAGATCATTCTTTGCAGCTGTGCACATCCCTATGGCACTGTGAGAGCTTCAGAGACATGGAACACTTTCTAGAGAGTCTGGGAGATGTTTAAGGGACTTGGAGAAACTCTTAATCAACATGAAGTCCTGTCTTTGCAGATATGAATTGAAGTTTGAATATTAACAAATCATGCATGTTTGTATCCAAAGGTTTCTGAAGACTGGGAAATTTGGACCAGGGAGAAAGAAGTGGGGAATTTAAGATGGCAAAAGCTGAGCACAAACCTAATCATGCTATATATGAGATGATAGCTGAGAAAATTTGTCCTGTAATGCAACTGAAGCTCTAGAGGAAAGACCAGAAATAAGGAAGGGAAATGGGAACTGTCAACCAAAAGATGGGATTCAAATCAAGGAGAGTGGAGAAAGGAGACCAAATTGTTTCTGATGAAGCCCATAAGAACATTCATAATCATAACATTTTAGGTGAAACCAATATATTTCAACCAGGCTACAATTCTGAGTGTGTTTGGTAGATAAATTCGTTTTCCCCAGCTGTGCCTTAGAAACAAACGTTTCTGTGCCCTGCTCATTAGTTTACAGATCTTCATGGGTTCCTAAATTCCTCCTGACATTTTTGGTAAGCAAAATTGGGCAACAGGCATGCCATCCCTGTACTAAATAGTCCATGTGCCAAGATAGAATGAATGCTTCTGTCTTTCTACTGTTGGAAAACTTCACAATGCATTGTGTCCTGGCTTTTATTGTGTTTGAGCAGCAGGGATGATATAATTTCCTTATTCCTTTCAAGGAATTACTTACTTCTTAGTATTTTTCTCCTTGCCCTGAGTAGAGCTCAGGACTAAAACTTACATCTTTCTTTTCCTTCCCCCTTTCAGCAATTATTACCAATAAACAACTTTTCCTAAATGTCCCAATCCCAAACGATTACTGTAACTCCCTTTCTTCTTGCCAGCCAACTTCTCAATGTTTGATTAATGTGTTTGGCTTAAAATTTGTATTTCCCTTTCAGTCTTCTGCTAAAAGTATGATGTAAGACCACATATACATACACACATATACACTCATAGAGTTACAGCTGAAGTGGTTCGACTTAAAGTTCCATGGACAGAGAAGCCTGGTGGGCTACAGTCCGTGGGGGTCATGAAGCTTGACACAACTGATCATGTCCAAGTATTATTATATAAAGACAATGGATAAAAATAGTGGTTCGATTCAGTTCAATTCAGTTCAGTCGCTCAGTCGTGTTCAACTCTTTGCGACCCCATGAATCGCAGCACACCAGGCCTCCCTGTCCATCACCAACTCCCGAAGTTCACCCAAACTCGTGTCCATCGAGTCAGTGATGCCATTCAGCCATCTCATCCTCTGTTGTCCCCTTCTCCTCCGTGTTAGACTATATTTATCTTTATCAGTCTTATCTCTGAAACCCGTGGCTTCTGACCACTGAATTTATGCTTTAAAGTTAAAAGTATTGAGAAGAATAAATAAAATTTCAAGATGTATAAATTTGATAGCTAGATTCATTACATTTTCACCTTCACACTTGTTTCTTTACTTTCACATTTCATTTCTTTAGGTTTTAAGATTTTTGTTTTCATTTTTGTTGGACTTTATAATTTTTCAAAGGAAATATGTTTTCTTTATTTATTGATATGTCCTTCTAAAGATTTTAAATTTTGCTCAGCCTCCTACCATTATTCCAAATTGTGAGAATGATCTCAATTTTTGCTTTATGATTTAGAGGTTTGCTTCTTCCTTTTCCCATATCCTTACATTTTAATTTCATGATTTCCCCCATATTTATTTCTTTAAATTATATAGTTCACACCCTTATTTCTAAACATTATTTTCTATTTCTACCTTCTACCTTCCTTAGTTTGGCTTCAAGTTCCTTATTTTCTCGGCTTCCATCTTTCCCACTCAACTGGTTTCTTTTGGGTATAAACATTTTCAGTTTTCTCCCATCTGCAGAAATATCCTTTCTCTTGAGACTATCAACACTTTGCATATTAACCCATTTTTCTTTCTTTAAGCCAAACATCTTATGAGTAGTCTGGCTTCACCATTACCATTTTTCCTACTTTCTCGAATTCCTTAAGTTTTTACAATCTAGTTTTATGCTCCTATCACATTACATAAATAAGTTAAAAAATAAGGAAGCAAGAAAATATATAAACAAATGTTCTTTTGGATATTATAATGAGCTCCTAACAACCAATCAATGCCATTTCTAGTCCTTGTTTTCTTTATCTTAGAGTTGTAGGATTTTACACTATAAAACATCCCAGTTATCTCTCAAATCCTTTCCCCACTAGATTCTGCAAGTCAGTTCTAGCTTGGCTTTCTTTCTATTTCTCTGATCATGACTCAGACTTTGTCTTCCTGTCTCATATGCATCTTCAGTGGGATCAATTCTTTGGCTCTTTTTTTCTCTCTCTTTCATTTAGTTAAACAATGTTTCATTTGGTAAATGAATGCTTACAAGCACGTATTATTTGCAAGAGTACTAGGGATGCCTTAGGGTACCTATGTGGTCCTATTTGAGGACAATGAAAAGCTATCTTGTTCAAAGAAATCTTGAGAGACTTCTAGGGCCTTTCATTAGGTGTAAAATTTCTTTGCTGCTTTTGGCTGAGAAATTTATGATCCTTGTCAGGAAATGCAAAAAATATTCTCCAGTAGGCCTCATACATTGTCAGCTATGACTTTAGTTGGAATAGAAAAAAACAGATGGTCAGATTATCTAATAGAACACAGATACAGAGGTGTATCTGATACACAAATAAAAGACAGGTATATTTTAATGAGGTAAGGGAGAAAGACGAGAGAATATTGGGTAATAAGAGGTACTCCCTGAAAAGGCAAACCAGTGGTTTGTTCCCCTGGCTGGCCATGGAAAGACTTAATTTAAAAAACACAAAATAAATACTATAAATAAATGCATTCAACTGAATAAACAGCATTTTGGAAACAAGAGTTCTTTGCAGAATATACTTTCCCACTACTGTTTTTATTTTTCCTTGTGAATAATCTCATGGTTCTCAATAAATGAATCTGATTCACAAGAGACCAGCTCCCTAGCAGTGCCTCATCTAATTAAGAATAATAGTAAAAATCTCCATTAAAGCCTTTACTCTGGGAAAATCATTAGGAAACAACTAGAGTGACAGAAGGTCTTTTCTTCCCAGTTCAAGTGTTTCCTTTTACTCTCATGCATGATTATAATTACTCCTTGATATCCTACTAGATATCTCTGGATGACTATAAACTACTCTGTAATATAGATGATTTATTAGGCTAACACAAAACGTGATTTTTGCATATCAATGGGAAAATGATATAAATTTAACCCCTGTCATTTCTAATAAATATGACCTGGAATTTGGTAGTCTTGGAAAATGTTTTTTAAAATATGTATGTATTTTTTTAAAAATCAAAGAACTGTGATAACATAAACACTTTATTTCATAGTATTAATTCATAGTATTAATTGAAAACTACCAGCTTCAGAGTATTTTCTTCATTTTAAACTTGCCTACTGTACATACTGTTTCACCATAGAGTCACCAGTGTGGTTTTACTGTTAGAAAATCTCTGTTATGTGCGGTTCTGACTCTGATATTTATGTGGAGATTTTGAGACTGCATATCCCAGTATCCTTACCTTGGACGAGTGGTATCTCCTCACAGCCACCTCTCCTGACCATGAACGTGGAGAAGCTCCACTCCACCCTCCTGCGCCCGCACAGCTGCCACTGCTTGGATGTGGGTCGGTAGGTGCCCAACATGCTACTGGAGATCAGTGGAGAAATAACTCCAGAAAGAATGAAGGGATGGAGCCAAAGCAAAAACAATACCCAGTTGTGGATGTGACTGGTGATAGAAGCAATGTCCAATGCTGTAAAGAGCAATATTGCATAGGAACCTGAAATGTTAGGTCCATGAATCAAGGCAAACTGGAAGTGGTCAAACAAGAGATGGTAAGAGTGAACGTTGATATTCTAAGAGTCAGCAAACTAAAATGGGCTGGAATGGGTGAATTTAATTCAGATGACCATTATATCTACTACTGTGGGTGATAATCCCTTAGAAGAAATGGAGTAGCCATCATAGTCAACAAAAGAGTCCGAAATACAGTACTTGGATGCAATCGCAAAAACAACGGAATGATCTCTGTTCATTTCCAAGGCAAACCATTCAATACCACAGCAATCCAAGTCTATGCCCCAACCAGTAATGCTGAAGAAGCTGAAGTTGAACGGTTCTGTGAAGACCTATAAGACCTTTCAGAACTAACACCCAAAAAAGTTGTCCTTTTCATTATAAGGGACTGGAATGCAAAAGTAGGAGGTCAAGAAACACCTGGAATAATAGGTAAATTTGGCCTAGGAGTCCGGAATGAAGCAGGGCAAAGGCTAATAGAGTTTTCCCAATAGAATGCACTGGTCGTAGCAAACATCCTCTTCCAACAACACAAGAGAAGACTCTACACATGGACATCACCAGATGGTCAACACTGAAATCAGATTGATTATATTCTTTGCAGCCAAAGATGGACAAGCTCTATACAGTCAGCAAAAACAAGACTGGGGGTTGACTGTGGCTCAGATCATGAACTCCTTATTGCCAAATTCAGACTTAAATTGAAGTAGGGAAAACCACTAGACCATTCAAGTATGACCGAAATCAAATCCCTTATGATTATACAGTGGAAGTGAGAAATACATTTAATGGACTAGATCTGATAGACAGAGTGCCTGATGAACTATGGACGGAGGTTTGTGACAATGTACAGGAGACAGGGATCAAGACCATCCCCATGGAAAAGAAATGCAAAAAAGCAAATTGGCTGTCTGAGGAGGCCTTACAAATAGTTGTGAAAAGAAGTGAAGCAAAAAGCAAAGAAGAAAAAGGAAAGATATAAGCATCTGAATGCAGAGTTCCAGAGAATAGCAAGAAGAGATAAGAAAGCCTTCTTCAGCGATCAATGCAAAGGAATAGAGGCAAACAACAGAATGGGAAAGACTAGAGTTCTCTTCAAGAAAATTAGAGATACCAAGGGAACATTTCATGCAAAAATGGGCTCAATAAAGGATAGAAATAGTATGGACCTAACAGAAACAGAAGATATTAAGAAGAGGTGGCAAGAATACACAGAAGAACTGTGCAAAAAAGAGCTTCACGACCAAGATAATCAAGATGGTGTGATCACTCACATAGATCCAGACGTCCTGGAATGTGAAGTCAAGTGGGCCTTAGAAAGCATCACTACAAACAAAGCTAGTGGAGGCTATGGAATTCCAATTGAGCTGTTTCAAATCCTGAAAGATGATGCTGTGAAAGTGCTGCATTCAATATGCCAGCAAGTTTGGAAAACTCAGCAGTGGCCACAGGACTGGAAAAGGCCAGTTTTCATTCCAATCCCAAAGAAAGTCAATGCCAAAGAATGCTCAAACTACCGCACAATTGCACTCATCTCACATGCTAGTAAAGTAATGCTCAAAACTCCCCAAGCCAGGCTTCAGCAATTTGGGAACTGTGAACTTCGATATGTTCAAGCTGGTTTTAAAAAAGGCAGAGGAATCAGAGATCAAATTGCCAACATCTGCTAGATCATAGAAAAAGCAAGAGAGTTCAAGAAAAACATCTATTTCTTCTTTATTGACTATGCCAAAGCCTTTGACTGTGTGGATCACAATAAACTGTGGAACATTCTGAAAGAGATGGGAATACCAGACCACCTGACTTGCCTCTTGAGAAACCTATATGCAGGTCAGGAAGCAACAGTTAGAACTGGAAACAACAGACTGGTTCCAAATAGGAAAAGGAGTATGTCAAGGCTGTATATTGTCACCCTGCTTATTTAACTTATATGTAGAGTACATCATGAGAAACGCTGGGCTTGAAGAAGCACAAGCTGGAATCAAGATTGCTGGGAGAAATAACAATAACCACAGATACGCAGATGACACCACCCTTGTAGCAGAAAGTGAAGAGGAACTAAAAAGCCTCTTGATGAAAGTGAAAGAGGAGAGCGAAAAAGTTGGCTTAAAGCTCAACATTCAGAAAACGAAGATCATGGCATCCGGTCCCATCACTTCATGGGAAATAGATGGGGAAACAGTGGAAACAGTGTCAGACTTTATTTTTCGGGGCTCCAAAGTCACTGCAGATGGTGACTGTAGCCATGAAATTAAAAGACGCTTACTCCTTGGAAGGAAAGTTATGACCAACATAGACAGCATGTTAAAAAGCAGAGACATTACTTTGCCAACAAAGGTCCGTCTCATCAAGGCTATGGTTTTTCCATTGGTCATGTGTGGATGTGATAGTTGGACTGTGAAGAAAGCTGAATGTTAAAGAATTGATGCTTTGAACTGTGGTGGTGTTGGAGAAGACTCTTGAGAGTCCCTTGGACTGCAAGGAGACTCAACCAGTCCATTCTAAAGGAGATCAGTCCTGGGTGTTCATTGGAAGGACTGATGCTAAAGCTGAAACTCCAATACTTTGGCCTCCTCATGCGAATAGTTGACTCACTGGAAAAGACCCTGATGCTGGGAGGGATTGGGGGCAGGAGGAGAAGGGGACAACAGAGGATGAGATGGCTGGATGGCATCACCAACTCGATGGACATGAGTTTGAGTGAACTCCGGGTGTTGGTTATAGAGAAGGAGACCTGGTGTGCTGTGATTCATGGGGTCACTGTCGGGAGCCAGCGTGAGGAATTCCACCCGTGACAAGGTCATGTGGCAAGAGCTCTGATGGCAAGGCTAATCAGACCTCAGGTTTTCCCCCTGGAATTTCCTGAGCATCCACCCCCCCAAAATAAGAATCTGCCTGCTTTTCCACTTTTCTGATATTCTCTGGAAAAAAGTCAACTCAGGGCTTTAGTCTTCTGCATTTGAAAGGGATGTTTCAGTTAACCCCCTCTGATTGCTCTCTAGCTTGCCTAACAGGTTCCCTGGACCTCTTACAGCTTGTGAATTGCTTGCAGCCCCCAACCTAGAGAGGCACAAAGCTTAAAAGCATCTTAAAGATACAGAGCCTTTTCTAAAGAGTTAAAAATTATATTGGTGATGGGATTTCACTGTTGACTCAATGATTGCTGCCAGGCCTCCATATTCTTTATCTTTTAGGCACCTGGGAGGATGTTAATCAATGTAAACGGGATATGGAAAAAGATATATAGTAGTTCTGATGTTAGCAACACTAGACTTTTGAGTTAATTACTTCTCTTTGCACTCCTCTTGTGTCCTTGCTATGTAAGAATGTAACTTTATTTATTCTTTATTTATTTATTTATATTTATTCTTTATTTATTTATATAAACTTTATTTATTTATATATTCTGAGAGTGGCACCAAACTTTGGGAAGATCACACAAATAAGTCTTCTGGTTGACAAACCCTTATCAGAAAAAAGGCTGTAAAATGTTAATTGGCCCCTTTTGGCCAGAAGATGATGTAAAATCACCTAAGACTTGTGTATACAATTAGGTATGCAGAGAGAAAAGCCTGGTTTTGATGAGTCTGGGCTGCTAACACTGCATAATTTTGTATTACCCATTGATCTCTATGTACAATCTAAAAGGTATATAAGGCCTTCTAAACAATAGGAGCGGGAGCCAGTCACTGGACTGGTATCCCCCATGTCTCTCTCTCTCTTTTTCCCTCCCTCTCCTCTTTAATTTCAGGCTGAATTTCCATCTGGGGCATAGAGACTCGCCAAGTCTACTTACTTGCCCTGGCTGTTAAGACCCGCGCGAAAGGGAGCCTAAGGTGAGGCACCCTTAGATATTCAAGCGAGCGCCGGTGGTCCAACGTAGATGGTGCAAATTCCTTGTCTGGAATTTTATTGGTCTTCCGCGTAATCCAAGCTATTCAGCCCTCTTCCTCCACTTAATCTTTCTACTACACTAGTTCTTCCTAATCTAATCTTATATTAATAAGTAAATAAGTCTTTCCTCGCCGACTCCGTCTACCCTTTGAATTCCCTGGATCCACCGGGGATGGACTCTGGTAGGTCACAAAGAATCAGACACAACTGCATGACTGACCTGACTGACTGATCCCAGCATCTGCCTCTTTGACTATATGCATATGAATTTTTTAATATAAATTTATTTATTTTATTTGGAGGTTAAATACTTTACAATATTGTATTGGTTTTGCCATACATCAACATGAATCTGTCACAGGTGTACACGTGTTCCCCATCCTGAACCCCCTTCCCACATCCCTCTCTGTACCATCCCTCTGGGTCATCCCAGTGCACCAGCCCCAAGGATCCTGTATCCTGCATTGAACCTGGACTGGTGGTTCATTTCATATATGATATGATACATGTTTCAATGCCATTCTCCCAAATCATCCCACCCTCTCCCTCTTCCACGGAGTCAAACAGACTGTTGTATACATCTGTGTCTCTTTTGCTGTCTTGCATACAGGGTCATCATTACCATCTTTCTAAATTCCATATATATGCATTAGTTTACTGTACTGGTGTTTTTCTTTCTGGCTGACTTCACTCTGTAGAATAGGCTCCAGTTTCATCCACCTCATTAGAACTGATTCAAATGTATTCTTTTTAATGGCTGAGTAACATTCCATTGTGTATATGTACCACAGCTTTCTCATCCATTCATATGCTGATGGACATCTAGGTTGCTTCCATGTCCTGGCTATTATAAACAGTGCTGCGATGAACACTGGGGTACACGAGTCCCTTTCAATTCTGGTTTCCTTGGTGTGTATGCCCAGCAGTGGGATTGCTGGGTCATAAGGCAGTCCTATTTCCAGTTTTTTTAAGGAATCTCCACACTGTTCTCCATAGTGGCTGTACTAGTTTGCATTCCTACCAACTGTGTAAGAGGGTTCCCTTTTTGCCACACCCTCTCCAGCATTTATTGCTTGTAGACTTTTGGATCACAGCCATTCTGACTGGCATGAAATGGTACCTCACTGTGGTCTTGATTTGCATTTCTCTGATAATGAGTGATGTTGAGCATCTTTTCATGTGTTTGTTAGCCATCTGTATGTCTTCTTTGGAGAAATGTCTATTTAGTTCTTTGACCCATTTTTTGATTGGGTTTTTTATTTTTCTGGAATTGAGCTGTAAGAGTTGCTTGTATATTTTTGAGATTAGTTGTTTGTCAGTTGCTTCATTTGCTATTATTTTCTCCCATTCTGAAGGCTGTCTTTTCATCTTGCTTAGAGTTTCCTTTGTTGTGCAGAAGCTTTTAAGTTTAATTAGGTGCCATTTGTTTATTTTTGCTTTTATTTCCAATATCCTGGGAGGTTGGTCATAGAGGATCCTGCTGTGATTTATGTCAAAGAGTGTTTTGCCTATGTTCTCCTCTAGGAGTTTTATAGTTTCTGGTCTTACGTTTAGATCTTTAATCCATTTTGAGTTTATTTTTGTGTATGGTGTTAGAAAGTGTTCTAGTTTCATTCTTTTACAAGTGGTTGACCAGTTTTATCAGCACCACTTGTTAAAGAGACTGTCTTTTCTCTATTGTATATTCTTGCCTCCTTTGTTGAAGATAAGGTGTCCATAGGTGTGTGGATTTGTCTCTAGGCTTTCTATTTTGTTCCATTGATCTATATTTCTGTCTTTGTGCCAGTACCATACTGTATGTCTTGATGACTGTGGCTTTGTAGTAGAGCCTGAAGTCAGGCAGGTTGATTTTTCCAGTTCCATTCTTCTTTCTCAAGATTGCTTTGGCTATTCGAGGATTTTTTTTTAATTTCCATACAAATTGTGAAATTATTTGTTCTAGCTCTGTGAAAAATACCTTTGGTGGCTTGATAGGGATTGCATTGAATCTATAGATTGCTTTGGGTAGCATACTCATTTTCACTATATTGATTCTTTGATCCATGAACATGGTATGTTTCTCCATCTATTAGTGTCCTCTTTGATTTCTTTCACTAGTGTTTTATAGTTTTCTATATATAGGTCTTTAGTTTCTTTAGGTAGATATATTTCTAAGTATTTTATTCTTTTCCTTGCAATGGTGAATGGAATTGTTTCCTTAATTTCTCTTTCTATTTTCTCATTATTACTGTATAGGAATGCAAGGGATTTCTGTGTGTTGATTTTATATCCTGCACCTTTATTATATTCATTTATTAGCTCTAGTAATTTTCTGGTGGAGTCTTTAGGGTTTTCTATGTAGAGGATACAATAGACCAGTTAGACCTAATTGATATCTAGAGGACATTTCACCCCAAAACAATTAATTTCACCTTTTTCTCAAGAGCACACGGAACCTTCTCCAAGATAGATCACATCCTGGGCCATAAATCTAGCCTTGGTAAATTCAAAAAATTGAAATCTTTCCAAGCATCTTTTCTGAGCACAATGCAGTAAGATTAGATCTCAATTACAGGAGAAAAACTATTAAAAATTCCAACATATGGAGGCTGAACAACATGCTGCTAAATAACCAACAAATTGCAGAATAAATCAGAAAAGAAATAAAAATATGCATAGAAATGAATGAAAATGAAAACACACCAACCCCAAACCTGTGGGACACTGTAAAAGCAGTGCTAAGGGGAAGGTTCATAGCAACACAGGCATACCTCAAGAAACAAGAAAAAAAGTCAGATGAATAACCTAACTCTATACCTAAAGCAACTAGAATAGGAAGAAATGAAGAACCCCAGGGTTAGTAGAAGGAAAGAAATCTTAAAAATTAAGGCAGAAATAAATGCAAAAGAAACAAAAGAGATCATAGCAAAAATCAACAAAGCCAAAAGCTGGTTCTTTGAAAGGATAAATAAAATTGACAAACCATTAGCCAGACTCATCAGGAAACAAAGAGAGAAAAATCAAATCAACAAAATTAGAAATGAAAATGGAGAGATCACAACAGACAATACAGAAATACAAAGGATCATAAGAGACTACTATCAGCAATTATATGCCAATAAAATGGACAACTTGGAAAAAATGGACAAATTCTTAGAAAAGTACAACTTTCCAAAATTGAACCAAGAAGAAATAGAAAATCTTAACAGACCAATCACAAGCACAGAAATTGAAACTGTAATCAGAAATCTTCCAGCAAACAAAAGCCCAGGTCCAGATGGCTTCACAGCTGAATTCTACCAAAAATTTAGAGAAGAGCTAACACCTATCCTACTCAAACTCTTCCAGAAAACTACAGAGGAAGGTAAACTTCCAAACTCATTCTATGAGGCCACCATCACCCTAATACTAAAACCTGAGAAATATGCCACAAAAATGAAAAACTACAGGCCAGTATCACTGATGAACATAGATGCAAAAATCCTTAACAAAATTCTAGCAATCAGAATCCAACAATACATTAAAAAGATCATACCCTCTGACCAAGTGGGCTTTATCCCAGGGATGCAAGGATTCTTCAATATCCACAAATCAATCAATGTAATACACCAAATTAACAAATTGAAAAATAAAAGCCATATGATTATCTCAATAGATGCAGAGAAAGCCTTTGACAAAATTCAACATCCATTTATGATAAAAACTCTCCAGAAAGCAGGAATAGAAGGAACATACCTCAACACAATAAAAGCTATATATGACAAATCCACAACAAACATTATCCTCAATGTTGAAAAATTGAAAGCATTTCCCCTAAAGTCAGGAACAAGACAAAGGTGCCCACTCTCACCACTACTATTCAACATAGTTTTGGAAGTTTTAGCCATAGCAATCAGAGCAGAAAAAGAAATAAAAGGAATCCAAATTGGAAAAGAAGAAGTAAAACTCTCACTGTTTGCAGATGCATATGAAACTTAACAGAACCTAGTCAATCCTTACCAAAGTGACAATTTATCTTCTGCTTTCTATATTTAAGGAGATTAATGCATTTGAGAAATCTGTATGCAGGTCAGGAAGCAACAGTTAGAACTGGACATGGAACAAAAGACTGGTTCCAAATAGGAAAAGGAGTACGTCAGGCTGTATATTGTCACCCTGCTTATTTAACTTATATGCAGAGTGCATCATGAGAAACGCTGGACTGGAAGAAACACAAGCTGGAATCAAGATTTCCAGGAGAAATATCAATAACCTCAGATATGCAGATGACACCATCGTTATGGCAGAAAGTGAAGAGGAACTAAAAAGCCTCTTGATGAAACTGTAAGTGGAGAGTGAAAAAGTTGGCTTAAAGCTCAGCATTCAGAAAATGAAGATCATGGCATCCGGTCCCATCACTTCATAGGAAATAGATGGGGAAACAGTGGAAACAGTGTCAGACTTTATTTTTCGGGGCTCCAAAATCACTGCAGATGGTGATTGCAGCCATGAAATTAAAAGACGCTTACTCCTTGGAAGAAAAGTTATGACGAACCTAGACAGCATGTTAAAAAGCAGAGACATTACTTTGCCAACAAAGGTCCATCTAGTCAAAGCTATGGTTTTTCCTCTAGTCATGTATGGATGTAAGAGTTGGACTATCAAAAAAGCTGAACACTGAAGAATTGATGCTTTTGAACTGTGGTGTTGGAGAAGACTCTTGAGAGTCCCTTGGACTGCAAGGAGATCCAACCAGTCCATTCTGAAGGAGATCAGCCCTGGGATTTCTTTGAAAGGAATGATGCTAAAGCTGAAACTCCAGTACTTTGGCCACCTCATGTGAAGAGTTGACTCATTGGAAAAGACTCTGACACTGGGAGGGATTGTGGGCAGGAGGAGAAGGGGATGACAGAGGATGAGATGGCTGAATGGCATCACTGACTCGATGGACATGAGTCTGAGTGAACTCCAGGAGTTGGTGATGGACAGGAAAGCCTGGCATGCTGCGATTCATGGGGTCACAAAGAGTTGGACATGACTGAGCGACTGAAACGAACTGAACTGAATGCATTTGAAGAACATCAATAAGTAAAGAGCCTTCCTGAACAATCACAAAGATATTGATTATTTAAGGACTATTCATAAAAGTACCCCTAAAAGAACAAATGTTTTAGCAGTGCCAGTAAAACCAGTAAGGGTTAGTTTGCAGATGATGCTACTTCTGGCATTTGTAGTTCTGTGATGACTACAACTTCTATTCATATACCTTTGCCATCACAGCACCTTCTCTATGCCAACCACCTGGATGTCCAGAGCTTCCTAGTGTAAACTGGGTAGCCTCTATGCTCCTAATTTTCTCACTTTCCTTCTATCCCAGATTTACTGTTTTTGTGAGAGTCTTTCTTTCTGTGGGAGAGACGTATGAATTTGTGGCACTTGTACGATGACTGTTAAAAGGACATCACAGTTTCCAAATAACATTCATGGATTTGGCTTCAACCACTTAAAGGAGTTTCAGGTATTATCATAGGCTAGTAGGAGAGATGTTTTGGGCATGGGATCTTTCTTATCACTTTTGATTTTGAATTTCCAAATATTTAAAGACACTTAGACACTGATTTGAAGACATAAAATAATTTAATGCTTTTTGAAAACCTTTTATGTAAGTCATAAGGACTACAGTGTGAGTTTTTAAATGTTAAACTTTATTGAGTTGTAATTGACATTCAGTAAAAGGCATGGGTTTAAAGTGAACAATTTGATAAGTTCCGACACATCTGTATACCCATAGAATCATCATCACTGTCAAGATAGTGAACATATCCATTCCCCGTTGTTTTCTCATACTTCTTTATATAAAACTCTATTTTTTAAACTATCCTATCATTTCTGTCCTACCTCCCACCCACAGCCAAATAGTCACTGGTTTGAAAAGCTAAAAGTTTTTCAAACCAGACTATCCTTTGTGGTCAACACACTTAAAAAAAATAATGAGAATCTCAACACAAGTGTACCATTTAAAATTGAATAATTTGTCCTCATCAAATTGGTTATATCTGGGTCTGCCATTCATGAGGAGGGTTATTCTAGAGCACCCCTATGAATGGTACTGTGAATGGTGATTTCAACAGTTTAGTGGTAAAAAGAAATGAGAAGAAAAAAGAATTGCTGCTCACCCTAAAGCTTGCATCATAGTTTCTCCTGGTGTTTGCAACTCTGGCTGTGCATTAGAATTGCTTAGGGAGCTTTAAAAATGTAGAGGCCTGGGTCCCATTTGAGCCTAGTTAAACTAGAATCTTTGGAAGGGGCCGAGTCTTTGGATTCATAAGTAGTATTTAAAACTTCACAGATGATTCTGATATGCAGTATGAGTTGAGAATCATTGCTGATGTTTTACTCATAACTTAGTGTTCTTTTTCAAGAAGTAGTTTCAGATTTCATTTTTTTTATAAGTTCACTCAGAATTGATCATTCTGTATTACTATTTTCTCCTAGGGAGTTGTCTTGCTCTGGTCAAAAAGTGTTTCCTCAAGAAAAAGTAAATGGTTGTTGCTTACAAATGATTGTGATTTATCCTCCTGCTTTATGTCTTTGTTGTTCAGTTGTCAAGTTGTGTCTGACTCTTTGCGACCCCATGGACTGCAGCACACCAGGCCTCTCTGTCACTCACCATCTCCCAAAGTTTGCCCAAGTTCATGTCCATTGCATCACTGATGCCATCCAGTCATCTCATCCTCTGATGCTTCAGTATCAGTCCTTCCAACAAGGATTCAGGGTTATTTTCCCTTAAGATTGACTGGTTTGATCTCCTTGCTGTCCAAGGGACTCGCAGGAGTCTTCTCCAGCACCACAGATCAAAGGCATCAATTCTTTGGTGCCCCGCCTTCTTCAGCGTTATAATAAGCTACACATTCTAATCAAATTCTACTGTGTTCTATGATCAATTTTACCTTTCATTTACCATTTTCTATGTCAGTATGCATGAGGGACCATAGAAAAATCTGAAATGTTTAGGAATCAAGCTACTTCCCCCTTCCCTCTTGGCTTTTCTCCCTCTTTTCAGTCTCCTACTTCTTAAAGTGGCTCATGGCTCTTCATTCTGTCCCACCCCTGGGTCTTTCCTCTCTGCTGTCATACTTATCCTTCATGCCAGGAAAAAAAAAATCCCTACCCTTTTTCCTATTTTTAATGTCTACCAGTTGCTAGATATCTTTTCAAATACATATATTTATGTCAATGCTGCCAACATCTAAATATGGTATCTCTGGAAAGCTACTATTATATTAATTTCTGCCTTTCACTGATGATGCCAGGACCTAAAGAACTAACTTAATTGTTTACTCATACATTTTATTTATTATTTATTGAAGTATAGTTGATTGATAATGTTGTATGTTTCTTGTGTACAGTGAAGTGATTCAGTTATACACATCATATATATATATATCTTTTATATCACATATATATCATATCATGTATATATCATATATATATATCTTTTTCAGATCTTTTCCATTATTGTTTACTACAAAATACTGAATATAGTACCCTGTGCTATACAGTAGCACCTTTTGTTTATCTATTTTATATATAGTAGTTTGTGTCTGCTAAAGCCAAAATTCCAATACTTTGGCCACCTGATGCAAAGAACCAAATCATTAGAAAAGTCCCTGATGTTGGGAAAGATTGAGGGCAGGAGAAGAAGGGAATGGCAGAAAATGAGATGGTTGGATGGCATCACTGGCTCGATGGACATGAGTTTGAGCAGGTTTTGGGAGATGATGAAAGATAAGGATGCTTGGCGTGCTGCAGTCCATGGGGTCACAAAGAATCGGACATGACTTAGTGGCTGAACAACAAATATCTGCTAATCCCAAACTCCCGATTTATCCCTTCCTTCCCCATCCCCACTTTCCATTTTGGGAACCATAAATTTGTTTTCCAGATCTAACTGTATAGTGGGAACTTCCTGTGTTGTGGTTCAGGCTGGTGGGCGTAAAATTTGAGGACAGGTATGCCAGCCTGTGGCTTCCATATCATACCATGGACCAGACTTACCTTGTACCTCTGCAAACAAACAAACAAATAAAACATCCTACTCTGTTGATATCATCACCTTCTCAGGATGTTAAGGGACTTTGGTGTGCCTGTCTCTGAGAAAAAGAAACATCTGAGTGATAGTGAAGCACTGATCCTTCACTATGAATTAATGATACAATGCCATTTTTTCAAAGTACTTCTCTGACTGTGGTGCAACAGGAAAGCATCTCTGCTCAATAACCCTTGAATACAAACTTCCATTTGTGAGGCTAGTGAGTGTTTTGGCAGATTGGGCTCTAAATTAAAGATGTAGAGATGGATTTTTCTCAAAGGATTTTAGAATTTTGTGGATTTTTTCCCTCTCATCTCTGTTTAGCTTCAGATATTTCTTAAATGCAGTTTGTAGTAAAAAGTCATCTCACTATTGTATATCATTCATGATAGATTATATCAGAAGGATTTTTATTGTCCATATTACATCCTCACTTCTAGAAGTCAAAACTGCATTTAAAGTAATCCAGTGAAAGGTAACTGCAATATTATATGTTTATGAATCACAAGCTAGTCTTTTATATTTGCCTTGATTCTTTCAGGAGAATTTTATTAGCACATATAAAAGTAGCTAAGAGGTAAAACACTCTTTTTTTGTTTATATGTAACTTGGGAAACATTTTTATTGCTGACCAGAAATTGAAAAACTGTGGTAACCATGATTAAATCAGTTTAACATGGAAATGTTTTTTGGGCACCTGTGACATACATAGCACTCTGATAAAGATGTGGATATATAATACATTATACCTAATGGGTATGATTAAGTTAAAATGTATTAGGGGAAAATGTGGATACAATTATGATTGGAATAAACCTTTGTTATGATTTGTTGTTGGTGTTTAGTAGCTAAGTTATGTATGACTCTTTTGAAACCCCATGGACTGTAGCCCACCAGGCTCCTCTGTCCATAAGAATTCCCTGGCAAAAATACTGGAGAGGGCTGCCATTTCCTTCTCCAGGGTATCTTCCTGACCCAGGGATTGAAATAGGTCTTCTACCAGAGCCACAGTAGAACTAATAATTTTTTGTGTATTTAGCATCAGTAAAATTTCCACAAATTCAAGCACTTAAGGAAGCTTTCAAAATGTCTTATTTGTCAATGGGAGTAAAAGGAATAAAACCAGAAAAAGATGATATAAAAGTTAAGGCACCTAGGCGAACTTACAGCTACCTAGTACTATTAGGTAATTGATGAGCAATGGCTTTAAGTTTCTTGAGAGCTAAAGGCCTCACAATTTTTATTTTCTTGTGAAAGAGAAGACTCAATTTATCTATGAGACAAAGATATTTTTATGACAGGGCACTAAAACAGAAATATATCTCAAAGGTCTCAGTAGAGTGAATATCATACTGGCTAGTAAAATCAACCACAGTCTTATAAACAGCAGGAAAAGTAAGTCGACAAAAATGATTCTAGATTATGACCATCCATCTAAGGGACTAAGGGCACTGTTTACACTAAAGAAAGATTTATATCAAGAGTTGAGTTCATATTATACAGACATTTTTCAGTTAAAATTATATCATAAAATATTACACATATTTGAAATAAATTTAAACAAGTAAAATTATCCCTTTTCTTTTCTTCTCAACTCTCAGTTGTATATCATGTAAGTAATCTTTTTAACCTTATAGGTTTACACTTCTGGCAGTTAACCTCAAAACACTAAATACTGTTCTCATACAGCTATTTATTCATTCAATAATTTGGATAAATCTAATATCTTCTCACTATGACAGAAGAGATTTACTATCCCCTCTCTTCTTCTTCTCCTAATTTTATTTGTTAATTACTAATTCTTATTTCTGTTACATAATTAGAAGAACTAACACTCTAAAATTTGTGAATCACTAATACTGGACTCCTGTAACTTATAATATTGTACAGCAACTATACTTCAATTAAAATAACACTAACCCTTGATTCTTTAGATCAATATGTATTGGAGTGTCTCTTGAATCTCAACATTACAAAGTGAGGAATTTGGAATTTCTACTCATCTGTCAAATTCTGCTATAAACTCCAATTCTATTGTTATGGCATTACTTACACATTGGCAAGAAAATATTTTCTTAGGCCACTAAACCAGTGCTGCTGGAAGAGACTATTCCGTGTCATGATAAAATTCACTTTTTTCACACCATAGCAACTGCCAAAATTATGCCATATTTTACATTTGTTCATTGTTGAATCATGAATTTAATACACAGCTTTTTGCTTTCCTAATTGTCTTTTCTTTTCCTTTGTCAAATATCCCTTCATTTAACCATTAAGATCCTACATAGTTTATGTAATCCCAAGCATATCTACTTTCTTCTTGAAGAGTATCTTTGATCTCTCTGACTTTCTGTTCTAACAAAGAGAAACTGCTTTCTAAACCACTTGTTCCACTGTCACACTGAGACTTCTTTTTAATGTATTCTGGATAGTTATTTTGATTCCCAATACTTCCTTTTTCTTGAATCTTCTTTTCATTTTGTTGGCATTCTCCTATTTCTTTTTTGGAAATGAGCCTGGGAAATAATGTGTTGTCTTTTGCTTATCTATAAAGTCTTAATTTGCCTTCAAATTTGTTTCAGCTATGTATGAAAATCTAGGTTTAAATAATTTTGGCTCAAAATGTTGAAAGCTTTTCTTAATTGTCTTAATTGTCATCTCATGTTCAGTGAGCTTTGCCAATTAATGACTGAATTCTGCAGTGCCAGCTTTTACTTTAGATTTCTTTAAATTGTACCATCTAGTATTTGACATACTGTTGAGAGGAAACACATCTCTGGAACTTTAGAATCAGATTTACATTTTCTCTTAAAGAAAAGGCCAAACAATAATTAACCTTTTCTGTTTTTCAGAAAGGATTTTAAGTTATAATCAGGCAGTTTCCAAAAGTGTTTCCTGAGATCTTTCGGTCATGTGTCCTATAATGTGGAAAATTCTCAATGTTTTTAAGAAATACAATTATACACCCGAAGCAATTCAAATAGTTTAAAACATTTCCTTCTTTGGACTTGATACTTTATCATGAGATGTTTGAATTTGTTAATGTTAGCTAATTCTGAAGCCATTTCTAAGAGTGACAAGAAATGCCCTATAAGAATAAAATTAACCTAAACAAAAGTGTACATGCCTGAATTAGTAAGTGAGCACCAAAAAAGCCAATTAATGTGTTTTATCCTTAAAATGTCCTATTCTTTGTTCTTTTACAGTAATATTCTTTTCCAGCAGTGTTTTCTTGTCTTTTTTTTTTTTTTCACTCTTTGAGAACTTCCCTAGCTAAAACTATTTCCTGACTCTGACTTTGTTAACTTCAGTTACTCAATTGGCCAACTCCTGCCTTTGAAATCCAACTGCTAAAGCTGCATCTTGGAGAAGAAAATGGCAACCCACTCCATTATTCTTGCCTGGAAAATCCCATGGACAGAGGAGCCTGGGGGGCTACAGTCCATGGGGTCCCGACAAGTCGGACACGACTGACCACGCAGACAAAGTCATGTGTAAGCTTAGCACTGAGTACTCCCGACTCATCAGAGAACCAAAAGGAAACATGAGGATTTCTAATGGCTTCTAAGCCATTAGAGGAGACCATCAAGTATCATAAAAATCTACAGTTCAGAAGCTAGCAGAAACTTTCAGTATTCTCTAGTCCCTTTTCTGAAGGAATTGAATCACAGCAAAGTTTGCAATGTCTTAAAGTTACAGGATTCATTAGATGGGACTACTGAATGTAGTTTTGGAGATATGCACAGCAAATTCTAGGAGGTGACTCTCACTTCTGTAGGCTACAAAAATACCACCCATGGACTTGTTCAGTGTTGTTTGGATCTTCTCAGCAGTTGAGTCAATGGCAGAAGCCAGGTGACCCCACCCTTAGCTCAATGCTCTTTTCATTCCATAGTGACACTGATACACAATGAAATATATATACACATACTTGAATGTGGGTTTGTGATCTTTTGGCCTTTCAGAGCCTAACTTTGGTAATTATAAAAACCCTTATGACATTTTAAATGTATAAAGGATAAAAGTTTATAAGCTAGCTCTCTCAAAATGTTGATATACCAAAAGGTTTCAGAATGAACTGAAGGGCTTATTGGAATATAAAGCCAATTTATTATTTGTGATAAAATTTGAATGTAAATAGAGTTAAGGCTAGGATGACAATAAAAATATGTAAGCACTTTGTTGTAGTAACTTTTTCTTCATTAAAACATGAAAGAGACTAAGATGTGAGGAAAATCTGTCAGACCAACATGACCGCAGCCCCTCAAATACATGCCAAGCTGACAATTTTGGATTTTTAAGGTGATATTGACATCAAACATTTACTCTACTTTTAGAATTAAGACAAACATAAAGAATAGTTCAGATAAAACATATATAAAAATATACTTCAGATCAAACATATTGCATAATGTTTTTCTTTGGTCCTATGGTGCTGGCACAGAATATGCTCTGTACAACGTTTAGGGCCAGTATGTGATATTGACAGTGGTTGACAGAAGCTGTCCACATCAGGCTATTGTCAAAAGTATAGTGTGGACACAGAGCTAGATCAAGAGTAGTTAGCAGGCAGGAGTTGTTCTCTGACCTTAAATTTTTTCTTAAGTAATTTTTTTTTTAGGTAAACTGCTTTGCTTCCTCTATCCTTTTATAGCTTCTCACTTTTTAGCTTTTCAACTTCTCTGCTAATGTAAGAGGAAAAGAAACAGAAAACTTTTCTCCTGTCTATGAGGGTTCTTTTTCTCTCTTTCATCCTTGTGAATTTTACAAAGCTTCCTCTGATTAGGTGGGAAAGAGGTGTGAAGTTTTTTCTTCAAACACACCTATTCTAGAAAAGCTAAAAATATACTCAGCAGAATATATCTGTTCGAAATACACTTGAATATATTCTCTCAGTGGCAAAAGTGCTTGCTTTCCACTTTTCATATCTTAACCATATGCCAAGCCATTTAAAATCATTATGGCTTGGAGTTCATAATTGTAGGGGAATAAGAATTTTATACTTGATCCAATGAATTCGCACTGAGATCAGAGTCCTAAAGAGACATTTGGCCATTTGTATAAAGAAGCGGGCAGTTTGGTTTTTATAAAGATTAAGTAGACTCTGTCCTCCCTGTTTTAAAGCAGTATTTTAAAATTTTGGCAGCAAATATATGAAGATCTTCTTTTGGTTCATTCCTGACAAATGCATTTTTCTACCTAGTCAGAAAGTCATGCATATTAAAAGGCTTTTCATTTACTTTTGTTTTTCCTAGAAAGATGTAGGTTTGGTTTGCTCAAAACTATCTTCTATTTGTCCATTTTATCTGCAAGTGCTTTTTTTTTTTTTTTAAACTTTCTCAAGGACCTTGACTGATGTTAAAAGTACAAACTGTGAATAATTTTTTAAAAAATTTCTTTGTTCTCCAGAATGTTAAGAGATTAATATGGCAGTAGAAAAACAGTATACATGTATGTTTGTAATTGGCCCTTATTGTTAAGATCTCTTTGGTGACACTATTCTCTAACTAGAGTGTCTTGAAAAGAGAAATATTAAAGAACTTGTGAATTTTCAGGGCAAGATAATTTTCATTCTGAAACTTACCAGCACATGCTCAAGAATTTCTGTCTGCTAGCCTAGGGCTACGGAACGTCCTCTCTTTTCAGTTGAGGACAACCACTGAATTAGCCTCCTTTTATGTTCTGTAGGTTTAAAGCTCTTTTATTTCAAAAGGCCTTTGGCATGGTACACTGACTTTATGTTTGATTTTTATTACTGATTTTAATTGCTTCTGCAGTTGTATATATTTTTGGTACTCTAACTATATTGTTCCTTGTAAAATACCTGAAGTATTTTCTAAGAGCCAGATATTTTATGAATTGTTTTTCGTGTGTAATTAAATAATACATAATCTTTATGTTACAGACTCCAGCTTCCTAAAAATTTTAAAGTAAATGCAAGGTATATGTTATAGATTTGAGAAAAAAAATATTTAAATAACAAATCTTTGTCTCAAATATTCTCTGCCACAGATTTGATGTAAGTGAAATAAAACAGAATCATGGTTTAGAAAGCACATTAATTATTTCTGGATGCCTTTTGGGGACATCCTGATTTTTCATTCTAGAAATGACTTAGCTTTGTTTTTTAAGATGACTTAGATGTTACAACTACTTTTGTGTGTAGTATGTACATGAAAACTTAAAATTCCTGATTGAAATGTAAAATTTAACAAAGAACTTGTAAGTGTATCCAATCAAAAAATATATATACATAGCAACTCCTTATTTACAATGGGATGCTATAAATTTAGTCTGTGACTATTATAAATCTTATTAAAATAGATTTCACTAGCTATTTTCAAATGTGAAAATAGCTCTACTATCCTAAATATTTTGATTGAATCAATAGTAGCCAAACATGATGTAGTCATGAGATTTTTGTATCAGATTGAACACACTTCTTTAACATTACCTTATAAATATCGTGAGCAGGTATTGCCCCTGCTCCTGGACTAGGTAAACAATCTGTAGTAAATCAAGTTGACAGATTCTCCCAAGTCCTCCTGAGTTCTTTTTATTTTATTAGAGAGCTTTTATAAAAGCTCAACAATATTCAAGTTTTTTAATGTAAATGACCTGTGATTACAAGCTCCATGCATGCATATTTTTCATAGCAATATAAAATTATAATTTCTGTTGCCATGTGGACAGATCTTTCTCCACTCTTTGGGATAGTGGCTGAGTACAGAGGGAAAAAGAAAAGAAGAGAAAGCTGACTTTCTTATTTGGTGGGTGTTTGGGGCTTAGGGAAAAGTATCTATAAGGGATCGCTGAGCCTTGTCTTCACTTAGGTGTTATTGGTAAGTTTAATTTTATTTTGTATGCACTGAGTAGTTTGTGTTGAGAAGCACAGTATAATATTGGGTCAAGATGGGACAATAGATCATTCTACCTGGGTTAACATCCATGTATTCTCCCAATATTACTGGAAATATTATTTAAAAATTACATAGATTATTTACATAAATGAATTCCATTTCACAGGTTAGAAGTGCACAAAATTAAGATTATTTATGCCTCCATTAAAAACTATGGGGAAGCCAATTCTTGTCCTTAGAGCCTTAGGTATTGCAATTAAGAATTAATTTTTCCATATTACCATTAGGAACAAATTGTAAACCTTTTCCAAATTTGCATAGTACATTTATGGGACATTATTCAGTGTATTCACTTAACACTAAAATGTAATGAGGTGAATTTGCATATTTTTCATTAGTTGAAGTTCTCGTGTTTCTCCAAGGTTGACTTAATACAATGTATATAGTTTGCCCAGCTCTCCCATATTCAAAAATGTTGAAGTAATGAAATTTGAGAAGTCTTCCTATCACTCACTTACTTACTGGTATGATTGTTTAGATAATCATAACACTTATAACTCTAAAAAAAAAGTCTTTAAATTTTAAATTCAAAAGCAATCTCCTGGAAAACATTTCTAGAGCTTCTGCAATTTTCAGTTCCTTACATGATGCATTCCTTTGGGAAATTCTTCCCACTTCTGACTTTTATGAGTCTTCACTTTGCTGCTTCTTCTACTCCTTTGGCTATTTCTTTTTCCCTTTTTGTACTTCATTCTGAAACCCCAAGACTTATCTCTTAGTCCTCTCTTTCTTACTCAGCATGCTCAGGTCAGAGTTCTCCTCAGGCCATGGATTTAGTGGCCATCATTTCATTCTCAGCTGTAGTCACCTCCTGAACTCAAGTCTGACCTCTGAAAGAGATGCTAGAATCCAACACAATTATCTGCTCATTCTTCCCTAGTACCCTGGTGAAATTTTCTTTCTAGTTTCCTTTCTCTGTCAGTGTTATTTTTACTTTTTTTGGCTCCCAGGGATGAAATTCCAGATATTCCTTGCATTTTCTTTATCCTCAGTGCACACATTCAGTACCCCAATTTAGTTGGTCATTCCTATATTATGTCTTCCTAATCAAATTATTTCCTCTATTGTCTTTATTTCTACTTTAGTCTGAAATTTAAGTATTGCCTAAATTATCTCAAAGATTCCATTCCATCTTCTTTCTTTTTTTAATATAAATTTATTTATTTTAATTGGAGGTTAATTACTTTACAATATTGTATTGGTTGTGCCATACATCAACATGAATCCGCCACAGGTATACACGTGTTCCCCATCCTGAACCATTCCATCTTCTTTATTTTACACATTGCAAAACAAAACAAACCCAACTTTGTGTATGTCACTCACAAAAACCTTAATTGAAGTTTGAAGGTTATCTGGAGATTTAACTCTTTGTCCCTTCCTTCCCCACATCCCCAGTCCTTACCCCCACACACCATCACTAGAATACTGTTTATAAAATAAAGAAAAGCCTGAATTTGATCCAAAAAACTTGCCAACGGTGCCATTAGATACCAGAAAAATTCAAGAAATTGTTGCTGTTTAATTCAATTGACCAAAACTGTGGGCAAACTCAAGGACCAGTTATGCCTTTCTATACTGAAGGAATTGAAAAACAACAACAAAAACCAGTAGGATGCCTATTCAGGAGACCTTTGTAGAGTCCAGGGATTCTTTCTAACTTTAGGGTTTAAGATTGGGTCAAGGACAAGATGCGGAGTGACTGGAGACCATACCACTTGGTATTTTGTTTTCTGGGATTAATTAGCAATAAAAAACCACAAGACTGTGAATTGCAGGGCTCATGAGGTAGCTACACGTATTGAGCAGAGAACAAGTAACACAGTGGAGTTTTCATGATTCAGCACTAGCAAGGAGGTGTTTCTTCCTTCACTATTTAAAATGACAGCAATGACTCAGTTTAAAGTAAAATATAGTCAAATTCTGAATAAAGATGATGATAATAAATAGAAAATACACATAACAATTTTTATATACTTGAGGAGTTTGGGGCCTGCCTCAATCCACATGACTCTGTACTATTCCATCAGGTAACATGCTCATATATTTTCAAAATCTCTTCTAGAAATGCTAAAAATGAACTTACAGATATGGGTCAAACTAAGACCTACTGTAGAATAGGAAGTAGTTGGACTTGGGAGTCTGAGAGAAGGATTCAAATGTTGTCTGCCACTTAACTTCTCTGGGAATTTTAATCCTAATTTGTTAAATGGGAACAAGAATTGTTCCCTCTGGAAGCACTGTGAGGTTCAGTGAGATAATTATGAAAGAACTTGCCCTCAAAGGATTCTTTCCACCATCTTCACCTCGCATTTTCCAGAGGAATTTCTTATAACATTTTAACAATAGTTGGTTCCATGTTGTAAATGTACCTTTCTTTCCTAATCAATAATTATTAGCTTCACAAAACAATTTGAACTGTACATTTAAGTTATAATCTCCCCTGGGGCATTACATAGTTTGTTGTTCAACAAAGAAACAGAAAGCAGAAGAGTCCAAACTTCAGTCAGTTGCACCATTGTCAATAGCAAACCAATGAGGAATGATGGTAGAGTTTATCTGTATTGATAATTCAGGTCTGTGAAAACTTATTCTGTAATTTATAAATATTCAATTGACATGTGATTTTTAGGCACATACATTGACTGAAGTGAGGTGACTCTAAGCAGGAATTCAAGCATGGTTAACTTTCATGTGCATCCTCTGAAAACTTTATTGGGGTTTGCTAATTAGCCCTTTTAAAATTATGACACTTCTCATCAACTAATAATCAGTGAGCATTCTTGCACATTCTGTTCTCTTCTAAGCTCCAGAGCATCTGACTCTGAGGTATGCTGTTATAAAATGCTTGATAAAAGTTTATGTGCCCTAGTTGTAAACTGTAAAAGTTTTTGGTAAAAAGAGGGAATAGAATCCAGTATGAATAGCCTATGAAAGAGAAGGCTTCTTTTGTAGCTCAGTTGGTTCAGAACCTATCAGCAATGCAGGAGACCTGGGTTCAATTCTTGGGCCAGGAAGATCCTCTGGAGAAGGAAATGGCACCCCACTCCAGTATTCTTGCCTGGAGAATCCCATGGACAGAGGAGCCTGGTGGGCCTCAGTCCATAGGGTTGCAAGGGTTGGACATGACTTAGCAACTAAAAAAAAACACCATGAAACAGAAAATACTGGGAATTATCATTCTTTTTTATGATTTGAATAAATAAATGGAATTGATTATATGAAAGATTAAAAAGTTTTCCTAGAAATAAAATATACAGTTCTGAGCAACTTAGTCTTTATGTTGTTGTTGTTTAGTTGCTAAGTCATGTCCAACTCTTTTGCAACCCCAAGGACTGTCACCCACCAGGCTCCCCTGTCTATGGGATTTCTCAGGCAAAAATACTGAAATGGGTTGTCATTTCCTTCTCCAGGGGATCTTCCTGACCCAGGGATTGAACCCACATCTCCTGCATTGTGGGTGGATTCCTTACCACTGAGCCACCTGGGAAACATCAATCTTCATGTACTACTGGTTTAAAACTAAAACAAACAAAAAGTTTTAAAATACCATGCATTTTGCAGTTCTTGCCTGCACTGATGGAACAATTCTTTCAAAATTAGAAGATTCTGGGTCCACATTTTCTCTTACTTTCCTCCTTCTCTCTCTAAATACTGTGAAATAAGGAAAAAAAGGTTATAATTTTAGATAGAATCAAAAGTATAAAGCTAAGAACTCATTGAAAAATAATTTAAATATAAGGCATTATAGTATACAGTCTAGGTTCTATAATGAGTTTGAAGTGAAGTGAAGTGAAGTCGCTCAGTCGTGTCCAACTCTTTGCGACCCCATGGACTGTAGCCTACCAGGCTCCTCTGTCCATGGGATTTTCCAGGCAATAGTCCTGGAGTGGATTGCCATTTCCTTCTCCAGGGGAATTGAAAAATATTAAAATCAAGTAAAAATAGAAAGGCATTTAAGTGGATAGAAGAGAGGAAATAGGAAATTGGAAAATAAAACAGAGTCCAAACCTTACCCTTTGATAAAGGAGGAACTGAATTTTTAAGAAATCAATCTCTGACCTTGGTGTTTGGAAACAAATGAAATGTTGATTTATATATAAATTTATTCATTCAAAAAATTTTTTGGTGTTGAAGATGATATTGTAAAATAAAATTATCTCAAGTTTCTTTAAGGAGTTACAGCTCTTCTCAGAGTCAAAAAGATTGGTTCTTAGTAACGGGAGCCTTAAATACTTAAAATTGCTAAAAGATTAGGATATGCTTTTAAGTTAAAAAAAAAAGTTTTTTCTTTTAACCAAGGCAGCCAACTAAGAAAATTACTAACCTTAAATATTCATGAATTCAAAGGGAAACTGAGAGAGTTCCTCCAGTTAGTATATTAGACTAAATTACTATGGGAAACCCTCCCTCAGCAAATACATTTTGGGTAAAATATAAACATAGGCAAAAAAGTTAAATACAAAACTGGGCTTGAAACAGAAGAAGGAGATGGAAGAAAAGGAGGGAAAGGAGAAGGCTCCTCTGTCCACAGGATCTCCTAGGGAACAATAATAGAATGGGTTGCTATTTATTTCTTCAGGGGATCTTTCTGACCCAGAAAGATCTACCTGCATTGGCAGGTAGATTCTTTACCACTGAGCCACCTGGGAAGCCCAGAAAGATGAGTGGGATGCAAAAAACAATACTGAAAAATAAATTGACAAGTGTATTGTATTGTTAAGATTAAATACACGCTAGCATTCTGAAAAAGCTAACTTGAGAGAAGTTATAGAGGAATCAAAAATCAAACTGAAACAGTTTAAGAAGTGACGTAGGATAGATTGAAGTAAAAGCATCTTAAATTCCTTTAATTTCTTTTGAGGTGTATAAATTAAAAAATAAATTTGTTGAATCTCTATTTATAATACTTAAAAATAGAATTAATCCTTCATTAAGAAATAGATTAAAAGCATTGTCTATTTCTATAATTGATAATATATAGTTATTAAAATTAATGAAATAGATGAGTGCCGATGTGGCTCAATCTTAAAATCTAATGATGAATGGAAACAGCCAGTTGCAAATAGATACTTCATGAATGGTAGCCTTATGTAAACTTTTAAAACAATACCAACCTATCCTGTGTGTTACACATTCTATTTATTTTAAATGGACATATTGTACATTTTTATATGTACAGTGAAAAGAGAAATTGGCCTTGGAATATTTACTGTTATTTTTCTGTTGTTGTCCTTGTGGGTGTTGTTCGTTTGGGGAAAAAACAAATGTAGGCAGTTTATCTGGTTTGGATAACTTGCCTCCAGAATCAGTTCTCTGAAGCAAGATAGCACAGTGGGAAAAGACAGAATATTATTGACAAAATTGATGCCATAGTGAGTTAAACTTCTGCTATAAAAGAGGCCTTGATAAGTTTTGATATTACACAGTGGTATCCCAGTGTGGGCAGAGATTTCCAAATTTATACCTGCAGATGAAAAGATGCAAAATGATATGCAACTTGGGAAACTAAAATACTTCAAGATCCATGATTGCTTCAAACAAGCGTATATTTTACTATATTTATCTCCTCTGTGGAAACCGTCTAAAAGCAAAGGTGAAAGGAGAGTGAAAAAACTGACTTGAAACTAACCATTCAAAAAGCTAAGATTGTCGCATCTGGTCCCATCACTTCACAGAAAATAGAAGGGGAAAAGGTGGAAATAGTGATAGATTTTATTTTCTTGGGCCCCCAAATCACTGTGGACAGTGACTGCAGCCATAAAAATAAGATGTTTTTTTTCATTGTAAGGAAATCTATGATAAACGTTGACAGTGTATTTTCATGTAAGCAATGATGACTGTAATACCAATGTTGATTGTTATATTCTTTGTAGATTTTCATGGAGTTACTATTACTATAAAGGAATGTCATAGTTGCATGATAAATACATTTTTGATGTTATTTATATGTAGTAGTGTTGTTGAACTATGTCCTATCTGGTTATTTTGATAAATTTGTATGCCTTCTTATAAAAAAATTCTAGAAAAGATCAAAATAATTTATAATAAATATGTTCTAAAATCTATTTAAAGAAAATGACCTAAAGCATCTACTTATGATAATGGACATTCAAGTGAGGCAGAGGTCAGATGACTTTGCACATTTTTCCCTCATATTCTGAGACTGATGCTCCCTGACACATGAAAAAATAAATTTAAATAAATTTAAAAGGCACAATAAATTAAATGAAAATAAAAATTTATCAAGATGTTTTAAATAATTATCCAAATATATGCTATTAAACTATCAAAAGACTTTAATATCTTTGGTGATATCTTGTGAGGTTTTTTTTTTTTTCAGTGCTGAAGGTTTATTTTATTAATTATTTTGGTAACAGATCTGGTTTTATTGCAAATGTGTTTTCTTTCTGAGCTGTTTCTCTCTCTAAACTGTGGTAAGAACACTTCACATGAGAACTGTCTTCTTAAATTTGTAAGTGAACAATACAACATTGTTAACTACAGATACACTGTTTTACAGCAGATCTCTAGTGATACTTTTATTTTTCAGAATGCATTTATCACTCACTGAAAATCTTCAGAAACATTCATTCTCTGAAATGAAATTTATATGTGTTAGAGGATTAAGGTCTAAAATCAGCCACTCCATAAACAAATTACCGCTTTTTTTTTTTTCTTTTTTTGATTACAACTTTACTTTCTAAGTTTATCTCTCTTTCATTTTTCCTTCACATGAAGCCTCAACTCCAACTAAGTCAGCTCACAGGTTGAACAGACCCTCATGGAATACCTGTTCTACATCAGGCCCTGGGATAGGTTTTGGGAAGGTAAAGAGATGAGAAAGATTCAGTCTCTGCCCTAGAGGGTGTCACAGGGGAAGGCAAACATGCAGCTAGTTATAATGACAGTGTGATAAATGATAAAATAAAACAATGCATAAGGTGCTGTGAGAGATGTGATAACAATTCTGCCTAGAGGTGGTGAGAAGAGGACATGAATAGAAATGCAATTGAAAACTCTATAAGTTTAAGTGTCATAGGGATAATATATTTAGATCTATTATAATGAAGACCTTCTATCTACTTCTCTATGTCTGGCCAGTAAGTGGGCAAAATGTGTGTCAGCTAGGAAAGAAGTGAAAGAGAATAAAAAGCCTATTTCTACTCCCTCCCAGGGGAAACAGGAAGACAAGGAGATTAGACTTCAGACCTAATCCACTCTAAATCCAGAATTGATCTACAAGTTTGGAGGGCCATAAAACATGCAAATTGGTATCGAATCTCTTGAGAACATCAGGATCATGTCCTACTATGAAGTCGTAACCTGGTATTTGGCATGAGGTCACTTCCAACATCATACCAGAGTAGCTAAAAAGTTTGGCATTAGGAGACGGCATTTCCTTAGGGAAATGTCTATGCTCTTCTCACTCTGTACATAGTGCAAAGGAGTTAAAAATTCCTAGTGTCCGGGCACAGAGAAGGCAATGGCAACCCACTCCAATACCCTTGCCTGGAAAATCTCATGGGCGGATGAGCCTGGTAGGCTGCAGTCCATGGGGTCGCTAAGAGTTGGACACAGCTGAGTGACTTCACTTTCACTTTTCACTTTCATGCATTGGAGAAGGAAATGGCAATCCACTCCAGTGTTCTTGCCTGGAGAATCCCAGGGATGGGGGAACCTGGTGGGCTGCCGTCTATGGGGTCGCACAGTCGGACATGACTAAAGTGACTTAGCAGCAGCAGCAGCAGCAGCAGCAACAGTGTCCTGGCAACAGGGAATGGAAGTCTGAGAATACCTGTAGATGGACAGAGACCTACGATTAGAACACAGAGGCTGAGCTCTGGCTGTACATCAGGCTAGGGGTGTGTGGGAAAGATTTGATCATTTATATAAGATAAAGTATTTGAGGTCTTCCTTGAGTTGTGCTGTCTAAATGGTAAACATCTGGTTCTCAGACCATATATTCTTCCTACTGAAGATATAGTTCTCTGTTGCCCTTGATTCAGTGTGCATACTGCTTCCAGAGAAAACATACTCTATCCTCACAGAAGATTGTCTCCAAGACAGTCCTTCAACTGTGTGTAAAGCGGCTGCTCAGACGCTTTCTCAGGGCAGCTACTTCTGGGTGCTACAGTATATCTCATGCTGACAAATCAATCATCCTGTGAGTCTGAGACAGTGGTACTTCATGGTTGTTAAGACAGGACAATTAGAAATCTCTAAGTGGAGGCTTCCCTTGTGGCTTAGCTGGTAAAGAATCTGCCTGCAGTGCAGGAAACCTGGGTTTGATCCCTGGGTTGGGAAGATCCCTGGGGAAGGGAAAGTCTACTACTACGGTATTCTGGCCTAGAGAATTCCATCAACGATATAGTCCATGGGTTGCAAAGAGTTGAACATGACTGAGCAACTAAACAACAACAATCACTTTCAAAGAACAAGATACAGTTACATGTATTGCTGTAAAAGTATTGCTAAGATATACTATTAAATAAAAAAACAGCAAGTTTCAGAATAGCATATAAATCATGATACCATTGATGTTACAAACTTGTGCTTACATATCCATGTGGCATCAATGCACAAAAAGTTCTAGGACACACACCACCAAACTATTAACAATGGTATTTAATGGGGAGAGAGATAAGATTGGGAATGGCGTTTATTGGGAGAAGTGGGGAGACAGTGTGGGATTTTAACGTTGTACTCTGTAAATTATTGAATTGTGAAAATATATTCAAGTATTTCTTCTGTAAAAAAATACAGACTTTAAAATTTGAAAATGTATTAATGTACCAGGGAATGTTAATTAAAGGATTAAAGGCCTGGAGGGGTCTCCAGCACTTACTTAAGACCTCTCTCCAAAGACATATTTTTAGCACTAATTATCTCTCCCTGTTTCTTACCATCTAATCCTGTGCTTCTTTAAACTATTATTTTGTTTTTAATTTTTGTGTGTCCTGATTCCCATTTTATTACAAGTTCTTTGAGTTAAGGAACATGAGCTTCTCAAATAATTTATCCACCCCTTTCCCTTATACACTCTCCCTTCTTTTCAGGGTTCACAAGCCATGCGTGTGGGAGATACTCTAAGTATTCATTAGATGAAAAATTATGTTTAAAACATTCCAGGTAGTGCAGTCTCTACATTACCCTTTAATCCCTTCCATTAGTGTATAATTTAATACTTTAAAACCCATTTGGTATATGTTACCCCATTTGATCTCACGTTAACATCAAGTTCTAGACAGTGCAGGTGATATTTTACTGTTTTCTCACTTTTGAGGAGAAAGGAGTGAATTTAAAGGTTACCTGACCAACTAAATGAGAGTGTAGAATGAACCTGAGTGTTCGCACAATCTAACAGTTATTCTCATCTAACAATTTTGTCAGTGTAGTGTGCACAGACATATATTATTTACACAGACCAGTCTACTTGAAACTCAAAATATATAATAAGGAATTGAAGTAAACTGCCTGATTTTCTGTAAAAGAAAACATCATATTCAGAAATATGATTGCTTTTTAACAATAGCTAAGACTAAACAAATGATACTGTGAAATTTATATAGCAAACATTTTTGTCCAATTTATGAACAGAGAAAGACATTGGAGTTGTATAATTGCTCAGTATTGCAAGACAGAATGATACCATCCATCAAAGAAAACATCCACGTGAAATTAAGGCTGTGCTGCCCTATGCTATCTTTATGAACAAACCACCAAAACTGATCCTCCTAATTCACTCTTTGTCAGGCATGCCGGATGTAGAGTTTGGGCTGCGGCTAGAGTTATCTCCTCTCCCCTGGGACTCCTCAATCTCCTTAGCCACCACTTGGAGGTCTAGTCTTCTTGTGATATAAAATTTTCTTCTAATTGATCTAGAGAGCATTTGGCTTTATTGTGAGTAGAGAAAGGAGAATGCACATCACTGGACAGGCATCAAGATTAAACATTTAGAAAACTCCAGCACACTTATATGGACCAGAATTATCACCTCCAAGTCAATTGCCAGTGTAATACTATACTAAAAGTATCGCTGTTTCTCTCTCTCTCTCTCTTTTTTTTTGCTCTAAGTTGCTTCAAAGTAAAACTTTTTATGCCATGCCACAGGGAGGGGATGTGATGGAAAACATAATATAGGAAATATATGTTTCCTATATCTGCTTTATTTCCCATAATCTCATAGTTGACACTAAAGAAATGCATAGGAAAATATTATAAATGTATTCTTATTTATAGAATCAAAAGTGTTTAGTAGTAATATTTGAGTTTAGAATAGAACTATTTTGGGAGGAGGGACTCTTCAAATATGAATGTATTTTATATAACAGAATAGATAACAAGGTGGCCTACAATAAATTATTGAAAATTATTTTTTTTCCTTTTGAACTTAAAGAAACACACGTGAATTCCTCACACTTTTGGGTTTGGACCAGGACTACATAACAATTGCCTAAGACTTTTTTTTTTTTTTTTTAACCAATGGGTAGCTGACACTGTAAGCAGTGAGGAAGACAGAATTGTTACCAAGATCTCTAAGGGGTATGTTGTTTGAGTGATTTAATTTCATTCCAACGAAGGTGAAATGCATAAGTTCTGGTTGCTAGAATGTCAGTAGAGGTGATCTGCTTCTGGGCCCTAAAATTCTCCCACCATGCAGCATCACTTCAGCATCTTTTTTATTCTGGTTGTTGAGGCAGAGATGAACTGAGGAATAGCCATGGAAGGCACATGATAAAGATCTCAGGAGCTGGATAGTTCTGACTTCCTGAATAGCTGTGGAGGAAGGCTGTCTTGCATACTCTTCACTCACCCTATGGTGTTAATAAAGCAAGAAATACAATTTTATTCTGTTACAGTTATGTGTTTATGTTGCAGTGGTGAGCTTACCCTAATTCAGAGAGCAAAGGACTTTCTAAGGAGGTGACAGTCAGCAGAGATTTAAAGAGTAAGAACTGTCTTAATTGCTGGGGGCACTAGGAAAGAGGAAGAGAAAGAAGGAGGTAGGGAGGGAGAGGGAAAGAGAGAGAAAGAGAGACAGAGATAGAGAAACTTTCCAGAATGACTTTTTGACTTTTGGGAAATTAACTCCAATTATTTACAAACATGTACTGCATGATCCAGTCAAACTAGTCTGTTTGTCAAATCATTGAACATATCTCTGCTTGCGCTTGCTACATAACTCTCTTTCCCTAATACCAAATTGCCATGTATCTTTCCTAATTCAAATGTGATATTTTCTATGAAGCAATTATCCCAGCTGAAATTGACCTTTTTTTTTTCTCTTCTCAATTTTGGCAGTTTGAATCATTTATTAGAAAACACAACTCAGGAGATCAAACTTGAAAAAAAGAAGTTAACTTAGAATAATATCTATCTATATCTATATAGTTTTAACCATGGTAAAAATAAAGAGATCAATAGTCTTAAATATATAGGCTAGTGTCAGAATTCTCAACTATCATTTCTTTGGAGAATAAATGAAATTCTAAAACATTTTCAATTACTTGGTGAATGAAACAGTGGTGCAGAAATATCATAAGCCACAGGGCTTCCCTCCTAGCTCAGTGGTAAAAAATCTTCCTGCCAATGCAGGAGACTCAGGTTTGATCCCTAGGTAGGGAAGATTGAAAAGTTATGACCAACCTAGATAGCATATTCAAAAGCAGAGACATTACTTTGCCAACTAAGGTCCATCTAGTCAAGGCTATGGTTTTTCCAGTGGTCATGTATGGATGTGAGAGTTGAATTGTGAAGAAGGCAGAACGCCGAAGAATTGATGCTTTTGAACTGTGTTGTTGGAGAAGACTCTTGAGCGTCCCTTGGACTGCAAGGAGATCCAACCAGTCCATTCTGAAGGAGATCAGCCCTGGGATATCTTTGGAAGGAATGATGCTAAAGCTGAAACTCCAGTACTTTGGCCACCTCATGTGAAGAGTTGACTCATTGGAAAAGACTCTGATGCTGGGAGGGATTGGGGGCAGGAGAAGAAGGGGACAACAGAGGATGAGATGGCTGGATGGCATCACTGACTCGATGGACGTGAGTCTGAGTGAACTCTGGGAGTTGGTGATGGACAGGGAGGCCTGGCGTGCTACAATTCATGGGGTCACAAAGAGTCAGACACGACTGAGTAACTGAACTGAACTGAACTGAGGGAAGATCCCCTGGAGAAGGAAATGGCAACCCACTCCAGTATTCTTGCCTGGAAAATTCCATGGACAGAGGAGCCAGGAGGGCTAGAGTCCATAAGGTCTCAGAGAGTCAGACATGACTTACCGACTAAACAGAAACCCCCATAAGTAACAGAATATATCACCCACCTCGCATGTATCCTTTCCTGAATCCATCTTCTTCCTTCTTGGGGGAAAGTCATCTTTAATTTTCAATAATTATTTCCTTGCTTCTTTATATTTAACCTCTTATGTTTGCATACCTAAGCACAATACTTTGGTTTTGTCAATTTTTAAACATCATCCAAATGAAGTTATGATGTGTGATTTAGTCACACGACTATAGTCCATCAGGCTCTTCTGTCCATGGGATTTCCCAGGCAAGAATACAGGCGTGGGTTGCTATTTTCTTCTCCAGAGGATCTTCCTGATCCAGGGATCGAACCTGGGTCATCTGCATTACAGGCAGTCTCTAGTACTGCAGGCAGATTCTTTCCCAACTGAGCCACAGTTTCAGTTCAGTTCAGTTCATTTGCTCAGTCGTGTCGGACTCTTTGTGACCCCATGAATCGCAGCACGCCAGGCCTCCCTGTCCATCACCAACTCCCAGAGTTCACTCAGACTCACATCCATCGAGTCAGTCATGCCATCCAGTCATCTCATCCTCTGTCGTCCTTTTTCCTGCCCCCAATCCCTCCCAGCATCAGAGTCTTTTCCAATGAGTCAGCTCTTCGCATGAGGTGGCCAAAGTACTGGAGCTTCAGCTTTAGCATCATTCCTTCCAAAGAAATCCCAGGGCTGATCTCCTTCAGAATGGACTGGTTGGATCTCCTTGCAGTCCAAGGGACTCTCAAGAGTCTTCTCCAACACCATAGTTCAAAAGCATCAATTCTTCAGTGCTCAGCTTTCTTCACAGTCCAACTCTCACATACACACATGACCACTGGAAAAACCATAGCCTTGACTAGATGGACCTTTGTTGGCAAAGTAATGTCGCTGCTTTTCAACATGCTATCTAGGTTGGCCATAACTTTTCTTCCAAGGAGCAAACATCTTTTAATTTCATGGCTGCAGTCACCATCTGCAGTGATTTTGGAGCCCAGAAAAAGAAAGTCAGCCACTGTGTCCACTGTTTGCCCATATATTTCCCATGAAGTGATGGGACCAAATGCCATGATCTTCATTTTCTGAATGTTGAGCTTTAAGCCAACTTTTTCACTCTCCTCTTTCACTTTCATCAAGAGGCTTTTTAGTTCCTCTTCACTTTCTGCCATAAGGGTGGTTTCATCTGCATATCTGAGGCTACTGATATTTCTCCCAGCAATCTTGATTCCAGCTTGTGCTTCTTCCAACCCAGGGTTTCTCATGATGTACTCTGCATAGAAGTTAAATAAGCAGGGTGACAATATACAGCCTTGACATACTCCTTTTCCTATTTGGAACCAGTCTCTTGTTCCATGTCCAGTTCTAACTGTTGTCTCCTGACCTGCATATAAGTTTCTCAAGAGGCAGGTCAGGTGGTCTGGTATTCCCATCTCTTTCAGAATTTTCCAGAGATAATTGTGATCCACACAGCCAGAGGCTTTTGCATAGTCAATAAAGAAGAAATAGATGTTTTCCTGGAACTCTCTTGCTTTTTCCATGATCCAGCAGATGTTGGCAATTTGATCTCTGGTTTCTCTCCCTTTTCTAAAACCAACTTGAACATCTCGAAGTTCATGGTTCATGTATTACTAAATCCTGGCTTGGAGAATTTTGAGCATTTCCTACTGTGTGAGATGAGTGCAGTTGTGCGGTAGTTTGAGCATTCTTTGGCATGCTTTTCTTTGGGATTGGAATGAAAACTGACCTTTTCCAGTCCTGTGGCCACTGCTGAGTTTTCCAAACTTGCTGGCAGATTGAATGCAGCACTTTCACAGCATCATCTTTCAGGATTTGAAACAGCTCAACTGGAATTCCATCACCACCACTAGCTTTGTTCGTAATGATGCTTTCTAAGGCCCACTTGACTTCACATCCTAGGATGTCTGGATCTATGTGAGTGATCACACCATCTTGATTATTTTGGTCGTGAAGATCTTTTTTGTATAGTTCTTCTGTGTATTCCTGCCACCTCTTCTTAATATCTTCTACTTCTATTAGGTCCATACCATTTCTGTCCTTTATTGAGCCCATTTTTGCATGAAATGTTCCCTTGGTATGTCTAATTTTCTTGAAGAGAACTCTAGTCTTTCCCATTCTGTTGTTTTCCTCTATTTCTTTGCATTGATCTCTGAGGAAGGCTTTCTTATCTCTTCTTGCTATTCTCTGGAACTCTGCATTCAGATGCTTATATCTTTCCTTTTTTCCTTTGCTTTTCACTTCTCTTCCTTAAAAATAGGCCTCCTCAGACAGCCATTTTGCTTGTTTGCATTTCTTTTCCATGGGGATGGTCTTGATCCCTGTTTCCTGTACAGTGTCATGAACCTCAATCCATAGTTCGCCAGGTACTCTATCCATCAGATCTAGTCCCTTAAATCTATTTCTCACTTCCACTGTATGATCATAAAGGATCTGATTTAGGTCCTACCTGAATGGTCTAGTGGTTTTCCCTACTTTCTTCAATTTAAGTCTGAATTTGGCAATAAGGAGTTCATGATCTGAGCCACAGTCAGCTCCTGGTCTTGTTTTTGTTGACTATATAGAGCTTGTCCATCTTTGGCTGCAAAGAATATAATCAATCTGATTTCAGTGTTGACCATCTGGTGATGTCCGAGACTGCCTGGTCGCCACCTGGGCCTCGGGCAGGGTTAGCTCCTCCCGGCTGCTGCCCCTGATCTCGGATGTGGGTAACTCCTCTTGGTTGCTGCCCCTCAGGCATGGGGTCCTTCCGGCTTCTGCCCCTGACCTCGGACGTGGGGTAGCTCCTCTTGGCTGCTCTATGTGCGCCATCGCAGATATCAGATACCATTGCAGAGCCCCTGGGGAAGCCCACAAATGAAGTCATACTGTCCACATAATTCTGTGACTTATTTCATTCATTCAGCATATTATGCTCACTGTATTTAGCAGTAGCTTATTTATTTTCAGTATTGTATAGTGTTCCATTTTATGCCATTATTTCCCCATTCTAATTTTCATGGATATTTGGGTTATAGCCTATATAGAACTATTATGAAGAATGAGCAATAAAACTCTTTTATATGTCATTTGGTGCACATGTGCTTGAGTTTCTCTGTGATTATACCTAGGATGAGAACTACAGGATCATACACTATAAACACTTTCAATTTTACTGGATAATGGCAAATGATTTTCCACAGGGATTGTACCAAATGACACTCATACTTGTAACTCATATGAGTTGGAATTATTAGATTTCTGAATTTATTCAATCAGATGAGTGTGAAATAGGTTGATTTTCATTTTTTCCAATAAACATCTATTTACAAATTTCTTCCTTTTGAAGTATCCATTAATCTTTCACCATTTCTACTAGATTTCTAGAGAGTATATCTTTTGATTCTAGACATTATATATATATCATGGATACCAATCCATTTTCAGTGTTGAGGAGAATGAAATTTTCCTCTACCCTTTTATGTTCTTCTGGCTGGTCTAAGAATTAAATGGACATGGGACAGATTAATAGGAGAAAATTAAACGAAAGTCTTGTAACAAGTATACATGGAAGAGACCCAGGAAAACTGAGTAACTCATTAAAATGGTTTAATCCCTCACCTTAAATACCATCTTCAGTTACAGAGAAGGTCAAGGTTTCGTCAAAGCCTTTTGAGCCTTGATTGTTTATAGCTTGAAATAATCTATGTGCCAAAGAGACATTTAGAGTGGCAAATTTTGCTTCTTTACACCAGTTAAATATCATGTAAATATATTCTCCTGTTTTGCAATTTCTTTTATTTCTCTAGATGTTGTATTCTGACAAACACAAATTCTTTTTAAAGTGGTAAGTTTAGGTTTCTTTGGTCTTAAGAGTTCCTTCACTGCCACAAGTAATGAAAATATTCACTTGTATTATCTTCTAAAAGCTTTATATTTTTGTCATTTTCATTTAGTCAATCAGTTTAGTTCAGTCGCTCAATCGTGTCCAACTCTTTGCAACCCCCTAGACTGCAGCACACAAGGCTTCCCTGTCCATCACCAACTCCTGGAGTTTACTCAAACTCATGCCCATTGAGTCAGTGATGCCATCCAACCATCTCATCCTCTGTCATCCCCTTCTTCTCCTGTCCTCAATCTTTCCCAGCATCAGGGTCTTTTCAAATGAGTCAGCTCTTCGCATCAGGTGGCCAAAGAGTTGGAGTTTCAGCTTCAGCATCAGTCCTTCCAATGAATATTCAGGACTTATTTCCTTTAAGATGGACTGGTTGGATCTCCTTGCAGTCCAAGGGACTCTCAAGAGTCTTCTCCAACATAATAGTTCAAAAGTATCAATTCTTCAGCACTCAGCTTCTTTATAGTCCAACTCTCATATCCATATATGACTACTGGAAAAACCATAGCTTTGACTAGACAGACCTTTGTTGGCAAAGTAACGTCTCTGCTTTTTAATATGCTGTCTAGGTTGGTCATAACTTTTCTTCCAAGGAGCAAGTGTCTTTTAATTTCATGGCTGCAGTCACCATTTGCAGTGATTTTGGAGCCCCCCAAATAAAGTCTGTCACTGTTTCCATTGTTTCCCCATCTATTTGCCATGAAGGGATGGGACCAGATGCCATGATCTTCATTTTCTGAATGTTGAGTTTTAAGCCAGCTTTTTCACTCTTTTCTTTCATTTTCATCAAGAGGCTCTTTAGTTCTCCTTCACTTTCTGCCATAAGGGTGGTGTCATCTGCATATCTGAGGTTATTGATATTTCTCCCGGCCATCTTGATTCCAGCTTGTGCTTCATCCAGTCCAGCATTTCTCATGATGTACTCTGCATATAAGTTAAATCAGCAGGGTGACAATATACAGCCTTGATGTATTCCTTTCCTGATTTGGAACCAATCTGTTGTTCCATGTCCAGTTCTAACTTGCTTCTTGACTTGCATACCGATTTCTCAGGAGGCAGGTCAGGTGGTCTGGTATTCCCATCTTGTTAAGAATTTTCAGTTTGTGGTGAAAATCACAGTTTGTGGTGATCCACACAGTTAAAGGCTTTGGCATAGTCAATAAAATAGAAGTAGATATTCTTCTGGAACTCTCTTGCTTTTTCAATAATTTATCAAAATTAATTGTTTTGTGGACAGGATAAGTTAGAAATCAAATTAATTTTTTTACATGTATACAAAAGTAACCTAGTAACATTTCCTGAAAAAAAAAATCTGTTTTTTCCTTGCTAATCTTGAATGATACGTTTAACAAATATTTACATATGCATGGGTTTATTTCTGGACTCTCTATTAGGTTGCATTGATTTATTTTCCTATTGTTGAGCCAATAGCCACACTGTTAAGACAGTGTAGCTAATAGAGCAATAATATTCCTTATTTCTCATATTTGTTAAAGTGTAATTTGACTATTCTGACCTTTATTTTTTCATGCCATTTTCAGAGTTGACAAAAATGCTGACTCCATTGACTCTATAGATCACTTTGGAAATGTTTGGCATCTTTGCCACACTGAATTTTGCTATTGTAAGTTGGAAAAATCTGCTACCCCAAAATGTCTCTTTGGCATATAGATTATTTCAAGCTGAAAACAATCAAAGTCAAAAAGACTTGAAAAAACCTGACTTTCTCTCTAACTACCTAAAGATTGTAGACAGAGGACCTATTCCAGGAAGGGAGATACCACCATAGACCACTATAGTGTGAACTAGGTGTGCAAACAGAGAGGAACCTAGCAGATCTATTTGTAAAATTCTCTTCTGTGTCCCATTATTTCTGCATGACTAACAAACATTTGTTTACTAGACATTTGTTTTTCCATCTCATGTCAATTGCCTTCTTTCCCTTTGAGGTCCCAAACCACTGCCTTCAACATCCTCTTTTGTATATAACTGATGATGGTATTTAAGGTGAAAGCCAAGGTATTTTGGACTTCCCAGGTGGTGCTAGTGGTAAAGAACCTGCCTGCCAATGTAGGAGACATAAGAGACGTGGGTTCAATCCCTAGGTCAGTAATATCCTCTGGAAGAAGGCATGGCAACCCACTCCAGTATTCTTTCCTGGAGAATCCCATGGATAGAGCAGCCTGGTGGGCTACAAACCATGGGGTCACAAAGGGTCAGACATGACTGGAGCAACTTAACACACATGCACTTAGCCATATTGGTGAGTTACTCAGTTTTCCTGGGTCTCTCTCATGTATACATACTATAAAATTTTTTGTTTAATTTCCTCCTATTCATCGGTCTCATGTCAATTTAATTCTTAGATCAGCCAGAAGAATCTGAAAGAGTAGAGGAACATTTCTTCCTCTGCCACATAATCCATTTGTTTTATGTCACTTTTAATTACCTATTCTTTATTGTAAGATATTGTGTCTCCATTTACTAAAGAACTCATCAGAAAACCTATTCTAGGAAGTGTGTGTGATCATATCTTTCTAGAAAGCTTTTCCATCTGACCTCAGAGAAAAGAAAAACATCAAAACTCTATTGCTGTTAGTCTCTCTCTTCACTATTTAATAGTTCTTCATTTTGATAGAGTTTTAAATTTCATTAGATTGTGTTTTACCAGTGAGAATGGTTCTGTCTTAAAGGGCAATGCTCAAGTGAATCATGGTCTCCTGACCACATTTTTCTATCAATAATTTCTGATAAATCTAGTTGCCATTATATTTCTGAATCCAACTCCATTTCTGTGCAGTTTATTGGGTAAATAGAGTCTGAGTCTACTGGTCTGCAGGGCCATAGGAATAAGAAGATTCAATTGAGTCTGGACTTAAGTCACATTCTCCAAACCATCTTTTACTAAGCAGCCTTGTATTTTGTAGGTTTATAGGAAACTTGCCCAGTCAATGTTTCTTCCAATACACTTCTCCCCATTTGGATATTAGTCAAATGAATATGGAAATCCAGAGGGTAAAGGTAGAATTCAAGAACTAAACTGTTCTTAAGCATTAATGCTAACACTTTCACAAAACAAGTTATACCTTTATATAATTACAGCCAGGGCTTCCCAAGTGGCACTAACATTATTATTTTAAAGAATCATTTTGTTGTATTAAAGTAAAAATATGGCCTTCTTTTCTTTCTACTGAATATTAATATCATTTATTTTTTACGCATAAAGGTGACTGTCATAGCTAAATAGTATAAAATAATCACAAATGTAAAAATTAGATGCTTTTTCAAATTTGTACCACATTGAGGCTATTTGCCTAATACAATGAGCATGAATCAATGCAAAAGAAGTAATCATGATAATAATTATTAACATGATATGCATTTTTCAAAGCAATACGGTTTTCAAATCACTTAAGTGTCCATGTCTCCTGTGTTCATCACAAGCTAGATTTTCATGGGTACAGAAAATGTTTTTTATTTCCATTTTCTACTCAAATATCCAGATGATAACATTCTAATGGCAGAAAGAGAAGAGGAACCAAAGAGCCTCTTGAAGAGGGTGAAAGAGGGGAGTGAAAAAGCTGGCTTAAAACTCAACATTCAAAATATAGGATCATGGCATCTTGTCCCATCACTTCATGGCAAATAGAAGGTGAAAAAGTGGAAGCAGTGACAGATTTTATTTTCTTGGGCTCCAAAATCACTGCAGATGGTGACTGCAGCCATGAAATTAGAAGACACTTGCTCCTTGAAAGGAAAGTTATGACAAACCTAGACAGCATATTGAAAAGCAGAGACATCACTTGGCTGACAAAGGTTTGTATAGTCAAAGCTATAGTTTTTCCAGTAGCCATGTATGGTTGTGAGAGTTGGACCATTAAGAAGGCTGAGTGCCACTGAATTGATGCTTTTTAACTGTAGTGCTGGGGAAGACTCTTGAGCGTCCCTTGGACAGCAAGGAGATCAAACTAGTCTATCTTAAAAGTAATCAACCCTGAATATTCTTTGGAAGGACTGATGCTGAAGATGAAGCTCCAGTACATTGGCCACCTGATGGAAAGAGCTGACTGGAAAAGACCCTGGTGCTGGGAATGATTGAAGGCAAAAGGAGAAGGGAGCTACAGAAGATGAGATGGTTAGGTAGCATCAACAACTCAGTGGACATGAATCTAAGCAAACTCTAGGAGATAGTGAAGAACAGGGGTGCCTGGTGAGCTAAAGTCCATGTGTTTGCAAAGAGTTGGACATGACTCAGCTAGTGAACAACAAAAAGAGCCTACATCCCATGAATTGTTGATTTGACTTGACTTTCTCACAACAATCTGGAACAAATCTGAAGAACCATTCCACCTTCAGAGCTCTTTGAGGCATTTAGTTCTGACCATTGTTGAAACTACATTTCATCCCGTCTTTCCCCTCTGCCTAAATTGCTTTCTTTTCTCCCCTCCCACACATGTGATTCTAAAAGCACTTCTCAACAAATTTTATGAATGCCAATATCTAGTTCAGATATACTTCCCATGGCTCCTAACTTGCAACATCTTACTCTAGTTTTCTGTGAAATTCTGAACCAGATTTTTATGTGCGACCACCCTTGATAGATGACTAATTGGCAAAGTTGGAACACACAAGATAGATTTAAATCTCCTTAGATACCATGTTTTACATTAGTGAACACAAGCCCTGTGTTTGTTTGCTCAGATGTTCATTCATTGATAATACTTCTACCCTTTGGCAGTTAAGTTTCAAGATAATAAATTTATGCCACTTAAGTAGCAAAAGTGAATGGCAAGGTGGGGAAGTGAAAAAGGAGAAATGAAATACAAAATTAGGCGATGTAGAGGGAGCCAGTGTACTTTTATTAAACAAAAATGTTTCCTTGTTGTCATGTAAAGTCTGTGTTTTTTTTCCCCCAGAAGTTAAGTTCTGCAAACATATTCTGTTCTTCCTTCCTGTAAACTCTCACCTACAGGAGCGGGGAAGGCTACAACAAGCTACTCTGATGAGAGTAAATCCTATTTTGCTACAGTTTTAAGTGCTCTTCTGGCAGAACTATATCCATGTAGTCAACTGTGGATAGAAATGTACAATAGACATGTGTTGGGGGGAGTTGGTAATTTCCTCTGTCTGTCTCGCTGCAACAAAAATTTGAAGCGATGGACAGACCAGTGTTACAGCTCCATGTTACAGTTCAGTTTTATTTCTCAAGCAAATGAAAATATATCTTCCAGGCATGAGTGTGGGTGGACCCAAAAGATGTGAATAGAGGCCAGAGGCTCAATTTTGGCTCCTCTTTTTATAGTTTTTTCTCCTCTCCCTGAGCCTGTCCTGTGTAAATTGGGCTAGCCAGGAGGGCTGTTTGTTTTACCTCAGGTTCTCACTCCAGTCTTCAGACCTTCCTTTGTTCTATTTTCGTGGGCTTTTCCCTTCTTTGTCTTTTAGCCACCACCATCCTGGACTCCTTTTTCCTATTCTAACTACCTAACACATGGACATGCATTGTTCTGAGTCAGGAGACAGAAGGCGTGACTTTTAGTGAAACACAACATGGAAGGCCTACCTCTTCCATGTCCTTCCATGTCCATCTCTTGTCTATAGTGCTCTTCAAACTGGAGAATGTAAACATATTGGTGAGTAAAGATGTGTACAGCTGCAGGAAAATCATCTTTCTGTGCTATGAATTTTTCTCAACAATTTGGAAAATGTCTCATTTTTATCCTTTTTTAAGTTTTTTTTTTTTTTTTTGTCACACTGTGCCTTCACAAGCAAATTATAAGAATATCACATTTCCATTTTTGTGAACTTCCATTTTGTCTCAAAAGTCTGGAGCATAGAAACAATGCGTACACAGTGATTGGAAAAGTATAGTAGTTTTGTATTCTGGAAAGACCTAGTGCTATTAGGACAAGAGTAATGTGAATATTGCACCCCAAACAAAATGTACTAAAGTCATCAGTCTTCAGATTGACATACAGAAAGGAAATAGAAAGTCTATGAAGCCCAGGAAGGAAGTTCATGGAAAGAATGAAGTATATGAAAATGCACACAATTTGTTTGTTGAAAAAATTAGCTTCCTCAAGTCAGTCAAATATCTTTCTTTTGAAATATGTCTGTGAAGACATGTTAATTTGTACCATGCTTAATGATAAAAAACTCAAAAACGTGTGAACACATTTTTATCAACAAATGTGTGAATTTTATAAAGCATCATACCATCTAGGGAAAAAATGTATCTAGAGAGATCTGTGCACAGATGGAGTCAAATCATGACAGACAAAACATTCCTATGCATGTACCTGCAGCCACTTCATTATCCATGACAAATCAGTAAGGAAATCATAAGGCCATCTTTTTGTTGCAGTTTGTTTATTAAGAGTGGAAAAATGGTGAACAGCATTAAAATGACTTTATTTAAAAGTATAAAAAGCTGTTTATCAGTTTTTTTAAGTTCACGTCTTATTATCTATTTCCCTTTGCTGAGGGAAAGGCATTTTAATAAAGGGTAAGAATAAAGGGTAAGAATCTGTCTACATGAATTATTAGTTTGTTGTTAAATTTATTGAAAAGAGTGTATCACAATGTTTGCTTATATAGCAATTTTTTTTCAAGACTAAACGCTTATAATCAATTAACTGCAAGGCAAAAATTGAATGATTTAACTGCTTACTGCAAAATGGCTGCTGTGAAATTGATGCTTGAGATTTGGATGAGAAGTTAATTGTTGAGAAAATGACTCATTTTAGATTCTTAGTCTATTTGGATGGAATGAAAATGAGAACATTAACAGCAAAGGACACCAACTGTAATCTTTCTTTACTGAAAAAGACCTTTCTGCAAATTTTTCCTTTGAGATATTAACAGAACCTGATTGGTAGATTGGAGATATTTTCATCCCAGCACCTGACAATCATTGCTTTGACATTTCCAAAAGACATAGTTAATGAAATTTCCATTGACAAAAATCCCCAAACTTTGCACTTTCCCACTTCTTCAGTGGCTTTCTGGAAGTTGTCTCTCATGGTAATTAACAGAGTTGATAAAAAAGAAAACAAAAAGGTGCAAATTGTATTCTCTTATTAGGTAAGAATGAAATCTCATGACATGTGACCCTGAGACTAATGGGAAATTGTATAAAAGATGTCATCTCTGTTTCAAGTTAATTTGCCAGAGTTGACAAATTCAATGTGATTGGATTATTCATAATCAATAAGATATAAAAAATATTTTGAGAGCTATTGCTTAGCCAATTGGAAAATAATTAAAATGAGAAAGGGGTTTCCCTGGTGGCTCAGAGGTTAAAGCGTATGCCTGCAATGTGGGAGACCTGGGTTCGATCCCTGGGTCAGGAAGATCCCCTGGAGAAGGATATGGCAACCCACTGCAGTATTCTTGCCCGGAGAATCCCATGGATGGAGGAGCTTGGTGGGCTACAGTCCACGGGGTCACAAAGAGTCGGACATGACTGAGCGACTTCACTCACTTGCTTAGAAAGAAGCTAGGCATTGTGATAACTATTCAAGATCTAACTGAAAACAAATGTTCTTTGCCTTCATGGTCATTAAAATAAACAAATATAAAACAGACTCTGCTGCTCATTCATTCGGTTGTGTCTGACTTTTTACAACCCCATGGACTGTAGGCCCCAAGACACCTCTATCCATGGAAGTTTTCAGGCAAGCCCACATATAACAAACTGTACTGCTAAATTTTGCTGAGTTTTAAAAAGAAATTGTTTTCAAGGAAATTTTAAGTTGATAGAGCATTGTTTTAGGCTCTATCTCCAAATTGTATTAACAGGTACATATACATTAAATATGGGCTTCCTGCATAGCTCAGCTGGTAAAGAATCCTCTTACACTGCAGGTAAACCTGGGTTCAATCCCTGGGTTCAGAAGATCCCCTGGAGGAGGCATGGCAACCCACTCCAGTATGTAGTGTATTTTGAGGCCTTTTCGTTGAGGAATTAAAGCTCAATTTGTGAAAAAGTTTAAACACTCAACTTCTTCTTTAAAGGAAAATATTTTTTTAGAGTAAATAATAGGTTAGACTCTGAAGGAAACCTTATTGTCAGAATAGTCAGATGAAATTAAGACAAGAGCAGAAAGGAAAGCAATTATGTGGGGGACATGAATCTTCACCAGGACAATGCCAGTGCTTCCATGGGAAGATGCCCCTAAGGGTGTGTTACAGGAATTAACAAAGTGACTAGAGTCATGACAGCATCACTGAAATGAGGGCATTGTTTTTTCAGAGACTAGTGCTAAAATATTTGAATGTAAAAGATCTGCTAAGTTAAAAAATATCCCATCTCTCTCATTGCTTTTGTTAGCACAGTTCAGTGATAATGCGATGTTCCATTGGTGTCTAAAATGAGAAAGTGCCAAAGAGGAATTCCAAAAATGGAAGGTCAGTGTGTGGGAGTAATCAGATGAGGTTTCTTGGGGGAGGTGATACTTTTGGAAGATCCAGTAAATGTGGAGTTCAGATGGAGACTGGGATACTCCTCAGAGGTTCAAACTTCTGCCTTGATTAAGAGAAGCAGTAGACTAGGTTATGCTGAAGTAGTATGAATGCTGCTTATCAGTTCAGTTCAGTTCAGTTCATTCACTCAGTTGTGTCCGACTCTGTGACCCCATGAACTGCAGCATGCAGGGCTCCCTGTCCATCACCAACTGCCAGATACATTAGCCAATTTTAAGAGGTTTGTATACTGTCATAATTACTCACATCACCTCAATTATGTTGATTGAATTCAATATGACACCACCCTTATGGCAGAAAGTGATGAAGAATTAAAGAGCCTCTTGATGAAAGTGAAGGAGGAGAGTGAAAAAGTTGGCTTAACACTCAACATTCAGAAAACTAAGATCATGGCATCTGGTCCCATCACTTCATGGCAAATAGATGGGGAAACAGTGGAAACAGTGGCTAGCTTTATTTTTTGGGGCTCCAAAATCACCACAGATGGTGATTGCAGCCATGAAATTAAAGGACACTTACTCTTTACGAGGAAAGTCATGACCAACCTAGATAGCATATTAAAAATCAGAGACATTACTTTGTCAACAAAGGTCCATCTAGTCAAGGCTATGGTTTTTCCACTAGTCATGTATGGATGTGAAAGTTGGACTATAAAGAAAGCTGAGCATCGAAGAATTGATGCTTTTGAACTGTTGTGTTGGAAAAGACTCTTGAGAGTCCCTTGGACTGCAAGGAGATCCAACCAGTCCATCCTAAAGATCAGTCCTGGGTGTTCATTGGAAGGACTGATGCTGAAGCTGAAACTCCAATACTTTGGCCACCTGATGCAAAGAGCTGACTCATTTGAAAAGACCCTGATGCTGGGAAAGATTGAGGGCAGGAGGAGAAGGGGATGACAGAGGATGAGATGACTGGATGGCATCACTGACTCAATGGACATGGTTTTGCGTAGACTCCAAAGCAGCTGGTGATGGACAGGGAGGCCTGGCATGCTATGGTTCACGGGGTCACAAAGAATTGGGCACAACTGAGTGGCTGAACTGAACTGAACTGAACTGAACTGAATTCAATAAACTTATGATATACAAGTGCATTTACATTTCTACAATCTCAAGAATACAGCACAGTACAAGGTAGCATTATTAATTCATATTTAACTGACTCTTCAAGAACTGAACTTCAAAATGTGCCTATTAAAAATTTTAATTAAACTACTACTAGGAGAGAAATTCACTTCATAAATAAATCATTCTTTTTAATGGAAAGCTTTTCATGTTGATTACTACGTAAAGTTAACTTGAAGTAGAGAGCAGTGAAGAAAACACTTCTTTTGCCTTCTAAACTGGATTTGTTCAAGTCTATGTGTGAACACTCTCACTTATGTTAAAATTATAATTTTTAAAAAGTGTCATGTAGTGATTGTCAAGGGATGAGGAGAGAGGGAAATTGGGGCTGACTGCAAACAGTGTTGCTCTTGGGGGATGATAAAAAATGTTCTGATGATGAATAACATAGTGAATATAATAAAAATCATTTGAATTCATATGCTGTACTGCTGCTAAGTCGCTTCAGTCATGTTCGACTCTATGCTACCCCATAGACGGCAGCCCACCACACTCCCCTGTCCCTGGGATTCTCCAGGCAAGAACACTGGAGTGGGTTGCCATTTCCTGCTCCAGTGCATGAAAGTAAAAAGTGAAAGTGAAGTCGCTCAGTCGTGTCCAACTCTTCTCGACCCCATGGACTGCAGCCCACCAGGCTCCTCCATCCATGGGGTTTTCCAGGCAACAGTACTGGAGTGGGTGCCATTGCCTTCTCCTGAATTCATATGAGGTTGGTAAAATTCTTTAAATCTACTGGTCTCATCCTATTTTAATTAATAGAATTTTGTTACTGTTTCAAATTTTTAATAATTATAGTTTAATTCTGGCTTTCTATTTACTCTTGAATCAATTTGATAATAATTTTCTTGCAAATTGTCCTTTCAGTGTAATTTTCAATTTTATTGGCATAATTTTTCCATATATTTTCTTTCAATATGTTCAGATCCCTGCTCTGTTTATACTATGTCTCCTTTAACATTCTAAAACCTAAAAACAAAAAGATTATTAATACTATTGATCAATCTCATCTCTTTTATTTTTAAATAATAAAATAATCTATTTTAAATAATAAAAATACTAATAGTATTTTATAATAATAAAATAATCTATTTTTAAGATATCTAGTCTCCCTACTTAAAAAATAGTTTTTACTCTTACCGCTGTAATCTCTTTATCCTCAGATTTTTTCCTCTTGTTCTGTCTCTAGCTTCTTGATTTGGACACTTAGCTCATTGGTTTTTAATCTTAACTTATTTTATGTGTACCAAAATTAAACATTTTTTTCTTTGTACTGCTTTTGAGGCATTTACACATTTTAATCTCTATTGCTTTCATTTTTAACAGACACAGATTCGCTCAGTTATGCCTGACTCTTTGCTACCCCACAGACTGCAACCTGCCGGGTTCCTCTGTCAGTGAAATTCTCCAGGCAAGAATACTGGAATGAGTCGCCATTTCCCTCTCCAGGGGATCTTCCCGACCCAGGGATCAAACCTAGGTCTCCTACATTGCAGGCAGCTTCTTTACCATCTGAGTCATTCTTATGCACTTCCATTTCATAAATTTCCTTCTAGTTTAGTCTTTGGGCAGTAGATTATTCAGAAATGTATTTTCAGTATTTTATGTGTCTGTCTGTGTGTGTGTGTCCTATTTTGACATTTTATTATAATGAGGTGGGAGAAAATAGTTTATATAAGATATTCTCTTGTATGTAGGCATTCTTTTGTGGTTGAAAGGATTTCTTTTCTTTTTCGTTCCATGAATGTGAGTTATGTGTTTATAAAATATAGTTTAATAATTTCACCTTTAATATTTTCAACAATCATTACTCTTTGATATTCAGTTCCTAAGGAATATATCTGTAAAATCCCTGTGTTTATAGATTTGTCAATTTCTTTTTTTGCTTATATTATTTTTTGTCTAATAATATGCTTTTAAAAGTGAATAGACATATTTTAAAACATTTTAGTCTTAAAGATATTTAAAGTGAATAGACATATTTTAAAACATTTTAGTCTTAAAGATATTTAAAGCTATTCTATTACATAATAATGCACGGGACTAAAAAGAAAACACTAGTCTATTATTTTCATGTTATTGTTATGTTATCTATAAGGTCTGTTAGCTTTATCCTGTCCTATTAATCTTCATTATGAATTTGTTTTTAAAGTCTGTAATTAAATAGATTTAACAACATGTTTGCTGCTGTTTAGTCACCAAGTCATGTCCAACTCTTTTGCAACCCCATGGTCTGTAGCCCACTAGGCTCCTCTGTCCATAGGATTTTCCAGGCAAGTATACTGGAGTGGGTTGCCATTTCCTTCTCCACGACCAACATGTGTATCAATTTCTATATTCACTAATTTTTTGTATCTTACTTTTGGGGTTACTTTCCTTCTCTTTTTTTCTTTCTTTCAAAAACATTTACTTAAGACTATATATAAATAAACATATATTATATATAATAGTATGGTTTGCAATGGGGCTTCTCAGGTGGCTCAGTGGTTATGAGTCTGCCTGCTAATGCAGGAGACACAAGTTCAATCCCAGGGTCAGGAAGATCCCCAGAAGAAGGAAATGGCAACCCACTCCAGTGTTCTTGCCTGGGAAATTCCATGAAAAGAGGAGCCTGGCTGGTTACAGTCCCTGAGGTTGCAAAAGAGTCAGACATGACTTAGCGACTAAACAACTACAAACCAAACATGGCTTGGGGTGACAGACCAATATTAACATAATAGCCACGTTATAGTAAGTTAGTAAATTATAGATATTCTGGAAAAATGAGAGCAGAAGACCAGAGATTAAGGCAGGTTACATTTTTTAAACATGATAGTCATGATTCACTGCGAATACGATGTTTTTACGACGTTTAAGCAAAAACTTGAAAAAAGTGAGAGAGTGAAATTTGCAAACATTAGAAAGAAGAACATTCCTGGCAGAGAGATTATAGCTAATGGAAATATCCATGATACAAACTTGCCTGCAGTATATGAAAAAACTGTACAAAACAAAACATGGAGGGTAGTGTGGCTGGAGCAGATAGAGGGAAGAAGAAAGGAGATGAGATTAGAGAAGAAATAGATCAGATCATGTGGGGTTTGTAAGCCATTACATGGACTGTGGGCTTTTGCTGTGAGTGAGATGACGAGTCGTTTTGGGACTGAGCAAAGCTCATATACCTTTTTAATGATGACTCTGGCTGTTGAGTGACCTGGTTGTAGGAAGGCAAGAACAGAAACAGGAAAACTAGTTGGAAGATGGAGAGGGTCCCAACTGTTTGTGTCCCCAAATTCATTGCTGAAATCTTAACCCCCAAAATGATAGTGTTTGGAGGAGTGGCCTTTGGGTGGTGCTTATGTCTTGAAAGTGGAGTCTTCATGAATTGCATTAGTGCCTTAGAATCAAGACACCCCAGAAATCCCTAGCTTTTCTACCCTGTGAGGGCACAGTGAGCAGTTTCCAGCTGTGAACCGGGAAGAGCACCCTCACCAGATGCAGCCATGTTAGCACCTCAGTCTTGGACCTCCAGCCTCCAGAACTGTGAGAAATAAATTTCTGGTTTTTATAAGATACCCAGTCTGTTTTATTTTGTTATAGCAGCCTGAATGGACTGAGACAAGGATAATTACCATGATCTAAATAAGAGATGTTGATTGGACAAGATCTATAGCTTTGAGGATGGGGAGTGTCCATTTCTGGATAACTTTTGAAAACACACACATACACACACACACAGACACAGCAGGTTTGTTTCTCCATTTAATAAGGAAATAATTATGGCTATAAGAAGAGATCCTGGTGATAACTGGCATGTGGTGGGCAGTTACAGTAATGCAAGTTTATAGAGGATAACTATGCTACTGAATATCTAACAAAACATACTTCATATCTAAACAATTTTATTGAAACTCTTGCTTAAACAAACTCAAAGAGTTGAAACGTTGTAGCTCACAACTTCTGCTAGTTCCAAGAATGACAGGTCTGTTTGCTCTGTTGTGCCCTATAATATTAAATAATTAAAAATAATAATAAAGGTAAAGAAATAAGAATATAAAAATTAGGATATATAAAATAAATAATATGAATACTTTCAAAATTACTTTAAATTAACTTTGAGGTTTATTTATATTTTGTGTTGTTTGTATCTGTTGACCCCACCAGAGAGTTTGTTAAGAGAGCTTGCTATAATATGCATAACATGAATAAATGAGGTTTTAAAATTTAATTGTCATATAGATCACATGAAAAGCCATGAGTATGGATAATACTGTGTAGCCATGTTAAAAATATAACCACAGTATCTAGACATAAAATAAAGATAATTGCTTTCTTGTGGCAAGCAATTTGAAATACAGAAAATGGACATCCATCTTTTACAAAGATCACCGAGAGTCATAATTACTATGGGTATATAAACCTGAATTTCATTAACAGTGCATTTGAGTGAATATAACTTCTGAAGAAACATTACCTACAAAGTCCAGGTCAGATTGAGGAGGATAAAAACATTATATAAGATAATTAGCTCAGCAGCTTTGGTCTTCATGATTAAGACATACAGTCAGCAGGTAGCAGACAAGGGGCAAGAGATCAGAAAGCCCAGCATTGTGCTGGTGAGTATTCAATAATTAGCACAGTGGGAAAAAATACTGATTTGTAATATGGAAAAAAGTTTTACAGTACTTACAGATTTCCATGATGTAAATACTCCTATTGTGGCCAATTTCAAGCTACCAAACAGATGTCACTAAAAACGGTGTTAGAAAGACTTGGCCCCAATTAACCCTTGCAAGCCCATGCAGGTCAGTTTCAGTGTACCTCTTCCTAGGCTTATTATCATCAAATAACCATGAGAGTTTGAATAACCTTGAGCTTTCTCACATAAAATCAAGAGGTTGGACAAATTATTTTATAATGCTGTTTCCAAATTTATCATTTTCTTTAAAAGAAGGTTGTGAGATGATTTTGTCTCCTTAAATAAAATATAGATAGAATATCCCCACTTAAAAATCCTATGTACAACTACAGGTGGAAGTAATGGTACAAATCTACTTTTTCCATTAATTGCTGTTTTCATACCCTTATCTTTAAATAGAGGGACAGATTTCACAGTGTCATGTAGATGAACTGGCATTCAATAAGTAAAATGATTCCAATTCGATGAAATTCTTTTAATTCCAATTGTTATACTATCAGTGATAATAATCCAAAGAGATACTCTCTTGGTAGTATAAAATATGTTTCTCTTTTAGTCTTCATACAACTAAATTCTGTGCACAGCTGTGGTAAACCTGTAAGATTCTACCTCTTCATATTCGTACCCTTTTGCAATTTCCTTTCTTTGAATATGAGCTTGCTCTTGTGGATGGAATTCAGCAATATTGTTCAATATTGCTTCCCTAGTTAGGTTATGCAAAGACTATGGCTTCCATCTTGCATGCCCTCCATTGCTCTCACCGGCTCTTTCAGGGAAGCTTTCAGGTGACTGCCCCCTTAGCCATCTTAACAGACCTTTCCCAAGTAACCTAAGACAATCACGCGGTTTAGCCTCTCCCAGATTCTTCTCAACACTCAGAAACTAAGACAATAAAACCTATTTATTTTAAAGTTGTAGATTGTTGTTCAGATGAGATCATTTCTACAGATGTATTTTCAACACTGTCTTCTCTGTCATCTTCATTCTATTATTCAGTTTTCCAGTGAATTTTCTGTTTTGGTTATTGTATATTTCAGTTATGAAACTTCCATTTGTTTTTCCTTATGTCTTCTACTTCTTTGCTGAAAATTTAACTTTTTTCATTATTTGTGGAGTATCCCTGATAATTGGAGCATTAGTTTAATAACTACATTAAAGTCTTTTCAGATATTTTCAACATCTGTGTTATTTTGTTGTCAGAATTGGTTGATTGTTTTTTTCTCCTGAGGTTGAAATTTTTCTAGTTTCCCAAGTGGAAAAGAGTTTTGGCCTGTATCTTGCAAATTTTGAATGTTATGCTCTAACCTTCCTGGTTCACTTTAAAACCCAAGGAAAAATGTTGACATTTTTGTTTTAGTAGGCAGTCAACATGGTTAGTTTTATACTGAAAGTTCCAACATGCTTTTTGTGAGCTGTGGTTCCAATTTCAGTTTACGCTTTCAAAGATTTTGTTGTGCTCCTTGAATCTGTCCCTTATGAGTGGTCCCACTAGTAGTTTGGGACCTAGCTGGCAGTTTATTTGTTAGTTCTCTTCTCAATAGTTTTGATAAACTGATCAGGAGTGGATCTACATGTGGACAACTTAGTGATGAGCCCAGGAACTCATAAACAACTTTACACAGTTTCTTTTCTAAGCCCTGCCCTCTGTCTAATCTCCCTGGTGACTCGGACTCCCTGGAAGCCCTCGGACTTCCTTTTTCAGTTTTTCACCCAGGAAGCGGAGGCTTTAATTCCTCCTCTCCGCCACCCAATTCTACAGCTGTGCAGCATTCAGGGCCAGATGGCAAGAGTCCAAAGGGTAAAAAATGTTCAACTCAGTATAGAAATGGTGGTTGTTCAAATGCTCATCTTATTACTTATTGTACCTGCTACCACGTATTTTTCAGGGTCCTCAAATAGTTACTTCATTCATTATACCCATTTTTATAGTTGCAGTTAATGTGAGGGTATGTACTTAAGAGAGTTGTTATGTGTTTAACTATCTTGTGCAGAACAAGAATTCCTGTTCATTTGTTTTTAGCATAACTATTGATACAGATTTATTTAAATTTATCCAGTACAGGGATATGAATTAAAGAGGAACATATGTCTTTTTCCTAGATGTTATTATCTGGAATAATTCTTGCTTTTACTATTGTCTATTAACACTCTACATAAAATTTTTCAGTAAGAATGAACACATGTTGATTGCAGAAAATTTGGAAATATAGAAAGATGTAAGTTTGATTAGAAACTAAACACTATCTTACTCCAATCAGTCAGTGATAATAATACTGTTTACTTTTTCCTTTTACCTTTATAGTACATGTACATGTTCATCTTTTTACAAAAAATAAATAGCACCATACTCATAGAATTTTTTCATTTTATAATTCATTATAAGTGGTATTTGTATTATAAAAGTTTAATAGCTGTATAATATTCTACTATATGAAAGTATATTATAATACACTCACATTTTCTGAATATTCTGCTACAAAGTATATACTTTCTAGAACCTGCAGTTCCTCACAGAGTATTTTTCACACAAGTGTATATGTCTGGTTGTTAAAAATGAATAATAAATATGATATGAACAGTCTAATAAAAGACATCAAACAGTTTTGGACACTAGTATATCATTAACTCTTCCTAATTACTTTGAAAATTTTTTATTAATCCTAAACTTTTGGATTTTATGATTCCTTTCTTTTTTCTTTACAGCCGTTTAGGGAAGAGTGGGTTAAGGACAAGATAAGCTATTGCTTTGCAAGTTTTTATGGTTCTAGGAGAAGAGAATTTATTTTGTCCGTTAAAAAGTTAGCTACCTGGCATGACTTTACATACACAACACACACACACACATACACTTTAAGAAAATAATATTTGCTTTAGTAGATATATGGGAGAGAGTATACACTATGATTTGTGTTTCTGTGCAAGTGGAAATGGAAGAAAAGAAAAATATCTCTGAGTCAAATATATTTGCTTATACTTATAGCTTCCATTAGACAAGTGTCAGAACTGCATGGGTATATAGCAAGTGTGGATGAACCTAAGTACATCTAGCAAAATTGTAAACTAAAAAATAGCAAACCCCTTATTAATTTGATAGATTCCACAATAACATTACTCATAGCCTATTTACATAATCATAGCTTCATCTTAATGTTTAGGAGAGCTATTTCAAAGACATTCTGTTACAACATCACTGTAATGTACAAAGATATTATTGTTACTTATGAAATGATTTGTGTTTGAATTATAGCATGTATTCCATTTTGAAACTTATATAACTTTGCAGTAAATAACATAGTATATTATTATTTTAAAAAATTGTTACAATTTTATTAGATAATTTTATTTTGATTTTCTATGGTTTTTGAAAAAGGTAACCACATTTAACAGGGAATATTATTCATCATATTGAAAGGAGTTATATTTTTTCATGATTTCTAGATAACAATATAAAGCCCTTTATAAAATAAATAATAGAAAGAAATAAAATGTAGAATACATTGCTGTAAAATAGCTAATAGTTAAAATAAAATTTTATACTGTTCAAAAAACCACACAAAATTAGCAAAATTTATATCACAATTCAGGTAAATTAGATTTCTTATTCATTTTTAGACTGTCCAACAAGCCCTGTGGTGAGAAATTTTAAGCTGTCAGCTTTAGAGTAAAGGTTATGTTTTATATTTGGTGACTTTTGTCAATTTCAGCTAAGGCCCTTACACTTCCCTAATGTAAAGTAGTGTTTTTGCATTTTTATATACCCTAATTCACTTATAACTGACAAATGGCATATCTTGGATTGACAAAGATATGCATGAAGCAGATGTCAGAAGATGGGAATGATTACAGTATGGAGTACCTCTTTTGTAAAATATATGAGTTAATCCACCAGTCATGAAAGTGAAAGACTGAGAAAAGCTTTCTTTGTGTATAATGTTGGCAGGTGTCATGAAACTTTCACCAAACAAGATTATTAATTCATGACCTATTTACTTCATTGCCATTGCAGTAGCATCTTTTTCAGAAAGGACACCCACTTCCAACAGGCAGACCTTCAAATAATGCATGGGTATGAAGTAAATGCAAATCTGCATCACAAATTTCAAAGCAAATAGTGCTCTTGACAACCTGATGCCTATCTTCCCAGGTTAAAGCTTTCCAAGTTCTGATGGATGGTTTCCACAACCTTGCATTTACCTTAAAACCCATGTTGTTCCAAAACTTGGCTGGCAACTCATGGAAGAGAAACATACTTTTCTTGAAAATGAATTGTGTCTTTTACAGCAGGCATGTGTACTAAGTCACTTAAGTCCTGTCTCATTCTTTGTGACCCCGTTAACTGTAGCCCACCAGGCTCCTCTGTCCATGGGATTCTCCAAGCAAGAATACTGGAGTGGGTTGCCATTTCCTTCTCCAGGGGATCTTCCCAACCCAGGGATCAAACCCATGTCTCTTGCATTGGCAGGTGGGTTCTTTACTGCTGAGCAACCTGGTAACTGTGATTTAGCATCTGTCGGTGACCTATGTTAGAGGAATTTCTGGAAAATCGTTCTATCAACTTTTCTGCTGTGTTATTGAAGATGTTATCTGTTAATCATATTATTCACTGACTTCTTTTTGAGGTCTTTGGTCTAGGTTGTGATTTTCTTGAGCATTTGGTTTACTTGTGCCTTATAATACTAAATCTTTCATCTAATTCTCCCTTTTTGTGTGGGAAAAGAATCTTCCCTATCACTCTTAACAAATGTATAGCATTTATAGCAATTATAGCATGCTTCATAAAAAATTAACTTATTTCCTAAGTACATCTTACTATTGTAAATCTTAAGTTTTTATTTTGACTAATTTTTCCTGAAGTGTATATTAGGTTATTTTCCTTGATTTTGCGATATCATTGTAAACTACCTCAAATCATTTCAGACCAAGGTAGGATACTAAAATGTATACCTTAAGATGAAATTCAAGTTACTTTGCAATCTAAATCCAATTTAGTTTTCAAATGTTAAATCTAAGAGCATCTTTTTAACCATTGATTGTAAACAGTTTTGTCACCTCCATGTCCCTGTACAAACCAGCTTCATTTTCATTTGGCCTGCACTGAAAATGCCTTCTTTTCATGTCTATCCATTCAAATATTACCTTTCAAGATCAATTTTTTATTATACCTTGTCACAACATTTTCCTAATGATGAATTTGTGGCATTTATTTACTTAACCATTCATCTAGATCTTGACATTGTTCTCACTCCTGATTGATATGTCATATACCTTCTTAGTATATTAGTACCAAGATTTTTTCAGGTAAATAATGAATTCCTAAAAGTGAGGAGATGAGTTGTGTCTAGACCCTGTAATATTTTGCATTCTGCTACATTTATTGAAGGCTGCTGCTGCTAAGTTGCTTCAGTCGTGTCAGACTCTGTGCAACCCCAGAGACGGCAGCCCACTAGGGTCCTCTGTCCCTGGGATTCTCCAGGCAAGAACACTGGAGTGGGTTGCCGTTTCCTTCTCCAACTGAAGGCATGAACATTAATAAAATAATAAATCAACTTATATGATGAAATCAAAGCATTAACTTGGACTGAGAGGCCAAAGCAGATTTTGACACAGTAGCATAAGTTCACTGAAAACTCTGAAGTATTAATTATTGTAGTACCTAAGATTTCTATATATTGAGCAGTAACTTGGGTCTTTAACAGAATTCTTCAATTTTTCCTTATATTTTATTTCATTCCATCTCTTTATAAAATTGGTGATGGCTGTATATGCTCTGAGTTTTTTCTGCAGTGAAGAAACTTAGGCAAGAATCCTGTCTGAATTCAGCAGTGACATTAGGGTTTACACTGAGGGTCAAGCTATTGATCTGTGACAATTTACAGGGTTCGTGGCTTGGGTGACATAGAAAAATGAGTCATTATGATTCTCCTGGATGATGATCAATGGTGAAGTCAACAAAGTTCAGATGAGGCAACCCAAGTGAAGCTGTTGATTTTCAAATAGTGTATTCTTATACCTTATACAGGAGGTAGAATAAAGAATGGGACATATTTGGAAGCTCAGAAAGTCACAAAATAATTTCCCTCCACTCTAAATGACTGCCATCTTCTTGCATGCTGTGACAATTTTCTATTCCAAACACATAGTTCACTAACCATTCATACTAGATTCCTTGAGGGGTTTTGTTTTTGAGGGTTCCCTTTTTTCTTTCCTTTCTTTTTTTTTCAGAGTAGATAGTAGCATGCTGTTGATAAAACACTTGAACTCCTGCTGTTAAAGTTGTTAGGTTCTGTTCAGTGGAGTGAAATAATGTTCTGCCATTTGTTCCCAGGTACTGAGACTGCTGCTGAAATGTACAAATCAGTGCTCTAATGTGGGTAGAGAATAGTTCTTTGTAGGGTTTAAGGCAGTGCAAAGGGGAGCTGTCTCACCTCTTTGCTTGTGGGAGGTTAACTGGCTTGTTTCACTGCTGAGACTTCCCTTCTTCAAAATTCTTAGGTACTAACACATGGATCACTAGAGGTTCTTTTTAAAAAATTTCCCTTTTGTATACCCCCCAACACCCACATGCAAAACTTGCATTGTCAATAACACGGTAACTCCCAAGGTTGCTAGATCCGACTTCTGAGAAGAGTTTAAAGTGCTTTAGTCTGTCACTTAATTAATACGGATATTCTGAATGATCAGTGTTCAATGTATTTTATTTTTACTTCAGAGAAGTTTCACTCAACTTCTTTCTTGACTTTTTAATTTCCTACATTTTGAAAGCAAGTTCTTTTCAAACCAAAGTAAGCTTAACTAAATTATAACTTTTTATCAGGTTATTTTATCTAGAAGATTTGATATTCTGAATTTATTGGAGCCAATGATGGGTAATCTGTTCTAAGCAGACTGTACACATTCACACCCACTGGGACACATTCACTGTTAATGGCACACTCTTTTAAGATAGTTGTTTTCTATCTGGAAGGGACTTCCCTGGTGGCTTAGACAGTAAAGCATCTGCCTACAACACAGAAGACCCGGTTCGATCCCTGGGTTGGGAAGATCCCCTGGAGAAGGAAATGGCAACCCACTTCAGTACTCTTTCCTGGAAAATACCATAGACGGAGGATCCTGGTAGGCTACAGTCCATGGGGTCGCAAAGAGTCAGACATGACTGAGTGACTTCACTTTCTTTCCCTTTTCTCTCTGGGACATACTCTCCCACTACCAACTAACATTACTAAATTTTTTTTGAATGAAATAATCCTCTCATGGGTAATATCTCATTTTGCACATTCAAAGATATTCCCTTATCTTGGGACTTCCTTGGTGGTCCAATGGTTAAGAATCCACCTTTCAAAGCAGGGGACTTGGGTTTGATCCCTGGTCAGGGAAGTAAGATCTCACAGGCTGCAGGGCAACTAAGCCCGAGTGCCACAACTAACCAGACTTCACACTACAACTAGAGAAGCCAGTGCCTCACAGTGAAGACACAGCACAGCCAAAGTAAAACAAACAAGCAAACAAAAACAAAGATATTCCCTGTATCTTTACAAAAACATTTTTTTCCACTCATCATCATATATCTATTGGGCACTTAGTGCTTGTCAGCAAATCTGATAAGCCTCAATGTTACAAATTTAAATCAAATAAAACTCTTGCTTCTGATAAGTTAATAAGGTGGTGTATAAAGTCACAAATGCCAATAGACACTATTGCGTTCATGCCACTTGCTCTAGGTGTTCTACAAGGGGTCAATGATGTTCTTATTTGCATAGCATATAAGGCTAGGCCCTATACAAACTTCATGTCTCTGGGTATATTTTAAAGAAAATCACTGAAATATACTATAACTATTACATAAGGTGAAATTTTGGTGCTGTACTGCTGGTCAGTTTTTGCTCTAATTGATTGGATTGAATTGAAATCAACAGTTCAAAGACCAAGGTTATGGAGCTACTTTACTCTGCTTATATCAGCCACAAATACCTACTGTCTCAATAGACATATACTCATATCAGAAATGTGTTTCCAGGTGTCAGTAGAAAATGTGACCACTTTTTATGTCTTTAGAGGCCTAAGAGTTGGGAGTAGAGGACTTGATTCTAAATGTCAATTCCAAGAAGAGATTATATACAATCTTTTTAAAGTGCTTATGTTGGTGCAAATCCCCATGAATATGACCTATTTATGAGTGAAAGAAATCCTCTTTGAGAAATTTCTTACAATGATGCTTTTCCACTTAAGGATTACCCATCCTTTTTATTTATCTTTGTTGCTTATTGCATATCGAGATTGCCTTTCTTTGTGATTTACTTCTTTTCCCCAAATGCTCTTATTTTAAAGACCTAAGAATGAGACTGCAGATGAGAACTGAGTTGATATTGAAACTACAAAGAAAAACAAATACCTCAGATTTCATCATGACTCTAAAAGCATATTTTAAACCCTGGAGCACATTTGAGAATAAAAAGTTTAAATTCACACCTCTCAATACATATATAGTTAAGAATCATCTATTGTTAGTGTTTCCTAATTTGCCATTACTTGCTCTCAGCTATGTGTTAATAAGAGAGATCTAAATCTTTTATCACATGTCTCCTAACTGGGTTTTATGAATTCCAAGGATGAGGCGACTGGAACACCTGCTCAGACTGACAGAAATGCAGCACATGGCTTAGGAAATTGGTGCTGATCTGGACATTATAAATTCCCTCTCCTCATTTCGGCTTTTTTCTCTTTAATGACACAGTCTAGGTCAATGGTAGAGTTAGAAAATAATAACAAGAAAAAATTTAAGAGGAATTCTTAAACTTCTCTTCCCCTACAAGCTACTTTGAAAAGTCTCTTTCCTATTCCTATTTCAGAATAATTTAACTCAGTTTCTTTACATCTCAAAAACATATTCTAGAATGATGGTCTCAATGAATGGCTTGGTAGATGGTGTTTATGATAACTACGCTGTAGGTTCTAAGAACCACCAGACTGTATTACTAAAGCAATGGTCAGAATGAATCACTCAAAATTGTGTCCACTGAATCTTCTGTTTAGTACAGCTCCTCTCGGTCATATTAGGTCTTTTCAAAAGTGAATTTTCTACTCTTGGCAAAAGGTATTTGCCTCCTAAAATCCAGACCACTTTGGGATGTTGAGTGATAGTCCCATACAGTACGACTGTCATCTTGCCTGCTTTGCTTTCCTTACTCAAACATCTCTCTTTCAGGAGTTCAACACAAGTGGCTGGATGATGGTAAGATGTTAGTATTCCTGGATACATTTTAGTATCTTATCCAGACTCCTCAGGATGCTAAGGTTTTTCATCAAAACTTCAGTGGGTCTCTTTGAAAACTTTATGTATTATGTTATAGCAGAAGAGTTATAAATAAAACCATAATAACATGTTTTGTTTGCATCATTTCTTTTCATTTACAAAGTATTCCAACACAGATTTAAAACTGGTCCTCACGATCATTTCATTAGTTAAGTAGGGGTGTATTATTTATATCCATTTTCCAGATGACACTAGTGGTTGTGACAGGTTTAAGGTCATAAAATTTCTAAGCAGAAGGCTGACACTGTCTCCATAAAGAGGTTATTTTATTATATAGACCAAGTCTAACAAATAAACCCATGAAGAGGGGTAGGTAATTCATATCAAATTATTTTTTGGTTTCCCTCGTGGCTCAGAGGTAAAGAATGTTCCATAATACAGGAGATTCAGATTCAACCCTTGGGTTGGCAAGATCCCCTGGAGAGTGAAATAGCAACTGACTCCAGTATTCTTGCCTGGGAAATCCTATGGACAGAGGAGCCTGGTGGGCTACAGTCCATGGGGTCACCGAAGAATAGGACATGACTTAGTGACTAAATCTCCACCACCAAAATCTGCATCACTAGCCGCTGAAAATGAGTGTTGATGAGACAAAGAAGCTGTCATTCATCTCATTTCCCTGAGTCTGGAAGAAGCTTCTTTTTATAGTGGGATTATAAAAAATGCTGCTTCTAAACAAATACTTGAATGCTATTTGATTTAGAGAGAAGGAAAAAAAGGGACTTTGTAGAGGATGAGAGATGAAAATGCTTGTATAACATTTACAAAATAAGCAAAAAAGAAAAAAAGAAAACTAGATAACCCAAAAAACCTTAGAGGAAAAAGGGAGGAAAAAAAGTTATATTAGGCACATAGGTATCCCATCAGAACTGTAACGTGATTTGTGTGTAAAAATAGTTCCATCTTTACTCCCAGCTTGTTCCCACAGAATGCAGGGTCACCAGGATTATCAGGACAAATAAGCATCACCTTCTGCATCACACAGCCCAATAAGCCTCAGTGGCATCAGGTAGCAGGAACTGAGGTTCCATCAAACTCTGGGGAAGAATATGTGCGAGGAGGGAGGAATAACAATGAGGAGTAGGAAATTACTTGTTAGTCTCTTGTGTAAAAGAAATCTTGTTGCACAGAGAATACAAGGTTTGGAGGGAGCTTTGAGCCTCTGTTAACACTGAGAACATCTCTTAGGTTAGAGTTGGTGTCCAGGATAGAGAGGAGATACTAATAAATATTGCTGCTACCTACAGTTTGGCTCTAAAGAGAACAAAAAATAGTGGTTTAGAATAATAAATAAAAATTCAGCTTTTTTTCCTTATGGTTTTTTGTTATTCTCCTAAAAACAGGCAGATAATAAAAATATATTCAGAAATTTTTCGAATAAATTTGTATGTTAGCTGCAGAATGACTGTCACATTTGGAAGTTTTTTGAGGTTGACTTAACCAAGAGCAGCTATCACGGCACCTCCCCAAATCGCCTAAATGCCGGGGGTGGAAATGCTGAATTGAAGTAGACAGCATCTTTGACTGATACAAGGAGAATAGGTAGTAAGGTAAAAAGACAAAAGAAAAATAAAGTAAAAAATATATATATTCACTGAGCATAATACATAGTGGGTTCCCAAGCTCTGCCGTGGCCCTGAGAGAGCTCATTGTTAAATTTTCAAGATTTTTTCAAGTCAGTTGTTAAAAACATTCATTACTAAGAATTAAATTGTATAAACCTTCACTTAATTAAACTATTAAAAGCAAAATTAATGAACTGTCAAAGGCAGATCACTTCTAAATTATTTTTCTGCATTTTACTATTATTTGCTCTCTCGAAGTTATCCATTCCTATTGTATTAGTGTTGGAAATCCTATATAACAGTGCACTACTACACCTCTCTTTTCAGTACTGTATTCAGTGACATCATACTGGTGGCTCAGATCAGCCATAGCTGGCAAATGCAACAAATCAGGTATTGATTTATTGTTTTGTTGATTGTCTAATCTTGAGAAATGTTCACAATGCAAATTAAAATGGAAATTGTGTCATGTAGTTACATTATGAAGAGTATTCAATTAAGAAAATATTCATTTATCATTTGAAAACTGTTATCTGATTCAGCAAAGATGTGATTCATGTCACTGATGAGCAAATGCATTTCTGACACACAGCTTAGTTGTCTCACTTTTCTCCTAACTTCTTACAGTAAACACCAATATCAGCCAACCTTCATGTCCCATATCAGATTCACTGATAAGGCATTTACTGGGAAAAGAGATGGCAGATTGGGATCTGACTCCATTTGCCAAATCCTGGTTGAATTTTAGCCATAATTTGGCTACTAATATAAGAGTTTGGAGCAGGGCTTCCCAGGGGGCACAGTGGTAAAGATTCTGCCTGCCAATGCAGGAGACACAAGAGATGCAGGTTCAATGCCTGGGTCAGGAAGACCCCCTGGAGCAGAAAATGGCAACCCACTCCAGTATTCTTGACTAGAAAATTCCATGGACAGAGGAGCCTGGCAGGCTATAGTCCATGGGGTTGCAGAGAGTTGGACATGACTGAGAGCTGAACATGACAAGAGTTGAGTGGGAGCATTGTTAGAATAAATTAGTTATGCAGATTTAAAATGTCTTGTGTATTTTATTATTAATTGCTAATTGTGTGCTACACATTCTTTATGTCAATAAAATTTATAATATACTTATGTACATATGCATACACATACTTTTTTCTTCAGAGAGACTGTTGTTTAATATTTGTTAGCATACTACTGGTAATTATTAAAATTTTCTCTTATTCCTTATTTCATTTTGTAACAATTTCTTGAAGTAGGTATTATCCATATTTTGTAAGTATAGAAAATGAGGCCCAGAAGAGTTTGGAAATAGGACCAATGTCACACGGCTGTCAGAGAATGTGGTTGGGTTGGGGATGTCAGCTAAATTCTGGCCCAGGCCTGGGCTTTTCTATTAACACCTCTCTGACACTGACGTTTATGCATTAATGACCTCAGTTAAGTCACTTGTGGTACATTGTGGCCTCAGTATCCTCTTCCATGAAAGGAAAAATATACTGTCTTTTCATTCCTCCTCAGAATTGTCAGGAGGATCAGATGTGAAAATAATTTGTAAACTTAAGAGGCTAAAGTAATACATAATTATTTACTAAAGAGGTAGACATTTAAGATTGGAGAAGGCAATGGCACCCCTCTCCAGTACTCTTGCCTGGAAAATCCCATGGATGGAGGAGCCTGGTAGGCTGCAGTCCATGGGGTCGCTCAGAGTCAGACACAACTGAGCAACTTCACTTTGACTTTTCACTTTCATGCATTGGAGAAGGAACTGGCAACCCACTCCAATGTTCTTGCCTGGAGAATCCCAGGGATGGGAGAGCCTGGTGGGCTGCCGTCTATGGAGTTGCACATAGTCAGACATGACTGAAGCGACTTAGCAGCAGCAGCAGCACCAGCAGCAGACATTTAAGATAGCATTTTGTTTACAGAGCTTTAAGGCTGACTCAGGCTCCTTGAAAATGAATTTTTCCATATAGTACCTAAAGAAACAAATATGCATTTCATTTTCTCTTGGACATACTTTCTATTATATGTTGCTAGGTATTTTCCTGTTCTGGGCTTCTTTGCAAGTCTCCAACATCTCTTTTTATTTGTTGTTGTTTAGTCACTGTTGTGTCTGACATTTTTGTGACCCCCATGGACTGTAGCCCACCAGGCTACAGTGGGATTTCCCAGGCAAGAACACTGGAGTGGGTTGCCATTTCCTTATCCAGGGCATCTTTCTGACCCAGAGATTGAACCTTCCTCTCTTGCATTGCAGGCAGATTCTTCACCACTGAGTCATGGGGGAAGCAACTTTTTTGTTTAAGCACTATTAACTTTTTACAGTAATAGACTGATGATTTCTTAAAGTGTTTGGCAACTCTGTTTTTTATCAGCCTAGAGCATCCCTGAGGTAGTGTGTGTGACCAGTGTATTCTAGGGAAGCAGCCCAAAGCTAAAACAATGCATAAGTGAAAAGAAAGAAAAACAAATTATATTTTTGAAGAATCAAGTTGTTTACATTAGAGTCCTGTTACTTATAAGCTTGGATAATTTAAAGTTACTGGACATTTTAATATCCTCTGATACCTCAGTATTAGATTGAAGTACAGATAATAGATAATTTCACCCTATATCTGCCTCCCAATGCCACTGTGCTTCCAGTTGATGACATTTTCTATTGCAATTCTGAGTGTTTATAGGCCTTGATTCTGCTAAGTAATTATACAATCTACCATGGCATTAAGGCTCACTGCATGAGCTAATGCCATGATATGGAATTAATCAAACCTAAGTGAAAAGGTCATTAGAAAGTTAAATTATTTTGCTGATACCAGAGTAGCACCACATAAGCAAGAATTATATTCCATTTTGATATAATAGATCCTGAAATTTAGTCATTAGTTTCACCTCACTAGACCTATCTAATTATTGATGTGGTTAATTACTTAAGCCCATTGACCATTGTTTAGTATTCCATTACTTATACTTTTGGCTCTTTGAAAAAAATGTTATGTCACATTCTTAACTTATCTTTATGCTTCACCTTAATTACTTCCTATGAGCTAACACAGATGATCTAATAAAACACTAACCATTATTTATTAAACTTTTACTGTATAGGGAATTGTGCTTGAGTGTAAAAGGAATTTGTTCTCTTCATGGTAAAATAAGTGAATTTGCTAGTACATTAGAATGGTGTTCACTTTCTCAGAAGAGCTTTAATAACCTCCTTTGCCACTGTCCCTGACCAGAACAGAATAGATAAAGCATCTGCATAGAAATGAGCTTTAAAGAATTCCAGATAATTTGAGGCTGAGGAATGGTATAGGGTCACTTACCAGCTGAATGTCCATTTTCTCTGGCAGGTTAATGTAGTTTGCTGATGTAAATGTGTGATAGTCAAGATAGGCTAGGTTCTGTTGCACTAACATACATTCCCATTATCTCACTGACAACAAAGGTTTATTTCTTGCTTATATCACATGTCCCCTGTGAAGTTAGCTCAGTCTCTGGTATACATTCTCTCTCTTAGCAGCTGAGCCTGACAGAGGCTTCATCTTAATTTCTATAATCATCATGGTAGGGGGAAACACACATAATGAATTATACCCTTACATTTTTTTCCAGCACAGTCTTACCACATACCCCAAAGAAACAAGACTGGGGTATTCATGTTAAGCAAGAATGACACTCACCTGTTACCACTAACAACTTCATTGGAGGGAACAAGAAATGGAGTAGGTCACAGGAAACTCTATTGTGGTTCTTGCTCTGTGTGGTCACGTCACTTCAGCGACAATTCTATAAACTTTGAGAAGTACTAAATGAATTCAGTTGAGCATTTTGGGTTATGTATATGCTCTTGTGATCTGTAATCTATCAGAGTTTCTTCAGTCCTCCTTTTACAATCTCATTTTATCCTGAAGTTCTCATATAGAATTGAGCAAAAGCAAAAATTTAATTATTTGAGTAATTCTTTTTTGATATACAATGAAAAAAGGAACTATAGTCTTTGCTTTTCCACAACATCTCACTCAATGACAAGATCAGAGTGTTGCAAAATAAATGTAGGCTGTGTGAATAAATGAATAAAAGAGAAAAGAGAAATTCCAGATGAATTGAAGACTAAAAATACAATTTTTGATATTTTGTATTTTAATTATTACTGAGTTCAAAATATTTTTTAGTTTCAGCTGTAATATGGTCTTTGATCCACATGTTAGTTAGAAGTGACTTTTTAATATGTAACTATTTGAGGATTTTTTGGATAGCTCATTGCCAATGAAGATAATGTAATATCATTATTTCATAATTAATGAAGACTTACCTTCTGGTTGACCATATGGTATCTTTGTAAATATTCCTGATGCACTTGAAATAGATGCTCATTGTTTGTTTCTGTGTCCTATAATTTGCAGTTAGTCAAATTGATTAATGGTGTTGCTCAGATCTTTTATCTCTTTACTTTTTTCTACTTGCTTTATCAATTAATGAGATATTGTTGAAATATCCAAATATGAGTGTATCTTGTTTAGTTCTGATTTTAATATTTATTCATAAAATAAAAAAAAACTTTATTACATTGTTAATTGCAAAATGGTGAATTTTTCCATTTCTTTTATTCTGTAAGGAAGAACTCTTGCTCTCACACACATAGCCTCTTTCCTTACTCAAAAAATATCTTTCTGTTTTATTGATTCATTTTTTTCTTCCTGTGCTATAAGTCATTATGATTACTATCTTTGTGTTTAATTTGTCTAAAAGATTACCAGAAAATTCCTTTCAGGTAATTTTTGTACCCTTTTAATGTATCCCATGTAGTACAAGAACACATCTTTGATTTCTGATGCAATTAAATGTTTCAAGTTCACCTTTTATTTTCCTAGTCCCAAATGTCATATCTTTTAGTTGGAAGTGACATTTAAAAACCAATATCTGGGTGTTATATGTGCTAACTGCTTTGAGTGACAGTTGTTCTAAATCCTTCAATGGAAGAGTTTAGAAGCATGTATTTGTAAGCAATCAGTAGTTCACTCCGATGCCACTAATTCAAATTGAACAGCATAGGGTTTGTCCTCATATATTTTCCATTCCATATTTGTATTTCTTTATCTCAGTATATAGCATTGTCTACACATTTAAATACCAAGTGGAGGAAATAAATGGAATACTGACTAACACTTGAATAACTCTAAAGAAGGAAGGAAAAGAAAGAGAGCTAAACTCATGGAATAAACATAAGACAAATAGCAAAATATTAAAAATAAACTCTACCATGTATGTGCTTACTTTCAATTTAACTTTTTGTTTAGAAAACAATGCTATGAGAAGGCAGAGAATATAAGGATGGATAATAAAAGCACAATCAAGCTCTCCTGTGTCTACATGAGTTACACATTAAATATAAACTCAATGTAGGCTGAAAGTATTAGGATGACAAGTTACATCTCAGACTAAGAGTAAACACTAGAAAGCTAATGTATATTAATATATATATATATTAGACAAGGTAGACTTCAATCCAAAGAGTATGTTAAGGATAAATAAGTTATTTCATAATGATAATAGGATCATCTTATCAGAAAAGCAGAATGTCAAAGTACTTAAGAAAAGGGTATCTAAATACATGAAGCAAAAACAGGCAGAATCAAAGGGAGAAATACACAGATTATAACATCTGGAAATTTTAATACCCCTCTTTTAGTTAGGAGTTGATGGACTAAAGAGACAAAAAGAAAAAACAGTAAGCATAAAAGATATGAACAACAATGTCACCCAACTTGATATTTAGAGAAAAACTATACACAACAACAGAATGAGGAATGCAGGCAAATAATACTTATGGGCCATATTAAATAAATCTCATAAAGTTAAAAAGATTGAAATCATACAGAGTCTGTTGGCTTACCATAGTATAATTAAATTAGAAATTGATATGTAAAATTTGTGTAAATACCCTAATGCTTGAGGGGAAAAAAATTACATAGTTCTAAACAACGCACCCCACTCCAGTACTCTTGCCTGGAAAATCCCATGGACAGAGGAACCTGGTCGGCTGCAGTCCATGGGGTTGCTAAGAGTTGGACACGACTGAGCGACTTCATTTTCACTTTTCACTTGCATGCACTGGAGAAGAAAATGGCAGCTCACTCCAGTGTTCTTACCTGGAGAATCCCAGGCTTGGGGGAGCCTGGGGGGCTGCCGTCTATGGGGTTGCACAGAGTCGGACACGACTGAAGTGACTTAGCAGCAGCAGCAGCAGCAGCAAACAACCCATAGGTAAATATCAATAACAAAAGAGAAAATAAGAAATACTGAAAACTGAATGATAATCAAAACCTAATATATTAGTATTTATGAACTATAGCTACAGAATACTACATAGGAAATTTGTAGCTTTAAATATTTTAACAGAAGGGAAAAAATTAAAATCAATGTTCTAAGTAAACTATGGCCTTAAGAAAACAGATTAAATAAGGAAAAGAAAAGAAGAAATAATAAGAGAATATCATTGGAAAAAACTCTGATGCTGGGAGTGGTTGGGGGCAGCAGAAGGGGACAACAGAGGATGATGGCTGGATGGCATCACTGACTCGATGGGCAAGAGTTTGGGTGAACTCTGGGAGCTGGTGATGGACAGGGAGGCCTGGGGTGCTGCAGTTCATGGGGTCGCAAAGAGTCAGACACGCCTGAGCGACTGAACTGTACTGATCCACAGAAAACTAACAAACAATAGGAAAAATTAAAGTAATCAAATTGGTTCTTTGAAAAGATTGTTAAAACTGACAATCTTTAAGAATACTGGTCAAAAAATAAAGACAAAAAATTACCAATTTTGGAAATGAAAGAGAGATATCTTGGTAGATTGTACAGATATTAAAAAGATCATGAAGAATGATAAATGACTATATTTGACACTGTGTGTGAAATAAATCTTTGAAAAATCATACATACTAAAGAAGTAAAAAATTCTGAATAGCCATATATCAGTAAAAATAATTAGTTTTGTAACTAAAATTTTAGAACAAATCAATCTAGCAATGTATAACAAAAGATAATAAATTTATACTCTGACCAATTTGGTTTTATCTCAAGAATTTAAGGTTAATTTATTATTCAAAACTAAATCAATCTAATGGAATACTTCTAAACCATTAAGAAAGAGCAAACCAGGGCCATGTATGTATATCAGAATGGATGAATACAAATTCATCATGCTAAATTAAGGAGCCCAGTATTAGTATATTATATACTGCATAATTTCTTTTACTTGGCATTTTGGAAAAGAAAAGGCAATAATAATATAGGAGGACAGAAAAGATGAGTTGTTTCCAGGAGTCTGATTGGGAGTATGTTGTGAATACAAATGAAATGTATGAGATAATTTTGGGGGGTATAAGTTGTAATCACTACTTTGGTTGTGATTATGAGAATATAAAAGAGTGTTAGTCTTTCAGTCATGTCCAACTCTTTGCCACCCAAAGACTGTAGCCTGCCAGGCTTCTCTGTCCATGGGATTCTCCAGGCAATACTGGAATGGGTTGCCATTCCCTTTTCCAAGGGATCCTCCAGGGATCAAACCCAGGTTTCCTCCATTGCAGGTAAATTTTTACCAGCTGGATCTTCCCTGGTGGCTCAGATAACAAAGAATCTGCCTGCAACGTGGGAGACCCAGGTTTGATCCCTGGGTTGGGAAGATCCCCTGGAGAAAGGGATGGCAACTCACTCTCGTCTTCTTGCCTGGAGAATTCCCTGGACAGAGGAGACTGGTGGGCTGAAGCCCATGGGTTGCAAAGAGTCAGACACACCTGAGTGACTACAGTTTCGTTCTTTCTTTCTTTACCATCGGAGCCACAAGGGACAAGTGGAGCCCTTATGAGAATATATACACATGTAAATACTTATTGAACTTTACACCAAAGATGTGACTTTAGCTGTGTGTAAATTAAAACAAATCCAAAATGATTTTATTTTTTATATTAATAGAAAAAAGTAGATAAACCATCATTTAAATAAAATTCAAACAATGCTTCTGACTAAAGTCAATATCCTGCGGAACTGCTTAGACGGAACCCCTGTCACGTCTGATTGTCTCTCGCTCGCCAAGGGGCTGGGTTGGCGGACAGCAGGCTCACCTCTCCTCGGGACCCCTCGGCTTTGCTGAGGGAAGTTCCACTGCCTCTCTCTTTCTGCGGAGCGCCCCCCGCAGAAACTGGCGCCCAACGTGGGGCGTGAAGCCGACGGACGGAGGTGGTGTCACCGTGCGGCTCTGAAAGAAGGAGCGACGAGGGACGCAGCGCGGAGCTCCCCTTTAGAGGAGTATCGCCCCAGGTAATCCGGATTTCAAGGTGGGCCCCCCTCTGCTTTGAGGGAAGTGGCAAAAAACTCTTCTGACTGACTTTCTTTCTTTTCTTCTTTTCTGATCTGTCCTTAATTCCTTTTTCCGGAGTTTCAGTGAACAGGCAAACGGTTGTGGAGGCAATTGACGAGTCCCGGCTAGGGCTACACTCTGGCGGACTTTAAAGGCCCCGCAACAGGGAAGCCTCAGTAACTAGAGCCCGACCGGACGAAACTCCCCTTTAATCATTCTTACCTGAGGACGTGGCCTAGAATCTTCCCTGTGGGCACGGGTCAGGCACTTCAAGGCCATTAGGGCGCCTGCCACTTGAAGACTCCCGTGACAGGATAAGGGGGTCACGGAACGGGCTAGAAACCTCTAGGGTGCCCGCCCCCAGCAAGAAAACTTCCGTGCAACGACGCAGGCACATAAACAGTTCCAAAAGCACACCATAAGCCCAACTTTCTGGCTGCCACCACTCCCGGTAGGATTTTTGGTGGTGGTCCTCAGTGACTTTTCTTTCTATTCTCTCTCAGTAGTATGGGAAATAACATTGGGAAATCTGATGAGCCTGCGCTAAAGGCACTGAGATATATGCTCATAAGCAGGGGACTTGAGATTTCTGATGCTCAGGCCATTAAGGTCTGGGGGACCATTGTACGGTTGGCCCCCTGGGTTGCTTCAGCCAATCTGTTCTCTTGGGACACTTGGGATCGAGTACAAACCCTTGCTAGGCAGCGAGAGGTTCGATACGGTGAGGAGCCCCCCTTAGGGTTCTGTCTGATCATTTCAGCCCTCAAGCTCTGCTTTTCATGGAGCGAGGAGCATGTCACTGATACGGGTACCCCCAATTCAAAATCAGAAAAACAATGGGAAATTCCCTGGCCGATAGAGTGGCCTCCCTTACAATCCAAGCTTATAACTTACAAGATGCCTATGATCTTCACGATCTTACTCATATAAATTGGAGAGGGCTACATAAAAGGTTTCCACAGATCCCTATTAGAGAATTAAAGAAAATTATACATACTTGTAAATCCTGTCTTCCTTATTTACAAGTACCACTTTTACAGCCCCCCAGGAGTAAACCCTCGAGGGCTAAAACCCAATGTGCTGTGGCAAACTGATGTGACCCATTATTCTCCTTTTGGAAAACTTACGTATGTTTTTGTGTCTATTGACACTTACTCTCATGCCTGTTGGGCTACTGCCCACACAGGAGAAAAAGCAAAACATGCTCAAAGCCATTTTTTACAATGTTTTGCGACGTTAGGCTTTTCCCATCAAATAAAAACAGATAATGGCCCTTGCTTCATCAGCCAGAGCTTACAGAAATTCTTCCAACAATGGCACATTCGTCATAACACCGGAATCCCATATAACCTGCAGGGACAAGCCATAATTGAGCGCCACCATCAAAATTTAAAGGCTCAATTACAAAAACAAAAAGGGGGAGTAAGCCCTCACCAGCAACTTGGAATGGCACTCTTTACTCTAAACATTTAAAATTTTTCAAAAACTGAACTGATACCATGTTTTCAAAAACATTGGTCTAACCAAGAAATAAAACCTGAAATACAAGTGAGATGGAAAGACCCCATCACTGGCCAGTGGAAGGGGCCCGATCCACTCCTTACAATGGGAAGAGGATTCAAATGCATATTCCCCATTGGGGACCCCAGCCCTATATGGGTGCCAGCAAGGAATCTTAAATTTACACCACAAGAGAGAGGTCAAATCTCAAAATCTGACACAGATTAAAGAGACACTCACATATTGAGCCCAAGAACAAAAAGTTCTTGAGGCGATCTTTTCTTTCCTTTCAGATCATCGATGCGGCAACCCTGGTGGACTCTGCTCCTGGTGATTGTCGGATTACCTATCCTCTCCCTGCTGACCTTCGTCATTGCCATGGCTGTGCAACAGTTTTTAGAATCTTTGAAGCCTGGGTTTAGCGACACACAAGGCCATCAACCATGAAGGTACAACAGTGTCAGCATCCATGCTGGGAGTTTAACAAGCTCAGACCATCGAGGTTATACACAACATGTCCACTGCCTCTGCTCAGGTATTTCAAACCAGCTCAAACACCTGGGACCTGCCATGGCGGGACTCCAATGACAGCTTGGTCTTCGCACCGGAGCGATCAAGACGTTGAGTGTCTTGGCTCGCATAAACTGCGATGTGAGATATCCCAGCTTTTGTCTGACAGCTTTTCCAGTGTTAAATGAGACTCTTAACAGGTGAAGAAGGGAGCAACGGATCTATGGGACTGGATACAAAGTCCATTTACCTGGTTTAAAAATGTCTTCTATTTGCTTGTTTTTGTTATTCTGCTTGTTGTAATGTTAAAGGTAAAAAAATCTCACAGCCCGCAATAGATGTTTACGAAAAAAATAGTTATGCTTGCCCAGGTCATAGAAAAGGAGCCCCACGTTGGGCACCCACAAAACCCCTGGATTAATTTATCCCTTCAAGAGATTAACTGAGACATATAAATAAGAGTTCTAGGTGCCCATCATCTAGAGAGATTCCGCCTAGCCCCCAAGAGGTGGCTGGATAGCCAATGACGGGTAAGACCCTAAGAGGAGGGCAACCTAAGACAGGCACAGCCGCAAGAGGGGCTGGCGAGGCTGGAGGTTGGCCACCTACAGCTTTACACCTTGCTTTACAGAACATCAATACAAATGTCTTGAGGGCTTAAATAAATAAAGAAGGGAGAGATGTGGGGCCCTAAATGGGAAACCTTAAAAAAGAAGGGCTAGCTTTGTGGTTTAGAGCTAAGATGGCGCCTGGCAGAAGAGAGGAGGGCGCGGCCTAAGTTGTCTGTCAAAACTCTTGATTGGTTTTCTTGATTTCTGTGCATGTGGACAGCGCGTGATCACCATAGACTCCTGTTATAATGATGGCACATGACGATTTGACCTTTAATGTGATTGGTGCAACTATGGAAAGTCCCTCACAAACCCCTCCCTGCTTACCTTTATAAACCAAGAGCTTACAACAATAAACCAGAACTGCTTAGATGGGAAAAAAATAAATAAATAAAGTCAATATCCCTTTATGATAAAATATCCTAGCAAATTAGGAGTAGAAAAAGACTTTCTTTCCATGACAAAGGATATTTGCAACAAACCTACAGTGAACATTGTACTCCTGCTGCTGCTGCTGCTGCTGCTAAGTCGCCTCAGTTGTGTTCGACTCTGTGCGACCCCATAGGTGGCAGCCCACCAGGCTCCCCTGTCCCTGGGATTCTGACTGATGAACTAATGTGCACTTCCTCCCTAAGGCTGAGAATAAGTACACCCACTCCCAGTGTATCTGTTCAATATTGTATTGGTGAGCAAAGATATAAAAACCTCCCAATTTCAGAGTATGTTTTCATATTTCAGTGTCTCCAGAGAAGGAAGGCCTACTAGAAAGATCTTGGAATGGAGACCTTGTAGCCAACAGAGGTAGGTACCATTATTATTTACATTTTGCCAATACTGAGTCTTAAAAATGCTATTTAGTTTGTTATTAAGGCTGAAAACTGAACACTGAATCTGTTTCTAACCGGTAAGTTGTACTTAATAAATTACACTTAATTTCTCTTTGAATGTTGCTGCTCAGTTCCTTAAGTCATGTCCAATTCTTTGAGACCCTATGTCTGTAGTCCACTAGGCTTTTCTGTCAATAGGATTCTCCAGGCAAGAATACTGGAGCAGTTGCCATGCCCTCCTCTGGGCAATCTTCCTGAACCAGGGATCAAACTTGCATCTCCTGTGTCTCTTGTGTTGCAGATGGATTCTTTACCGTGATCCACTGGGGAAGCCCTTGCATATTACTGCTTCACCTCAGTATTTTGAATAATCTTTGGTCCAAGGTCTATGATCCAGAGAACAATGACATTGGAAGTCTTGTTCAAAATATTTGAGAAAACCTTCACCATCTGAGGCTCACTTAAAAAAAATCCAAACATTTTTAGCTACTCATTTTTAATTAAATGGAACATAATTATATGATTAGACTCAGATGAGCTACAGGGAAATTTACCAATCTGTGTGAAAACCAAAAAATAATTGGAAAGCCTATCTCCAATGCCCCAAATTGTAAGAAATACATACTTTAGCTTTATCAGTGACTTTGCACTGAAAATTATTCTGGGCCCACAAAAGCAAAGCTCATTCTGGAGAACTGTATTGCAGAATTTCTTGACACATTCTGAGTCCATATTGGCAAATTAATAAAGGACATCATTCTGGGTCCCTTAAAGTTATGTTTTGCATTTTGCTTTGCAAATTACTTAGAAATTCATTCTCCTGTCTTGGCATGAGATTAGTTCAGCCTCCTAAAGGCTATCAGCAAGCAGTGTCTTTGAGTAACAGAGTCTGTCTTGGAAGTTAAGACTTCTTAGCTTTAATTTGCACTTCAAAGTATTAGTTTGTAGGTGGGGGAAGCCAAAGTCCCTTCCAGAGCCTGTCCCACCTTGTTGAAGATACTTTCTGGATGCTGCAGTACTTGATTGGTACTTGTGTTTATTGCCAGCTTTTAGAGAGGATCATTTCCTTCTGACACTTAAGCCTGTTAGGTAATGAGAGGAAAATGAAGGAAGCTCTTCTCATAGCATCATGTACTGCTCCCTCAATTGTCACCTTTACCGGCTTCCCGAAGGGAGAGTATAAAACCCCAAAGGAGAGTATAAACTCACAGGGGAACTAAGATCCGGCAAGTTGTAAGGTAAGGCCCCGAAATAAATAAAACCAAACCAAATCTACAATTAATTGAAAGCAAGAGATAGCCTTGAGGTGCCTGGATCCTTAGGGCTTTATGATTACAGTTTGAAAAACCACTCACCTGATGACCTTCTATCATATATATATATTTTAATTTTATTGTATTATAAAATATATTATAGCATATCATATAAGTGTACAACTTGATGAATTTTCTCAAAATAAGCACATCTCTGAAATCACTTCCTGGGACAAGAAACATTGTCTGCATTCCTGAAGGCCAGTATCCCTTTCGTGCACTTATCTTCTATCAAGGATACTTGTTGTCCTGACTTATAACCTCGTGCTGCTGCTGCTGCTAAGTCACTTCAGTCATGTCTGACTCTGTGTGACCCCATACACGGCAGCCCACCAGGCTCCCCAGTCCCTGGGATTCTCCAGGCAAGAACACTGGAGTGGGTTGCCATTTCCTTCTCCAATGCATGAAAGTGAAAAGTGAAAGTGAAGTCACTCTGTCGTGTTCAACTTTTAGCGACCCCATGGACTGCAGCCTACCAGGCTCCTCCGTCCATGTGATTTTCCAGGCAAGAGTACTGGAGTGGGGTGCCATTGCCTTCTCCTTACAACCTCATAGGTTTATTCTAATAACTGATCTAAGTGGAATTCTATAGAAAGCGCTTTTTTGGCCTGTCTTTTTTTCTCTTGTTTTAATTGTGAAGATTATTCATGTTATTATTGTTAGGAGAAGCACACTGATTGAAACCACCCACCCTTGTCAGGCACCATAGTAACCATTTGCATGAGTTGTTTTATGACTGGAGATCCTGATAAGGAATATGGAACTAATAAGCCACCACCAACCGGAAGAGTTCGGGAAAGGTCAAAAGGAGACACCGCGTGAGCAATGCGTCCACCACTAGGAAAGACTCTGAATTAGAATGATTGGCCAAAGACCAGCCGGCAACTAATCCCATCACCATAAAACCCGAGTCTGCGAGCCACGCAGCAGAGCAGTTCTCCTGGGTCCTCTTACCCTACTGCTCTCTAGCCGGGTGCCCTTTCTCAATAAAATCTCTTCCTTTGTCAGCACATGTGTCTTCTCAGACAATTCATTTCCAAGTGTTAGACAAGAGCCCAGTTTCTGGCCCTGGAAGGGGTTCCCCTTCCTGCAACATTATGACTAAGTGTGCAAAGAGTCGGACACGACTGAGTGAATGAACTGCATTGAACTGAACTGTGGATTGTTCATTCCCATTAGTAAATAATGTCCCTCTATGTGATACCACCATGACTTATTTATCTATTTTACTGTTGATAGACATTCAGATAGCTGGTAGTTTGAAGCCAGTATAAATAGTATATCTATGAATGTTTTAATACATGTCTTTTGATAAATATATTTTGGCATTTCTGTTACAACCTAAATTTCTGGGTTGTAATTGTAGTGCATGCTAAGTCACTTCAGTTGTGTCTGACTCTTTGTGACCCTATAGACTGTAGCCTGCCAGGCTCCTCTGTCCATTGCATTCTCCAGGCAAGAACATTGGGGTGGGTTGCCATGCCCTCCTCTAGGGGATCTTCCCGACCCAGGGATTGAACCCACATCTCTTATGCCTCCTGCACGGACAGGCACTAGCATCACCTGCAAAGGCCCCATAATTGTAGCTCTCTTAAAGTTCAATATTCACTCTTCCATCTTTGCAAAATGATAAAGTAATGTTTATGATTTGAATCTCTAATTTTTTTGAAACAAAACATATAATAATAGATTAAGCATTGAAAATTAAATTTAAAAAATATATCAGTTCCCTAAAGAAAGATATTTCCATGAACTAGAAATAAAACACACACAAACAAGCATCAAGCAAGTTGAGACTCTGGGTCTGGAATTAGGATGAGCTTCTCTCCTGTGGGATGATAATATGTAAGTGTATATCAACCAAGATAAAGGGCTGGAGGTAACTCATGGCATGAAACTGAATTTTCAAAAAAGTCTGAAAGAAAGTTGTGATTGATAAAATTGCCTAGGGTGTGGCTTATATGAAGTTAAATACCTCTGAAAATAAGTAAAATGTGTCAAGCCTGTGTTCAACTATTTTAACTTTTGGGACAGGAGATAGATTTTCCTGACCTCTCTATGGGTCAGAAGCTCTAAGTAACTGTAGTAAACCTACTTCTGCATGGGAGAGTGGAGCAGGAAGTCCCAGTAAGGGAGACCCCAAAACCCCTAGAAAATGATGGATTGGCAGAAAGGAAATAAAAGCTATAATAGCAGTGACAATAATGGTGACAAAATCACTTCTCGAGATGAGCCTATAAACCAAAATTCCAAAATGTATGAGTCAAGTCAAGGAAGATTGCTTGCTCTCAAATGAACTAATGGGGAGAAAATTTATTTGTGTATAAAAACGGTCTAAAAATAATTTTGAAATATTTGGTTAGTAAATTAAAGAGGTATGATAGAAGAAATGCTATTTATGAAAAAGAACAACTGAAAGCACAGAATGAGAAAAGGTGTATTTAAACAGCTGACTGTATTTAAAATCCTGGAAATAAAAAAATATAGACTTTAATACATACACAGTTGAGGAGAGAATTTAAAGAGTCAAAAATTATTGTGAGCTACCTTGAATTTCGGAGAAGGCAATGGCACCCCACTCCAGTACTCTTGCCTGGAAAATCCCATGGACGGAGGAGCCTGGTAGGCTGCAGTCCATGGGGTCGCTGAGAGTCAACACGACTGAGCGACTTCACTTTCACTTTTCACTTTCATGCATTGGAGAAGGAACTGGCAACCCACTCCAGTGTTCTTGCCTGGAGAATCCCAGGGACGGGGGAGCCTGGTGGGCTGCCGTGTATGGGGTCACACAGAGTCAGACACGACTGAAGCAACTTAGCAGCAGCAGCAGCAACCTTGAATTTAACATAGAGAGATGTTGAGATTTAAAATATACAAAGGAGAGATTATAGAACAGGAAAGATAGAATAACAGTAATGGGCTATGATTGACATATTAGATTAAGGAAGAGAAAAAAATGGAATAAAAGATCAATGTTCCCCAAAATAATGGCTTCAAATTTTTTCAGAACAAAGAAAATCTGTAAACTAAATATTGAAGATGCACACTCATTGTGCATCGGGATAGATAATAATAAAACCACACCAAAATATTATCCTCAAACTAGAAACTATCAAAAATAAAAGTGAAATTTTAAGTATAAGAAGGGAGGAAAAAATGAATTACTTACACAGAAACTATAGTTAACTTCTCATCAGCAATGTTAAATGCTAGAAGATGAGGAAATGCTATTTAAATATGTTGAATAATTTTAACACTGAAAATTACCATTCAAGGAAGAAAGGTAAATTAAAGTATTGCCAGGGATACAAAAATAAAAAGGAGTCTTTCTTCCTGAAAATACTTTTCAGAAAAAAATTATTAAAAATGTTAATAATACCTTGATCACACTTTAAATCAGGTGTCATCAAACTTTTTCTGTGAAAGGTTGGATAGGAAGAAATATTTTAGGGTTTGTGAGCTACATCATCTCTGTCGCACTTATTTAGTGAGGTGCTATAGTGTGAAAGCTCCATGGATGAGATTTAAAGGATAGTGTAAATTTTTTTTTTTTTTAACAAGAACAGGTGGCAGAGCAGCTATGGCTCACAGACAGCAATTTGTTGACCACTACTATAGATTACAAAGAAAGACTAAAAAAAAAATTTTTTTTAATGCAATTATCTCTCTGTGCTGGATCTGGTTTGGTCCTATTCAGTATCAGAATTAGTATAGAAATGAAATAAATTTCTTAATTCCTATATTTGCAACATTTCTTTCTTTAGATCTTATATTACAAGATTACATGTGTTTTAGAATCCAAAAGCAACATATCTTGATCATATTTATTTCTAATTGTTATTACAAATACATGCAAAGCTTGGCTTTTCAGAAGAAGGGCCGTTTTGTGGAAAGAGCCCTATATACCCTGAAATGCTGGGGTCAGATGGGTCTCTGCAGATTTTTGTGCATTTGGACAGAACAAAAATGTCTTCTGGGCTGAGTGCCACTTGGAAGACTTTGTACAATTACTCAGATGCTTTTTCCTTCATTGCTGTTTCCATCTCTCATTTCAAAAGAGCTTCACTGCAGAGAAACAACCTTCTCTCAGGGCTGGATTTAGCTAAATGTGTTAGATCACTTAATTTCTTCATGCTCCTGATGCAAAAGGGTTACATTCGTATTACTGGTTATTGGCAGAGCTGGCAATTTTTAAAGTTAATTGATTTCCTGGCACTAAAGATTATACATTTAAAAACAGTTTTATCAGAAGAAATATGAAGCACATGCTGAAGTTAAGTCCCTAAATCACTCTCAGGCTTCACTGTAGCTTGTTCATTCATACAATGCGAGATAGAAACTAGGGACCCAGGCAAGCACTGCATGCCTCTTAATGATGACAAAAAAGAAACAATATGGGCTTCTCAGGTGGCACTAGTGGTAAATGCAGGAGACAGAAGAGATATGGGCTCTATCTCTAGGTCAGGAAGATTCCCTGGATGAGGATGTGGCAGCCCACTCCAGTGTTCTTGCCTGGAGAATCCCATGATCAGAGGAGATGGGCTGGCTACAGTCCATAGGGTTGTGAAGAGTCAAACAGGACTGAAGTGACATCGTACTCACACATGGAAAGATTTTGCTTAGCCTATTCTTAAAAATGTAAATTTTTTTCTGGCTGTGTATTTGTTTGTATACTCCTGAGAAATGCAGGTTTCTTTTTTAATTCTTTTGCTGATTTTATTTTTCTGATAATATTAACTATATACTTAATGGATTTAAGGATATCAAAGGTGGAAGAGACTCAGGATGTCCGATGTGTTCCTGCTATAAAAATCCTTCTACAATATTCTTGCTAAGGAGTCACTTAGCTTTTGCTTGATTACTTCCTACAATGGATAATTCACTATATCTTGTGATTACCCAGGCCATTCTCAGTCAAGTCCTATATAAAAAAATGAAATAATTATTAGAAACATTTTTTCTTATTATCACTGTAATGTTAAATATCAAATTTGTGTAGTGGAGGGTTTATATGAGAGGTTGAACAATAAGATTTGTACAGTAGGAATTATACTCAGAGTGATTTTGTTATGACTATGCCACTCTGATCATTTAGTATCATAAGGTTTATTTATGGCCTTTGCCCCAAAAATGATTTGAAAAGCCTTAGATTAAAAGGCTGACAAGCAGGATAATTAAAGTAGGTGAAGAAAACAGGCCCAAAGGAAATGAAGAAAGGGAAATGACATCAGCTAGAGTTAAGTTTTATTACAAAATATAGGAAATTATATACTTCACACTTACTAGGTTAAGCTGCCAAAGCAAAGATATATATATATATATATATATATATACACACACATATATACACACATATATATACACATATATACACACATATATATATATATGTATGTATATATCTAATAGAGAGTTGATGTCATTGTATAAGTAAACTAATAAAGGAAGGCACCTATATAGATAATTATCCTTGAATGAGTTTGTGTTTGTGTACGTCAGGTGGAATGCAAAAGTAGGAAGTCAAGAAATACATGGAGTAGTAGGCAAATTTGGCCTTAGAGTCAGAATGAAGCAGGGCAAAGGTTAATAGAGTTTTGCCAAGGGAACACATTGGTCATAGCAAACATCCTCTTTCAACAACACGAGAGAAGACTCTACACATAGATATCACCAGATAGTTAATACTGAAATCAGATTGATTATATTCTTTGCAGCCAAAGATGGAGAAGCTCTATACAGTCAGCAAAAACAAGACCAGAAACTGACTGTGGCTCAGATCATGAACTCCTTATTGCCAAATTCAGACTTAAATTGAAAAAAGTAGGGAAAACCACTAGACCATTCAGGTATGACCTAAATCAAATCCCTTACGATTACACAGAGGAAGTGAGAACAGATTCAAAGGGTTAGATCTGATAGACAAGTGCCTGAAGAACTATGGATGGAGGTTTGTGACACTGTACAGGAGGCAGGGATCAAGACCATCCCCAAGAAAAAGAAATGCAAAAAGGCAAAATAGTTGTCTGAGGAGGCCTTACAAATAGCTGTGAAAAGAAGAGAAGTGAAAGGCAAAGGAGAAAAGGAAAGATATACCCATTTGAATGCAGAGTTCCAAAGAATAGCAAGAAGAGATAAGAAAGACTTCCTCGGCAATCAGTGCAAAGAAATAGAGGAAAACAACAGAATGGGAACATTTCATATAAAGATGGGCACAATAAAAGACAGAAATGGTACGGGCTTAACAGAAGCAGAAGATATTAAGAAGAGCTGGCAAGAATACACAGAAGAATTATACAAAAAATATCTTCATAACCCAGATAATCAGGATGGTGTGATCACTCACCTAGAGCCAGACATCTGGAATGCAAAGTCAAGCATTACGAAGCATCACCTGAACAAAGCTAGTAGAGGTGATGGAATTCCAGTTGAGCTCTTTCAAACCCTGAAAGATGATGCTGGGAAAGTGCTGCACTCAATATGCCAGCAAATTTGGAAAACTCAGCAGTGGCCACAGGACTGGAAAAGGTCAGTTTTCATTCCAATCCCGAAGAAAGGCAATGCCAAAGAATGCTCAAACTACCACACATTGCACTCATTTCACATGCTAGTAAAGTGATACTCAAAATTCTCCAAACCAGGCTTCAACAGTACATGAACTGTAAATTTCCAGATGTTTAAGCTGGTTTTAGAAAAGGCAGAGGAGCCAGAGATCAAACTGCCAACATTTGTTGGATCATCTAAAGAGCAAGACAGTTCCAGAAAAACATCTATTTCTGCTTTATTGACTATGCCAAAGCCTTTGACTGTGTGGATCACAATAAACTGTGGAAAATTCTGAAAGAGATGGAAATACCAGACCCACCTGACCAGCCTCTTGAGAAATCTGTACACAAGTCAGGAAGCAACAGTTGGAACTGGATATGGAACAACAAACTGGTACCAAATCGGGAAAGGAGTACGTCATTGTTGTATATTGTCACCCTGCTTATTTAACTTATATGCAGAATACATTATAAGAAATGCTGGGCTGGATGAAGCACAACCGGGAATTAAGCTTGCTGGGAGAAATATCAATAACCTTTGATATGCAGATGACACCACCCTTATGGCAGAAAACGAAGAAGAGCTCAAGAGCCTCTTGATGGAAGTGAAGGTGGAGAATGAAAAAGTTGGCTTAAAATTTAGCATTCAGAAAACTAAGATCATGGCATCCAATCCCACCACTTCATGGCAAAAAGATGGGGAAACAGTGGCAGTCTTTATGTTTGGGCTTCCAAAATTACTGCAGATGGTGACTGCAGCCATGAAATTAAAAGCTACTTGCTCCTTGGAAGAAAAGCTATGGCCAACCTAGACAGCATATTAAAAAGCAGAGACATTACTTTGCCAACAAAGGTTCGTCTAGTCAAAGATATGGTTTTTCCAGTAGTCATGTATGGATGTGAGAATTGGACTATAAAGAAATCTGAGTGCTGAAGAATTGATGCTTTTGAACTGTGGTGTTGGAGAAGACTCTTGAGAATTCCTTGGATAGCAAGGAAATCCAAGAGTCCATCCTAAAGGAAATCAGTCCTGAATTTTTGTTGAAAGGACTGATGATGAAGCTGAAACTCCAATACTTTGGCCACCTGAGAGGAAGAACTGACTCATCTGAAAAGACCCTGATGCTGGGAAAGATTGAGGGTGGGTGAGAAGGGGACGACAGAGGATGAGATGGTTGGATGGCATCATGGACACAATGGATATGAGTTTGAGTAAACTCTGGGAGTTGGTGATGGACAGGGAGGCCTGGCGTGCTGCAGTCCATGGGGTTGCAAAGAGTGGGACAGGACTGAGTAGCTGAACTGAACTGAATGTCAGGTGGGCATGTAATTCACTAGATCCCGATATAATTCTGAAATGCTATGTGGAAACTAACCAGTAAACTCTAGAATAGTGGTTCTCAATTTCACTATATTGAAGAAACACTTGGGAAACATAAAATATGCAGATCTCCCCACACCCAAATATTTTGATTTAGTAGATTTGTGTGGAATATATGAATCTACATTTTTGCCTGTTGTGTGGATGTGTTTTGCAAAACTTTGCTGTACATGTGGTAAATGTATTCTGGGGCTGAGATCACTATAGCGTTAGCTAAGTGAAAGTGAAAGTTGCTCTGGCTCTTGCGCCCACATGGACTGTACAACCCATGGTATTCTCCAGGCCAGAATACTGGAGTGGGTACCCTTTCCCTTCTCCAAGCGATCTTCCCAACCCAGGGATCGAGCCTAGATCTCCCACATTGCAGGCAGATTCTTTACCAGCTGAGTCACAAGGGAAGCCCATATTATTAGCTATATAAGCTACAGATTGGCACCTGCCATGGGCCTTGCCATCTACCTCTAGGAGGATTAAATCCTGTGCTGCTGCAGCTGCTGACCTTCAGCAGCCCCTGAAAGGAGTTTAGGGTAGAGAGCAGAAATGAGCCACTCAGGGGTTAGGGGAGAAACTGGCAGGAAAGTTCTTCAGATAGTATATTTTCAGGAGCTGATTTTATAAGCCTGACTCATATCTCCTCATATCTAGAAAAGCGTTACAGTCTTTCATGGTGATGACAACTCCTTGTGATGAGCAAACACTTCATAAGACTGGCGGATTCTTCTTTGGAGCAGTTTCTCAGGGCTATCTCTCAGGGCTATCTGAGAGACTGCTGTCTCTCCAGTTGCAGTCTCATTTTGCCCCAAATAAAACTTAACTCGCAGTTTTCAAATTGTGCATTTTTTCGAAGTCAACAAGCAAAATTATCAGTAGATCATTATTCACATATTTTGCTTCATTTAATTTTTCCCCCTTTGGAGTTGGAAGAGTATGCCTATTTTTTTAAGGGGATATTTATAAGAATGCCTTCATTCATTTAAAGTTCCAGGTTCAGAGAAAGATAAAGGAGATTTCCTGAAGTAATACAAAAATCTCTTCTGGTTAAGAATTTTCAGTGCTACCACCGAATTGCCAGGCAACAACTTTACTTTTACACCGTATTAATATAGTTCATTGACTTTTAGTATTATTATTCTTGGAAACTTCTTTTTATTGTTCACAAGGCGCCTGAGGGAGACCATGTTATTTATAGCTGTGTGGTTATATACAGATTGAGAAACACTATCTGTGTCACTAAGTATCCCAGAAAATGGGGCATTGCAGGATGGAAGAGGCAGTTTTGCTTCTGGCAATCCACTTATCATCCTGTATGCCTTGGTGAAAAATGGATAGTCTGGCTACCTGCTTGAGGGGTTCAGGTGAAAAATTTACGTATTTCTGCTCTTCTACAATCTGGTTATTTGCCTTCTTGAAAACAGAGTGCCTAAAAACAATGGCATGCTTAAATTCACAATAAGAGCAATTCACAAAGACAGAGAATGAGTTTCTCTATGTCTTTAACTCTGGATTAATTTACCTAATCCCTTTCAACATTCCATTTTCTGAGTCAAACAGCGAAGAAGCTTTTTGACTAAAACACCAGAGCTCACAAGAGTTCTTTCTTTGCCAGGCCCTGTGTTGTGCTAAGTGCTTCAGTGATGTCTGACTCTGTGAGACCCAAATGACTTCAGCCTGCCAGGCTCCTCTGTCCATGGGATTCTCCAGGCAAGAATACTGGAGGGGTTGCCGTGCCCTCTGCCAGGGGATCTTCCTGACCCAGGGATTGAACCTGAGTCTCTAGTGCCTAACCTGCATTGGCAGGTGAGTTCTTAACCACTAGCGCCACCTGGGAAGCTCTGTGTTAGGTTATGGAAAAGGAGAATGAATAAGACAGATGATATTCCCAAGAAGTTCATACTGAAGCAGCTCACATCAGTTTTGGGCTTTCCACAGAAGTACGTTCCCTTGATCCACTGAAGAATTTCTTGCTTGAGATAGGTCACTGGGTGAAGAAATCAATTCATCAGGATATTTCTGTTATCAGGGGTTTAAAATATTATATTTGAACAATAAAGTGTTATTGTGTTTCTGCGTTCAGAGAATAGAAGTAACAAGATCAATTTTTTTTTTCTTCCTTTTTTAAGTATCAGGAGGGAAAAAAGGAGAAACATAGAGCAGGTAATGAAGTGTCTGTGATTTCTGATTTTCTTTTCACCTAGGGAAAACATAATTACAGGGATTTCATGCTGATTATATTTATGTGCTATGCTTTCTTTCAAGGTGAGTGAGATGCTGGCAGTTATATATAGATGATAAGAAATTCTGAGAGTATTGAATGAGAGGATTTCTTTCCTTAGTGAATGGGCAATCTTCCTTGCTTGAAAGAATGCTCTCAAATATAAGCTGCTGAAATGGCTTTAGATTCAAACTTGGTTACAGCTTCTGTAGAAAAGCCAACTTTAAGAAACACTGAACAATCAAGAAGATATTTGATGAGTTAAAAAGGGATTTTTCTATTCTAGCCGAGTGGCTGGAAGTCAAGTTAGACCAAGTAGTAACTAATACATGATTTTAACAGGTAGCGTTAGTGAAAGAATTCGATTTGTATCCTGAGTATTTAAATATTTTAAAAATTAAAAAAATTATTAGCATATTCAGTGGGTTTTGGTATATATATGTTTTTGTTTTCTTGAATTGTTTCATTAAAAGCCCACCAAGAAACAGAACCATGAATATTGAAACATGCCATATGTTAAGTTGCTTTAGTAGTGTTCCACTCTTTGCGACCCTATGTATGGACTGTAGCATGCCGGGCTCCTCCAGGCCTATATTAATTCCATCTCTGGGATGTTTGGTTATTAGAACAAAGGAGTATAGAAGAGACCACTGATTTAACTAGCTAAATGACGGAAGGAAGTGGCTTTAAGCAGATTGGCTGTAAAATGAAAGAAATTTATGCCAAACACGGCATCTTCAGCTGACGCACTTCATACAGGCATGCAAATCATGACCTTCCCAGACTGCAATTTCTCTGCTTGTTCTCATTTGATTTTCTTGGAGAAGACAGTATTTCACACAGACTTTGCCTCTGCTCAGTATTCACTTCCAATCCTCCCTCAAAGTCTTTGTCCTCTTGGGAGACTTCAGAGACGCTCCTCCTGACTCTGATCATCTCTTTCCTTTAACCTTTCTGCTACTAACATATTCCATGTACCATAACCCATGGCCTTTTGCTGTCTCTGGAATTGCACAGAAAATGCACCCAAAGGACAGGACAAAAGTACTCTCTTCTTTTGCAGTCTGACAGCTCTTCTCATAGGGCAAAGGTAATTGAGAAAGGGCCTAACCAGAGCCCAGGATGCCTGCTTCTCCTCCACATTGTGACCTCAGTCAGTCATGAAACTTCCCTTAGTCTCGCATCTCTCTAGTCCATGTTCAGTTACTAAGTCCTGTTTGACACTTCCCGACCGAATGGACTAAAGCCCGCCAGGCACCTCTGTCCATGGGATTCTGCAGGGAAGAATACTGGAGTGGGTTGCCATTTCCTCCTCTAGGGGATCTTCCCCACCCAGGGATGCAACCCGGTCTCCTGCACTGTAGGCAGGCTCTTTACCACTGAGCCACCAGGGAAGCCCTCTCTAGTCCATAAGGAATGTTATAAAATAAGTTAAACATTAAACATGTGAAGGGTTTATTTTATTAAGAGCTAAAATAGATTTGAAACAGGCAGCGCCGACCAAGAAGTAGTTAAGCGCGAGCAGTCCCGAGGCAGGAGCGGGTACAGGACAGGAGGAGAATTGCAGAAGCAACCAGGCGTTTGCGAGGCTGAAATTTACAGGCTCATTTGCTCCTCGTGATTGGTTGTTTCTTAGCGCTTAGATTTCGTAACTTTGGCACGTTTAGAGGCTTAAACTATGGTTTGTGTTTGCGGCTCTTGCCTTAGAGCCACCTCAGACTAAAAGCTTCCTTGTTTAATTCATTGAACGGTGGCTATCAGCTCCTCACCTGCAAACAGAACTGATGTGACAGTGAGGTGAATGAGGCGTGCTTTGTAAACTGCAAAGTGCTCTGTGAGAGTGCGGACCCTGCATCCTGTTCAGTCTCCCCGGTCGGCAGCAACCACTTCCTGGGCATCTAACCCGTCCCACTGCTCGGGACCTTGCTCTGGGAAACCTGGCACCAACTTAAACGTCCTGCTGGTGCCCACTGAAATTCTTAACCACTTTGTCTTTTCATATGTGTTATAAATCAAGGCCAAGGGAAAACAGCACAGGAGGAGACCCTTGGAAATCAGCGTAACGTGTACCTCTTCTTCTCTTTGCTACTCTATTTGTGGATGACACAGAATTCCAAGATATTTGGGAGTTAAGCATTGCTTAAAGCTACTAGGAGGTAAGATGTTAAGACTATGACTGAGTCAGAGGTGATAGGGGTGGAGGGACCGCCCTTTGGAGACCACACTTCCCGGTTGAACCAAGACTTATCTTTAACACAGAAAGAAAGCCATGGATGGCATTCTAAAAACAGAAACAGCCAAGGAGTTCTATTATGCCCTTGTTTTCACTTGTGTAGCCGACCACTTACACACAAAGTAATGACCTGAAAAGGAAAAATAGGACTTCCGGTTCCTTCTATTTTATTTCTGTCTTAAACATCAGTTAGCCAAAGTATAGAGTATCAGTAGAATGTATGCATATCAGGAAGTGAAATAAAGATGGTAGTGATGGTTGTACAATATAAATGTACCTAATACCACTGAACTATCCTCTTAAAAACGGTTAAGGTGGTAAATTTTATGTTATGCTTATTTTATGACAATTAGAAATTAATTCTGGGTGAGAGGGGTGAGGATGGGAGGGAGATCCAAGAGGAGGGGGATACATGTATAGATATAGCTGATTCACTTTGTTGTAGAGCAGAAACTAATCCAACACTGTAAAGCAATTATATGTTAATTAAAAAAGATGAACTTCACAACCCATGGAAAAAATTAATTTTAAAAATAAGTAAAGTAAAACCAGTTGAATTTTGTGGAATGTTTCTGCTATTCTGGTGAGGATGAAATACATATACATGTACAAACCAAGGCATAAAATTACATAATTTTGTGAGGCAGCAACTGAGTTAAATTCTGTCATATTTTCATTTAAAATGACATTGCATAATATAAAGTGAATGATACAATTTCTTCCATTTAAAGTTTTAATTTAAAAAGTTAGAATTATGATAAATAGCAACTATTAAATGGTATGACATTGAGAGAAAGACTGCAAAAAGAGGAAACAACTGTAGTTTAGTACTTATAAAGGCATTGTTTTATCTGTTTTTTTAAACGAGGGAACCCACATTTTCATTTTGTATCAGACCCTGCAAATTATGTATCTCTCTCTTTTCATCTGTACTGTACCTACACTGGTGAGGAATGTATTTGGAAAATGTAAAGAATGCCTATTACCCTACATACATAGCTTTGTGAGCAAAAAGTGCCCAGTGGGATGCTCAGAATAGAAACATGCACTTAAAAAAATGTACTGGAGTATAGTTGATTTATAATGTTGTGTTAGTTTCAGATACATGGCAAAGTGTTTAATTAGCTATACAGGTAGCTCAGAGGGTAAAGTGTCTGCCTGCAATGCAGGAGACCTGGGTTCGATCTCTGGGTGAGGAAGATCCCCTGGAGAAGGAAATGGCAACCCACTCCAGTACTGTTGCCTGGAAAATCCCATGGACAGAGAAGCCTGGTAGAATACAGTCCATGGGATCGCAAAGGGTCGGACATGACTGAGCGACTTCACTTTCATACATGTATCCACTCTTATTTTTTTTTAAACTTAAGATTCTTTTTCCATAGAAGCTATTACAGAGTATTGAGTAGAGTTCCCTGTGTTATGCAGGTTTTTATTGGTTATTTATTTTTATATATAATACAGTAGTGTGTATATTGCAATCCCAATCTCCCAGTTTATCCCTCCTTTCCCCCATCCCTTGGTAACTGAGACGTAGACTTTTAACTTGGGCCTTTTACCCATGTCATGTTGTTAACAAGCTTATTATGTGGGTTCTCTTGTTTTGCTTTTGTCTTCAATTCTTTTCTTGATCTATGTGTTATTTGAGAGACATATTCAGTGTCACAGCCTGGCATTAATCAGTGACAACAGTTAACAATGAAAAGCTATTGAAGCAGAAAGGATTTTAATTATTCATAACTATCTTTTCACTTTCACTAATTGCTTTGTGGGTTTTCCATAATCTTCTTTAATTTAAAATAATTCTCAAAAATGACAAAAGAAAGAAACCTTCACATACCTTTTCAGATCCTTTTTACCAATTCCATATTAATAATTTAAAAAAAAAAGAAATGTTTTCTATGATTCTGAAGTCCACTAAGTACTAATGTAGGCACTGGAAGTTGGTTTGCCTCCCTTTTCATCATATTTTATGTCTGTCAGTCCTTTTTATAATTTTTCTTGTATATTTTCCCTGTGCTAATAATTTTCTTCTTATTGGTTACTGACAGGAAGAATGCAAGAATGCTTAATAAGTTTCTTTTTTCACTGTAGTTTACTGATTCCATTTTATCTCCTCCTCTTCCCCCTTTCTGTACCTGTATCAACACTGACTCAAGTGCTGGTCATCTTTAAAGCATACTTGAGACCTGTGTCACAGCTGCAGGAAACCAGGAAGGCATTAAACCTTAGAAGCTTGCTTTTCTTTTAAAAGTGAAAGGCTCATGAAAATTCATCCTGCTCCCCATTTGATAGGTCATTCTAAACTTAAGCTTTCATTTTTGTTTTGAAGGGATATAAATATGCTGCCTTTCATATTAAGAAAGATCCCATTGTACTTCTGTGGATAGAGCCTGTACTTTGAATTGTATTTCCAGTTGGCACAATTGATCCATCCGCATCCCCTGCCAGGATCTTGCTCTGGGACCAACAGCCTACCGTGAGAGGTACATGTACTGGGATGATTGGTACAGTCCAGTTTGTAGCTGAGAAACAGATTATCTACAAGCCAGGTTTACGAGAACCTGTTTTCTGTTTCGCTGCAATTATCTTTGATATCACTAAACTTCACGGGCCCTTTCCTGTGCTCTGCTTAGCTCTTCCTGTGTAGCATTTGAACACTGACACTTACTTGTGCCTCTTTTGGTTTCTAGGTCACCCTTCTTTTTTTATGCTCTCTCCTTATAGTCATATGTCTTTTTCCAGCTACTCCTCTCCTCTACCAGTTTCTCTTAAGTGCCAATGTTCTCCAACACTTCATTCTCAGCCCTGTTCTCTTTCGATTCTAAAATAATCTCACTTGGTGATCTCATTCAAACCAGGGCTTCAGTGGCTGTGTGTACCCTGTTGACCTCTCTCCTGCCTAGACCTTTCTTGAGTTGTTTTCTATATTTATTATATCAGTTGTAAGTAACAGATAATGTAACAAACAACTGAAAAAAGATAGGGCATGTTTGTCCTACAGACTGAATAATAAGTCCAGAGATAGTCAATCCATGGCTTTTGCAGAAGACCTTTCAGTCATTACTGACCATTTGGATCATTACTGATCCAATCTCACCTGCCTTTTTACTGTGGCATTGTTAGCAAATTGGCTTTGGTCCTAATGCTTGTTGCTTCCTAGTCATACAATGGCTGCTATATTTCCTGGCATCACATCCAGAGGAAACAGGAGGAAGGAATAAACAGCTGGGTCTGGCTTTTTTAAAATAGAAAGCAAAATATTCACTAGAAATCCCACCAGACATATGTTCAGATGTAACTCTGACAAAGTGTCACTTGGCTCTCCATAATTTTAAGGTGGATTGTAAAGTTGGTTATTAAATTTTCCTCTTTGATAATGGATAAAGGGAAGGGAGGATTTAGTTATGAATATATTGAGGTACCCAGTCCAGCTATGGATAAATCCATAGTTGGAGGTAGCCAATCCAGTGTTGGCCCATCTATTTTCAAACTTGACATCTCTAGCAGGATATTCCACAGATACCTTAAACTCAGCCTACAGATTTTTTTGGAGGTGGGTGAAACTTAGAAAAAGGGAATGGCAACTGGTGACTTTCCTGTTTTTATGATTTTTATCCTGGCGATGAAGATCATGTTTTGATATAAGGCAGCTGAAATGTCCATGGAAAACCTACTGGCTTTGTGACCAGAGACATCAGAGGACAGAAGACAGGGCAGTTACAGCTGAAGGAAAGTGAGGATTCATCCCGGAAAGGAGAGAACCAGAGAATGGAAGCCCCAGGTATGTGTAAACTCATACCTATAAAATTGTAATAGATAATTGTATATAATATTGTGTTCATTGGTTGATATAAAATGTTCCCAGAAGTGTTCAGAGAAATTCAAGGGAGCCTGAGGGTAATTATAAGAAAAAGTTGAGTGATTTATATGATCTGAAAAGAAATTAGTGTATGAGGGTAATTATAAGAGAGTCAGGTAGACTTTCCTAGAAATTGTACCACTTTAACTGGATCCTGAAGGACCCGCTTTGTTCTTCCAGGAACAAAGATGCATGATCAATGAGCCACTAAAATCGATAAAATTCTTTTTTAAATCTTAGGGAAAAGAATATGGATAAGCCTATAGATATTCCTGGAGGGAAAATTTGATTCTCAGGTGATTTGGGGAAGTTCTTTAGAACTAAAACATATGTGAAGCCTATACCTAGACTTCTAGATGGAGAATAAAAGAAGTGTCTAATTAACTCTCTCTTCCTTAATTAAGCGCATATAACATCAACAGGTTGCAGCAACCTGGACCAATGTCAAGGTAAGGCCAAAGGAGAGAGAGAAATTCAAAGTAGTTTATTTGTCTAAACACTTGGCTACCTATAGTAATGTGTACACTCTGCCCAATGTCTAGCTGACTTAGACCATATCTGTAAGGATAGATTCAATGATGCTAAAGATGAAAAGCAATTGAGATTTGAAATGTCATCTACTTCAGTGAAATACTGGTAAAGTTTGTTTCTAACCAAGTTAATTGCCTATATTTTCTGCTGAAACAACAAAAGCCACATTCTTCAGAACAATATAATAAAATCTAGAGCCTGCATAATATATATTTTGTGATGTTCAGGATAAAATCTATTTTTACTTAAACTATGAAGAAACAGAAAGTTGTGACCATTTTCAGGGGGAAAAACAATCAGCTGAAGTGAAGGAAAAACAATCAGCTGAAGTGAACCCTTGGATGATCCATATTTTTATTTTTCAGAAAAGATCTTTAAAGTAGCTTTTGTAAGTATGTTCAGTTAACTAATGAGGGGAAAGAAATAGTCTCAGAAGATGAATGGAACATACTAAAAGATCAAAAAGCATATGAATAGATGTTCACATCTTTAGTCATTAGAGAAGTACTGAATAAAAGTTTAACTTGATACCACTATAAACCTCTGGGAAAATTGGTAATAGCATTCATTGGAGATGCTATAGAACAACTGGAATTCTCTTACATTTTTGATGCAAATATATAGTCATATGAATACTTTGGAGAATTTGCAGTTTCTTAAAATGTTAAGCATGTACCTACCATATGAGCCACATAATCTACTTTTAGGTATTTTTATAGCATCTTTCTTCATGTGAGCATCTGAAAAAATTTACAAAGGGACTTGAGGAAATTTGGGAGGGTAATAGAAATGTTCTGATCTTAATTATAGTTACATTTATACAGCTTTATATGTCTGTCAAAACTCATTGAATGATATACTTCAAATGAGTGTACTTTATTCTACATAAATTATATTTCAAAACTGATGTTTTAAAAAAATCAATAGTTATTTTCAATATCCCTAGGCTGAAGGCCAGATTTGCTGGTGAGCCTGAAGAGTCTGAAAATTCTTTTAAAATTCATCCCTATAGTTAATTGCTCTCATCTTAACTACTGTCACTCCTCCATATAAACCACAATTGCTTCTACTTTCCAAGTGCATCACACTTCTGCGATCTAGCGTCCTGTCCCTCTTTCTCTATGGGGATACTTCCACTGATTCTTTAAATCAGCTCATACATAGTCTTCTCCAGTAAGTCTGGATTTCCTAGTGTGAGCTAATGATGCCCTTCTTTGCTCCCAGGGGACTCTGCACTCACCTCTTATATAAAAAACTATATTTTACTCTTGTCTTTCTTTTTATTCTCCTCAGTAGGTTTAAAATTATGTAAGGATAGAAACCACTCTGTATTCACTTTTCTTTCTTCAGTTATCAAGCTGGGAGTAGATATTCAGGTGCTTGTTGCATTTTTGCTGAGTAGGCTATTATATGGAAAGATCAAAGTTTCGGCATTTTGCATTGCTATTATTTGCAAGTTTGGGGAAATGGAACCATTTAAGAAACTTCTTGGAGAAGGCAATGGCACCCCACTCCAGTACTCTTGCCTGGAAAATCCCACGGACGGAGGAGGGTGGTAGGCTGCAGTCCATGGAGTCGCTAAGAGTCAGATATGACTGAGCGACTTCCCTTTCACTTTTCACTTTCATGCATTGGAGAAGGAAATGGCAACCCACTCCAGTGTTCTTGCCTGGAGAATCCCAGTGATGGGGGAGACTGGTGGGCTGCTGTCTATGGGGTTGCACAGAGTCGGACACGACTGAAGTGACTTAGCAGCAGCAGCTAAGAAACTTCTAGAGGAGAGTCTCATATGTGAATATTATGGAAAGTAAGAGGATTACTTTATGAACTCAGCCTCACTCTGCTATACACTTTCTTCTTGTGCTACAGAACTATTCTGTTGGTAAAAATAGAAAATTAGTAGAACTTTTCTATGGTCCCCTTCTTAAAGGCACTGTTCTTTCTCAGTGAAAGCTTGCTCTCTCTGGCCTCCGGTTCTCAGGGTAGCTTTTCATCATGTTGAAAGGTGTCTACCTCCTGGGTCTCCTCTCCCCAGGCGTTGCTAATTATTTCTCCTGGTTCTTATCTGTCACATTATGCACAATCATTTCCATTCTTGTTCTTGAATCTCATGCTCTTTTTAAAAAAAATCACGGTAGCTTAATAAAACATAATGGTAGGATTTCAGGCTTGATGCATAGGAAAAGTGATACCTGAATAGGCTGAGAATTGCTGTGTTTTGGAAGGTATTATTGCTATTGCTTTTAGGAACTTAAGAGTTTTGCAAAACTTTAGCAGCACATACATCTTTGGAATAGCCAAGGTCTCATTTGCCGGACACAACTAACTCTAGTCTTCTAGATTTTACCTTGGAAGAAAAAAATCATTGTATGAAGTAAAAGTGCTAGGATTCTATCTTTATTGTTCCTTTTACCCGTAAGCTGAAAGTGGTCTTTCTCCTTTGTCTTGACACAGGTATGATTTGTCTTTTTCTCTATTCCAATTTTAATAGTATGGGATATATTTCTCTCTCTTGCTTCACACTCCTCTGTCTTTGCCTCTTTCTTTCCTGCTCCCTCTCTTACCCTCTCCAATGTGGCATCCTGATGAGGAGCTCTGAAAGATTTTGATGTACACCACTTTCTCTTGGTGGCTCATTTTTAATCGAGTTTTCTGAAGGGTGAAAAGAAATGACCATTATTATGGTTGTTAGAGTAATAACAATAGCCATGATTGTTAACAATAACAATAATAATGAATGTTGGCATTATTTACCATCTTGAAAGGATGATGTCTATACAATAGTCATGTAGTATAGGATGTAATACTATAGTCCATTATGTTGTAAAATGCTCCTTCAAGGGAATGTTCCATGTGGAATATAGTAACTGTTCTTAGCATTTTGATTAGTATTTGGGTAAAGCACTGTTTGGAATGAACAATGATGTGTGACTGTTTACATTTTTTTTTTTGTATTGAGAATATAACCCCTGTGAACTGATTATAGAATATTGCTGTGTTAAAATCATATCTATGACTCAGTTTTTCCCTCTTAAAAATCATCAGTTTCAGATGGAGAGTTCTGGAAGCCTTTACTTTCTAGGGTTGTTTCTTAAGCAGCTCAATTCTCTGTATTGTAGATATGCACAGAGGGATCTGGTAAGGTTTTGTTTCTCAATGTTTAGTGCAAGACCCTTTTGTCAATCAATCACTTCCATTTGTGACAGAAGCTGGAAAGATCATTGGAGTGGATGTTTTTATGGCAAACTCAAATAATGCTTTTACATTCACTGAATTTAGAATTTCCCCATCCACTAAAAACATACACTCATTTTGCAGAAAGGATAAAATATGTAACAGACATAGCTTCACTTATACTACCCAATTTTTTTTTTTAGGCTGCTTAGTATTTTGTACATATACTTGATGCAAATCATCTGTTTTCTTGAAAATACAGTTTGACTCCATGACAGAATTATAGAGAAATAAAAGCTGACCATTTAACCTGCTCATGTTCATAAATATGTGAACTTTGTTTGCAGGAGTGAAACTGTTTCTAGATTAAGAGAAAGATGAAAACATAGCACTAAAATGAAAGTACTTTCCTTGTCAACTTTAACATTGAAGCTGAAAAAAATCCTCATACATAGGAAAAAAATGAAAAGGAAATAGGCTTTACCTGAACCACTGATTACTCAGCTAACCTGAAGATTAAACTGAGGATTCATTTAAGGGAGGAGAAGAATCTCAGTGATGCGCTCAGATGAGAGGGTTTTAGGCAGCCAGTGAGGTTATATGGATCGAGCCACAAGCAAACAGATGCGGATGGCCTGGGGTGGGCATAAGAGTAGGAGCTAGTTCAAGACAGAAAGGAAGAAACATAGCCAGAAATTCAGTTGTCTTATCAGGAAAGAAGAGAACCAAGTTTATTAAAGGCAAGAAAATCCAGCGTGAATGGCACTTTACTTAAGACTAAAGGTTACCAACACACTTAAGTGTCCATCAGGTGTATATATTCAAAGAAGGGTTATTTCTAAGTGGAAGTGAAATTTTATGATTCGTTAATGCATATTGTAAGTAGTTTGTTTGTAATTAGAATAACATACACTTCCTCATTTATACCACAGCTTTACAGGTGGTGCTAGTGGTAAAGAACCCACCTGCCAAAGCTGGAGACAAGAGTTTGATCCCTGGGTCAGGAAGATCCCCATGGAGGAGAGCTTGGCAGCCCACTCCAGTATTCTTGCCTGGAGTATCCCCATGGGCAGAGGATAGTCCATAGGGTCATAAAGAGTTGGACTCTGCTGAAGTGAAAGCATGAATACACTCATTTATATCACATTTTTAAAAAAGTGTTAAAAAGAATCACTTCTATTTCCAAGGATTCTTCCTTTTATTTAAATTCATGAGTAATAACTGAAGCTACCCTAGGATTTATATATTCACTATGTTTTATTTTATTTATTTACCTAATTATCCCTCTATCTTGGGTTTTTCACTGACATTTTTTGTTTCAATGTGTGTTTTTGTGTGTGTATGTTTGTGCGATCAGTTGCTCAGTTCTGTCTGATTATTTGAGACCTTATGGACTGTTGTCTGCCAGGCTCCTCTGTCCATGGAGTTTTCCAGGCAGGAATACTGGAGCGAGTTGGCATTTCCCACTCCAGGTGATCTTCCCAACGCAGGGATCGAATCTGCATCTCTTGTGTCTCCTGCTTTGGCAGTAGGATTCTTTACCGCTCTGCCACCTGCAAAGCCCTTCAATGCGTTGGGGACATATAATGACAGAAGTTTCTGAATCTTAGAGGAGTGTCAGCAGCCTCTGTAGCGCTCCAGGAGAAATTAACTTTCTCCCTGTGTCCTTGTTTTAAATTCAGTTCCTTGTTCTTGTTTGTCTTGGGACTTAGGTTCTTGTCTTGAGAAACTGTTGCTTCTGCTCCTAGCCTTGCTTTATTTAGCCATTATGCACTAGGCACTTGCTCTGTGTCAGGAGCTGTTCTGGGTCCTAGGGAGAGAATAGACCAGAGAGATTCTGTTCTAAAGAGGAGAAGTCAAAAATAAGCACTAAGTGAGTTTTAAATATTGCTTTCTACTGTGGAAACGGGAAAGCAGGGTGATGTGAAGGAGTGACTGACCTGGGGGATAGGAAGGCTTTAGATTGAGACACAAGTTTTCTTTAAAGAAATGTAATTTGAACCAAGTGTTCCAGGTACCCCAAACAGAAAGCAAAAAAGCCCAAAGATAGAATAAGCTGGATGTGATCAAGGACAGGAGGAAGGTCGAGCGAGTTGAACAAAATGGTTAATAAGATTGCAGGGATGCTAGAAAGATAGGCAGGAGCCAGATCATGGAAGTTCTCAGAGGCCATCAGGATTTGAACTTTAAGTGCAGAGAGAGGCTGTTTTGTTGCTATTGTGGAGGTGGTGCTTAGCTTAATTGAGGTTGTGACATATGAAGAATTATTTTCTTTAAGTATGGATTGAAGAAGGGCAAGAAGAGATACAGGAAGACAAGCTGGATGTGTCTGAAGGAGTCAAGTATAATATGGTAATAGAGAATGTAGAGTGAGTAAAACTGAACCAGGTGGAGTAGCTTTGAGTGGACTCTGCCACCCATAGGTAAAACAGGCGGGTACCTATAGGATTTGGTTTCAGTGCTCATGGTTACAATCAATGCTTTTTTTCCCTCTTTCTCTTGTAGACTGCAATTGATGTCAGAATGTATCAATAGTCATTTATTGCTTGGCATAAATTCCCCCTTTCCAAATGCAAGTACATTTCTTAGAGATGCTATATTAAGACATTAAAGTGAAAGTCACTCAATTGTGTCCTACTCTTTGCGACCCATGGTCTGTATAGTCCGTGGAATTCTCCAGGCCAGAATACTGCAATGGGTAGCCTTTCCCTTCTCCAGGGGATCTTTCCAACTCAGGGATCAAACCCAAGTTGTCCATGGAATTCTCCAGGGTCAGAATACTGCAGTGGGTAGTCTTGCCCTTCTCCAGGGGATCTTCCCAACTCAGGGATCAAAACTAGGTCTCCCTCATTGCAGGTGAATTTACCAGCTGAGCCACAAGCGAAGCCTAAGAATACTGGAGTGGGTAGCCTATCCCCTCTCCAAGCGGATCTTCCCGACGTGGGAATTAAACCAGGGTCTCCACATTGCAGGCAGATTCTTTACTAACTGAGCTATCAGGGAAGCCGAAGCAAAATTCAATCATCGTAATGCTACCGAACCAAGCTTGGGTCTGCCTGCCTATGAGCAGTGACGCGTCTACTGGCACTGGTGGTAGTGAAGGAAAGTGCAGCATTTATTGCAGGGTGTCAAGCAAGGATTCTGGGTTAGATACTGCTTGAAAGACCTGAGCTCCCTGAAGACTTTCGGGGAAAGATTTTTAAAGACAGGATGAGGGAATGGGGCTGTGGGGTGTGTGATCAGCTAGTGGATGTTCTTCTGATTGGTGTTGATGAGGTAATCAGGAGTCAGCATCATCAACCTTCTGGTTCCAAATGGTCTGGGATCTATCTACCTGCTTTTGGACAGTATACAATTAACTTCTACCTGGTGGGAATTTCAGTATCTGAAAAACAGCTTAAAGCTCAGAATATTATCCATAGTCCTGGAGGAGGAACTGGATGTCCTTGACTTTGTTTCATGGCTGAACTATTATTATTTTTGTCTTGCTTGACTGTTTTCCTTTCTTTTTGTATTTTCTCACTTTTCTAATTAAATTTATTCTTTGACTAAAGTTTTTCTACAGACAAAAGGCAGGCAGAAGACATTGTGTAGGGAAAATCTGTTCTGGGAAGGCCCCATAGCGTCCTTCTCAGTTCAGTTCAGTTTAGTTCAGTCGCTCAGTTGTGTCTGACTCTTTGTGGTCCCATGGACTGCAGCACACCAGGCTTCCCTGCCCATCTAGGTTACAATAGCATTTCTTGTGTGGGTTGGAAGATCGTCTTCACCAGAAAAAAGCAGTTTGGTTAAAGGGCAAGACAGACACAGAGTAAAACATAAAAAAATACAGCATTGCTTATTCTTTATCCATTGATTTGCAGAGACTGTGGTATTGGATTTTTCTGTATCCTCTCCATTATAGCACTACATTTTAGCTACCGAGAAAATGTTTGTTGACAAATATTGCTGCACTCTCCAGCATTCTCATCTTAGTTTAATAGTCTAATTCTCCCATGCGATAAATACATGTGATTTTTAAAGAAATCTGCTTTTGAATATTTGGCTCTACACATGATGAAGCACAAGATTATTTTTTCTGAAGGGTAATCAAAGATGATGATGTTTTGGGGAGAACAGTTTAAATTGAATTCCTTTGAGTTTAATCATATAATATTTGGCCATGCTACCATGTTTTGAGCAAGATATCATGTGTTTTATGAGGCATAGCTTGATAGAAGAACAAATTCAAGAACGAGAGACATAAACACCAGCCAAAAGCAGGAACTTAGTCAGAGCATTGAATAATATTTGTAAGCATTTGTCATGGGCAAATATATTAAATATTTTGTAGGATGTGAGGCCCGAGGGAAGCTACATATATACTTATAAAAGATAATGGTACCTATGATTTTGTAAATTGGCTGATACAAAGTATTGCAATAAGGGGTCAGAGAAATTCAGAGAAGTCCGAGGGCGAGAATAAGAGAATTAGGCAGAGTTTTTTAGGAGTTGTAATAATTTAAGTGGATTCTGAAGGATCCATATTGTTCTTCTAGGGAAGGATAACAAAGACATGTGACCAATGTGTCATAAGAATCGGTAAAACTCTTGGCCTCTACAGCTTTAATATTAGGGAAAGGAATATGCATAATCCTACAGACATTTATGGATAGAAAGATATAAAGTCCCAAGTGTTCTGGGGAAGCTCTTTAGAACTAAAATAAATATGAAGCCTATGCTTAGAGTTTTAGAGAGAGAGAATGGGAGGATCTGATTAAACCTTTCATTCTTAATTAGTGATGAAGTAAGTGTATATAACATCAGTAGGTTGCTGCAGGCTGGCAGGATGTCTAGAGAAGAGAGAAACGTCGAGTATTGTGTTTCTTTGTCAAAATTTATGGGTACTGACGGTAATAACTTATCTGTATTTTCCTTTTCTTGTTAATATTTGGATTCTCTAAGTTCTTTTAAAAGAAATAGTCTATGTAGTTATACTGTTAAAAGAATTTTAAAAAGGATTTTAACTTGGGGCAAAATTATAATTATTCATTATAGGTGCAAAATACAAAGAGTACCTATTTCAAATTGTGCTCTGGTGAGTGTGTTTAGCAGCACACTTTTAATTTGGTATAAACCGTTTTTTTTTTTTTTTTTTAAATTTTTCCCAGAGTGGTTTCTTACTGTAGTCTCTAGTAGGAAATGGGGTAACAAATCACCTTTTTCCATAGCTAGATGAATACTTTTCACTCAGTAAGGCTTTCATAGATTTTGTTTATTCTTTTTATTTATTTATTCTCTTGACTGTGCCACTTGGTGGCTTCTGGGATCTTAATTCTCTGATCAGAGATTGAATCAAGGCCTCCTGCAGTGGAAGCAAGGAATCCTAACTAATGGACTGGCAAGGAATTTCCATCATAGATTTTTTTCTTTTTTGAAAAGAATACATATAATCAGGTACTTATTCTATTGTCTTTTTAAAAAAATGAGAAACTGTATATTGGTACAATTTAAATAAAAGAATTCTGTTCTGATGAAAAGAAAAGATATAATAATGTTATGTTAATATTTTGAAAATAAAAGTGTTAAATGCTATTTTAGAAAACATTCCAAAATTTCCTCTATTCTGAGTCAAGAGTAAATGCTCACTGGTATTATTATGTGCCATATCAAGTGGGAAGACATCTGGTTAACAAAAACAACTCATAGTGTTTCTTGACTTTGTGAAAGTATACATTACTGAAAAGATTGTTAAGCCTATAGAGTAACAATGACAAGAAAGAGTGAGTGGATATAAGACAGTTTATATTCACTCATATTATAAATTATTATTATTTTATGTTTTCCCCAAAGCAAAGTAAAACTCCCCTTTTAGGAGCAGCAAGTATTCTTATTAAAGGAAACATAAAAAAGAAAAAAAAATAAAGATTGTTTAATTCTAAAATATAGAAAACATACATTTTTGTTGTTTATTTAGATTAGTTGTGGAATTTAGTGTATTTTTATTTCTTCCTTGAAAGATCCTGATTTCTACTTTTGAAATGATGACATGCAATAATTCAGGCTTTCTTGAAAAATAAGAATGTATTATGTTGAACATTTAATTAAACATGGTCCCTACTGAATGAATCTTGAAAAATTGCTGGGTGGAATGAGTCTTAAAGAAAAAGAACCATATTTTGGAGTAAACACATTTATTATTTATGTTTACTGTCCTTATTATTTCAAGAAGGAAAATACAGATTCTGTCACCGAAAGAGTGTGTGTGGGTCCTGCTGCTTGCTGCTCAAGAGCCGATAAACAGGCCAGGCTGGTGGGAAGGAAAGTTTGCTTTATTTCAGATGCCAGCAGCTGGGACAGGGGATGGGGTCAGACATTGTCCAAAGGCTGACTCCCACCCCCACAACCACTGGCAGTCAGTGGGGCAAGAGCTTTCACAGATAGAAGTGTGTGTTGGGGGGCGGGCAGCAGGGGGCTACATGCAGAAACAGCACAGTCAGCTCTGACAGTCTTCTTCAAATTGGTCATCAGTGGTCTGACCAGTATCAGCTCGGTTGTTTTAGGTACAGTTACTCTTCAGTTCCAGCTTCCCTGATAGCTCAGTTGGTAAAGAATCTGCCTGCAATGCAGGAGACCCCCGTTCGATTCCTGGGTCAGGAAGATCCACTGGAGAAGGGATAGGCTACCCACTCCAGTATTCTTGGGCTTCCCTTGTGGCTCAGCTGGTAAAAAATCCTTCTGCAATATGGGAGACCTGGGTTTTATCCCTGGGTTGGGAAGAACCCCTGGAGAAGGGATAAGGCTATTCACTCCAGTATTCTGGCTTGGAGAATCTGGCAAAGAGATGGACACGACTGAGTGACTTTCACTCACTCACTCAATCTTCAGTTCCAGGGTCCATTTCTTCCCATTTCTTTGTGGCCAGTTCCCAGAATTGTGGCAGCTCATGTCCTGGGTAAAGTCTGGTCATCATGTAGTTAACTTCTCCATCTGGTGTTTTAGCATCTGTAAGACAGCTCACAGGATATGGCTCAGAATATTATCTGTAGTCCTTAAGAAAGAATTAAAGGTCCTTGATTATGCTTAATGACTACATCATGATTATTTAACTCCTTTGACTGTTTTCTTTTGTTTCTGCATTTCTTAATTCTCTGATTACACTTATTCTATGACTAAAGTTTCCCATAGACGAAAGGCAGGCAGAGGACATGGTCAGGGGGCAAGGACTATAGGGTTCTGCTCCATTTCAGTTCCAGTAAAACCCCAAATTTGCCTGAAGTTAGCCAATATAATTAAGGCTTTCCAGGTGGCGCAGTGGTAAAGAATCTGGCTGCCAGTGCAGGAAGCACAAGAGATGCAGGTTCCATCCCTGTGTTGGGAAGATCCCCTGGAGGAAGAAATGGCAACCCATTCCAGTTTTCTTGCCTGGAGAATCCCATGGACAGAGGATCCTGGTGGGCTACAGTCCATGGGGTCGCAGAGAGTCAGACACAACTGAGTGACTGAGGCTGCAAGCACAACCCATATAATCTTTCCCTTTTGTTTTTTGGCTGTTATAATAACATATGTAATATATATCTATAGTATATGTGTGTATATATATATAGTATGATATATATTGAGGAATATTTTTCTCTTCTTCCTATAAGCTGTCCTCTCTTTAACTATATTCATTTTATACCTAGTATAAAATAGCTTATGATACTGAAATAGATGTGGAACAATAACATACTATGAAACTGTACCAAAGGATACTCTAAAGAGAATTAAATCTCCTAAATATAAGTGACCATCCAGAGTTCTACATGAACTGGTGGGATCTCCTTAATGAAATGGCTGCATGTGAGCTGAATGGCGTGAGCTCATGGAGGAACTAAGAATTGGAGTAAATAATAATAGTAGTAGCTCACATTTACTAGATATATAATATGTGTTAAATATATGTGTTGATATAAGATATACATATATATTATATATAAGATTTTATACATGCACACATGAGTGCTCAGTTGCTTCTATCGTGTCCAACTCTTTGTGACCTTAGGGACTATAGCCTGCCAAGTTCCTCTGTCCATGGCATTCTCCAGGCAAGAATACTAAGGTGGGTTGCCATGCCCTCCTCCAGGGAATCTTCCCAACCCAGGGACTGAACCCATATCTCCTGCATTGCAGGTAGATTCTTTACCCCTGAGTCACTGGGGAAGCCCCTACACACAGACACACAGACACACAGACACACAGACACACACATACACACACACACACACACACACACACACACACAATTTTTTAATGTTAACAATTCTTTAGTGTTAACAATTCTTACAATGTAGGTATTATTACTAACTCTACAGATGAGAAAACCAAGTGTAGTAACATTATGTAACTTGCCCAACTCATGCAAGAGCTAAATAGCAGAGACTGAATTCAAATTCAGGCCATATGGCTGTTTTGCGAGCAATGATGCTTTTCTACCACCATAGGTGAACTCCTAGGCTCCTTTTATCTCTGAGATTATAAAATAATCATTTATGTATTCTCCTTTAAGAACTCAGTAAGGAGATACCACTTCACAACAAAAGGATATGCCCTTGGGAGTATGTCCTTAAGTATGCAGGTCTAGAAATATATCTAGCTAATGATTATGGTTTGAATAGTAGAAAGAGATGACATTACAATTTATTTTTAGTGAATTACTTTAGTTGTATGTGTTGGTTTTTAATAACTCAAAATGAAGATAATTCATTACCACAGGCCAGGACAACCTTTGCTAAGAGAGTATTTATGTTTGTTAGTATTTGATGTGAATCGAAGCAACCATAAAATGAAAGAAATACTTTAGAGTAAATGCCTCTAAATTTAAAACTAAAAACTCACTTTACCACTCTGAGTATTGCCAAATTATCATGTCATATAATGACATTAGAGATTAAAAAATATTTGTAAGCTATGGCTACGATAACATTTTCATTTATTGGTGCTTATATAATACATTCTCAGAGGCTTTAAAAAACAATTTGCAAACATCTTAGAAATGTTCTATCATTTCAGTAAGGTAAAAAGCAAATATATACTAATTTGGGAGATAGCAAAACTATAACCAAAAATAGATTAAATAGTATGTTCAGTGTCTCTGAATAAATTGGAATTAGCATACTGAATAATTCTTCTTGTACAAATGATTTTCATATCACTCCTCTTGAAACACAGTAAATACCTATCTCAGAACTCTGCTCATGTTAGCTCCTCTATTTATCTTGTTAGCCAGGATGGCACTGATTTGCATTAAAAATCAGTAGCTTGAGAACATCCTCATTTAAATGACAGGCAGAGAAAAATATGCCACAGGCAGTAATGCTGAAATGTAACTAAAGAGAGAGAGGAGGAAGACTATGAGAAGGTATATTATGAAACTGACTTTTAAAGCATTGAAAGTTATGAAAAAAGAGAGAAGTTAATGGTATAAAAAGCTTCCAAGCCATCAAGTGAGATGAAGACTGAATAGTGCTCACTAAATTGAGGAGACAGAAGCTATTTGTCGATCATGCTGAGTTTGAGATTCAGTTGAGTAGAAGAGATAGAATCTAGATTGTGATAGTTTGAGAAACGAGGAGGAGACAGAGTGTAGGTAAACAAAATTTTAATTAGTTTGCAAAAAAGAGTAGATATAAATAATAGCTAAATTAATAGCTAAAGGAAATTTTGAACTAAAGATAGATTTTAGAATTTGACAATAGTATTAACTTCTAACAATGAAACCAAAAAATATAAAATTAACGATTGGTAGAGGAACCTAAAGATAATGCTGTGAAAGTGCTGCACTCAATATGCCAGCAAATTTGGAAAACTCACCAGTGGCCCAGGACAGGAAAAGGTCAGTTTTCATTCCAGTCCCAAAGAAAGGCAATGCCAAAGAATGTTCAAACTACTATACAATTGTACTCATCTCACATGCTAGCAAAATAATGCTCAAAATTCTCCAAGACAGGTTTCAACAATATGTGAACTAAGAACTTCCAGATATTCAAGCTGGATTTAGAAAAGACAGAGGAACCAGAGATCAAATTGCCAACATCTGTTGGATCATCAAAAAAAGCAAGAGAGTTCCAGAAAAACATCTACTTCTGCTTTATTGACTGTGTGGATCACAGCAAACTGGAAAATTCTTAAAGAGATAGGACCATCATACCACCTTACCTGCCTCCTAAGAAATCTGTATGCAGGTCAAAAAGCAACAGTTAGAGCCAGATATGGAAAAGTGGATTGGCTCCAAATTGGGAAAGGAGTACATCAAGGCTGTATATTGTCACCCTGCTTATTTAACTTATATGCAGAGTACATCATGCAAAATGCTGGACAGGATGAAGCACAAGCTGAAATCAAGATTTCTGGGAGAAATCAATAACCTCAGATATGCAGATTACACCACCCTTATGGCAGAAAGTGAAGAGGAATGAAAGAGCCTCTTGATGAAAGTGAAGGAGGAGAGTGAAAAAGTTGGCTTAAAACTCAAACATTCAGAAAACTAAGATTATGGCATCCAGTCCCATCACTTCATGGCAAATAGATGGGGAAACAGGGCAAACAGTGTCAGACTTTAATTTTTGGGCTCCAAAATCACTGCAGATGGTGATTGCAGCCATGAAATTAAAAGATGCTTGCTCTTTGGAAGAAAAGCTATGACAAACCTAGACAGTATATTAAGAAGCAGCGACATTACTTTGCTGACAAAGGTCAGCAAAAAGCTATGGTTTTTCTAGTAGTCATGTATGGATGTGACAGTTGGGCTATAAAGAAAGCTGAGTGCTGAAGAACTGATGTTTTTGATCTGTGATGTTGGAGAAGACTCTTGAGAATCCCCTGGACAGCTAGGAAATCCAAGAGTCCATCGTAGAGGAAATCAGTCCTGAATTTTCATTGGAAGGACTGATGCTGAAGTTGAAACTCCAATACTTTGGGCACCTGATGCAAAGAACTGACTCATTAGAAAAGACCCTTATGCTTGGAAAGATTGAGAGCAGGAGGAGAAGGGGATGATAGAGGATGAGATGGTTGGATGGCATCACTGACTCAAGGACATGAATTTGAGCAAGCTCCGGGAGTTGGTGATGGACAGGGAAGCCTGGTGTGCTGCAGTCCATGGGGTTGCAAAGATTTGGACACAATTGAGCAACTGAACTGAAATGAATATGGTGTCATATAACAGTGACATAAGAACAATTGGAGCCTAGTAAAATAATAATACAATTTTATACGTGTTAAATGGACATGAAAAAATAACACAATAAATAAGACACTTTAATTTGAAAAATACCCATGTTTGCTTGTGAATGTGGACTTCAGAAAGGTTTCAACTTATGAGTATTGTGAAGTGGTAGAAGGCCACTGTGTTAGTTTTTTGGGTTGCTGTAACAAATGACCATAAACTGGGTAGGTTTAAACAAGGAAAGTTTATTCTCTCACAGTTCTGGACACTAGAAGTTTGAAATGAAGGTGTAGGCAGGTCTGTGATTTTTCTGATGGTTCTAGGGAAGAATCCTCTGTTGTCTCTTCTAACTTCTTGTGGTTGCTGGTAGAATCCTAAGGATCCGTAGATATGTTACTTAAACGTCTGCCATTCTCTTCACATAGCCTTCTTCCTTGGGTATCTGCTGCAAGGACCCTGTTTACAATTAAGGTCATATTTATAGGTTCCAGATGGACATGGAGTATGGAAGGTCATTATTTAATCTAGTACAATGGATCGTATGAAATTAAAAGGCTCTAACACTAGATGTGTAAACAGTGTCAGACTTTATTTTTTGGGGGGCTCCAAAATCACTGCAGATGGTGACTGCAGCCATGAAATTAAAAGACGCTTACTCCTTGGAGGAAAAGTTATGACCAACCTAGATAGCATAGTGCAAAGGAGAGACATTACTTTGCAAACAAAGGTCCGTCTAGTCAAGGCTATGGTTTTTCCAGTAGTCATGTACGGATGTGAGAGTTGGACTATGAAGAAAGCTGAGCGCTGAAGAATTGATGCTTTTGAACTGTGGTGTTGGAGAAGACTCTTGAGAGTCCCTTGGACTGCAAGGAGATCCAACCAGTCCATTCTGAAGGAGATCAGCCCTGGGTGTTCTTTGGAAGGAATGATGCTAAAGCTGAAATTCCAGTACTTTGGCCACCTCATGTGAAGAGTTGATTCATTGGAAAAGACTCTGATGCTGGGAGGGATTGGGGGCAGGAGGAAAAGGGAACGACAGAGGATGAGATGGCTGTATGGCATCACCGACTCGATGGACTAAGTCTGAGTGAACTCCGGGAGTTGGTGATGGACAGGGAGGCCTGGCGTGCTTCGATTCATGGGGTCGCAAAGAGTTGGACACAACTGAGTGACTGAACTGAACTGATCACTAGATGTGGATGGGAATAGCTTGTAACACATGTGGGGAACTAAGACAGCTGGTAGGTGTCTGAAGTGTGTTCAGTTTTTGCATTATTTGGCTCATTTAAATTGGGTGCTGTTTTTGATGTTCACTAGTGTTTTTCGTGCATAAGCTAAAATTCCAAAATTCCATTCCTGTTAGTCCCTAATGCATCAATCATGTTGGAACAAATTCATGTTATCAAAACAAGTGTGATAGAAGATCTGATTATACAATGAAATGCATAATTCTTAATCACATTTTTTGTTCAGCTTTGAGAAACCCATCAACTGTATAACCCATGCCTTCTCAAGATATCAGACATTTTTATCATCCCAGAATGTTCCTTTTCTGCTTCATACCAATTATTCTTTCCAACAAACCATTGTTCTGATTTCTACCATAATGTTCGATTTGCCTATTCTGAAACTTTGTATAAATGGGATTATACATTATGTACTCTTCTGTATCAGGCTTACTTTATAAACTATTGTTAGTTTTAGGTTCATCCGTGCTGCTGTATTCATCACTACTTCACTCCATTCTTTTAAATTGAGGTAAATTTACATAACATAATTTTCACCATTTTAATGACTTAAGATATATAACTCAATGGTTTTATTGCATTCACAATATTGCACAACCATCAACATTGTCACATTTCAGAATATTTTTATCTCCACCAAAATATGTCTCTTACATTAACAGTTACTCCCTGATCCCTTCCTCCTTTTCTCATCGTCCCTGGAAACCACTCCTCCTCTACATTCTGTCTAACCTGAGTTTGCTTATTCTGAATGTTTTATATAAAAGGGATCACGCAAATATGACCTTTGTGACTGACTTCTTTCAGTTATTATAGTGTTTTTAGGTTCATCCAGGTTGTAGCTACGTTAGTACTTCATTCCTTTTATAACAGAACAATATTCCATTGTATAAATATGCCACATTTTGTTTATCCATTTATCAGTTGACAGACATTGGATTGTTTTCATTTTTGGCTTTTATGAATAAAGCTGTCATGAACATTTGTGTTAATTTTTTTTTGCTTGAATATGTCTTTAATATTTTGAATAAGTACTTAAGAGTAAAATTGCTAGGTCATATTATACTTCTATATTTAACTTTTTGAAGAAATGCCAAACTGTTAAAGCAGCTGTACCATTTAAATCTCTACTAGGCAGTGTAAGAGGACTCCAGTTTCTCTACATCATCATCAACATCACTTTTTCTTCTTTAAATTATGGCCATACTAGTGGGTGTGACACTCCAATACTCTCGCCTGGAAAATCCCATGGACGGAGGAGCCTGGTGGGCTGCAGTCCATGGGGTCGCTAAGAGTTGGACACGACTGAGCGACTTCACTTTCACTTTTCACTTTCATGCGTTGGAGAAGGAAATGGCAACCCACTCCAGTGTTCTTGCCTGGAGAATCCCAGGGACGGGGGAGCCTGGTGGGCTGCCGTCTATGGGGTCGCACAGAGTCAGACACGACTGAAGTGATTCAGCAGCAGCAGCAGCAGGGGTAGTGGGTATGAAATGGTATCTCATGGGTTTTAATATGGAATCAGTGGCCAATGACAGTGAACATCTCACTGTTATGGTCATGTGTCTATACTCTTCGAAGAAGTGTCTATTTGAGTCCTTTGCCCATTTTAAAATTCCATTGTTTATCTTTTAGCTGTTAAGTTTTCAGTTCTTCATGTATTCTAGATCCTAGGCTCTTATCAGATTTAAGATTTGCAAGTATTTTCTCCCATTTTGTGGATTTTCTTTTCACTCTGTTGTTAGTGTCCTTTGAAGCATAATAACATTTATTTTTGATTTAATAAAGTTCAATTTATCTATTTTTTTTCTTTTTTGCTTGTTTTTTTTTGTGTCATATCTAAGTACCCATAGTCATGAAGATTTATTCCTATATTTGTACAGTTTGAACTCTTAAATATAAATACTTTTATCTATTTTGAGTTAACTTTTGTGTATGATATAAAGTGTCTAACTTCATACTTTTCCATGTGGATATACTGTATTTTCAGCATGGGTTAAATGCTTTCTTTCATTGAATGGTCTTGGTACCTTGAAAAGATCAATTGACAATATATTATGTGTTCATTTCTGGATTCTCAATCTTATTCCATTAATCTGTATGTGTATTGTTATGCCAGTATGCTATTGTTTTGATTGTAACAGCTGTATAAGTTTTGAAATCAAGATGTATAAGTTCTTCTAGTTTGTTCTTCCTTTTCAATATTGTTTTTGGTATTCAGAGTCTTCTGAAATTCCATATGGACTTTAGGATTAGCCTTTACATTTCTGCAAAATGGCAGTAGGAAGTTTAATACGGAATGCGTTAAATTTCTTAAATATTTTGAATATTACTGCCACCTTAACAAAATTAAGGCTTCTAATTCATTAACACAGACATTAATTTTTAGTTTAATTTCTTTCAATAATATTTTACAGTTTTCAAAATATTAGTGTGGTATAGTATGCAAGGCTTGAACCACTTTTATTAATTTATTTCTAAGTCCAGTATTTTATTCCTTTTTTAAAAAAAATAATCTTGTAAATGACTTTTCTCCTTAATTTTCTCTTGGATTGTTAATTTCTAGTGTGTATAAATACAAGTGATCATTAGAACTCAAATTAATAGAAAAACTGTTTCCAAAACTCTGGCATACAGATGTTAAAAACTTTTAAGATAGGAAAATTTTATCAAACACTGTTAGAAACTTGTCACTTTAACTGGGATGTTTTGCACAGATATTTTAAGGAGTGGAATGGGAAATATATCTATTTTACATCAAAGATTATCTTTTATAGTCAAATTGTACAAATGATGTTGATTGACATATTTCATGGGTGCTATATCAAACTCTTCAAAAGAGTGTGGACATATGTTTGCATGCATTTACCAAAACCAATGAAGGGGAAAAAATTCAGACAATCAAATGGAGTTTACATCAAATAGGTTTTTTTTCTTCACTAAATTACTTAAATTTTTCACTTTTCAGCAAAGTCATTGGTAATTTTCCCAAAAGTAATACTTTTTCAAAAGATATTTCAACTTGATATTTGAGTGGTAGGAAGGAATATAGCAAATTCAAATAAGAAAATGTTGAAATCATATTTCTAAAGAAATGTTTTGGAACTTTCTCTAAAAGAAGCACTTTCCTATTTATTATTTGTAATTCGTGCATATATCACACTCTCAGAGAAAAATGAGAGCAATCAGGGGAAAAAAATCCCTTAAAATGCTATAATTTCAGTTTATTTCAAATTTAAAGGCACACTTTTGCAACAGAAATTTTTTTACCATCACTGAATTTAAATAGCCTATGAAATGTGTGTCTTCTCCCATGACAATTTGGTAGAACAACACTCTTATTACATATTGCTCAAGTGAGACTTTAAAAAACAAAACAAAACAATACAATATTACTGTGAAATGTATTATTATTGCAGAACTATCTTATACTAAAAAATAATTTAAAATTATGTCATGTGGCTGTTTTAGATTTCAGTGTAGAATATTATGTTTTGTGGTAAGTATATTCTGTCTTTTAAATTTCATATGCTTTTTGGTTATTATATTTCTGTAGAGTAAACACATTGCAATCAAATAGAATTTATCTTTGTCTTGATTATTCAGTATAAAACAGGACCCACACAGCCAAGATGTATGCTTTAGGTTATTTAATAACTGTTAAAGAGACAATTTCGATGCATGAATCTAGAATGCCATCAATCAACCTAATGAAAAGAAATATTATTATCTTGCATTTTTCTTTTCTGTTATTGATTTGTGGTGCCCCAAGACCATTTTAAAAATGATCAGTGTAGTCCTTATCTGTCATGGAAACAAATTCATTCTTTGGGTGGCTGAGCAACATGAGGGAAAATAAATTTCTCAGAAATGTATCCCCTGAAGGTTGCTATCCATTATTGTTACAAGTTTGCAATGGAAATGGCTTTATTGCTATAAGAGAATATGATAAAATTTAAAACTTGTGAAAAATGATTAGAAAACAAATATAATACTTATATATCAATAACCATATATTACCACAATATGATATATTTATTTATTAGACAATGTTTTGAGTATATCAAAGCAAACATAGAACAACTCAAATCTGAATGTTAATCCAAAGAGTAATAAAAATGAAAAACTAATGCCTGCAGGGGATAGAGAATTAAAATATTCTTCCTTTTCAACATAGAGCACTTAACATTTTCTGCTTGGATGGCAGGTGTGAACTCTGTAAATCAGATTTCGTTATATCAGTATTTCACTTAACTTTATCTCTTCCACATTGCTCCTAGTCTGAACTTTAGCATGATTTCATGAGTTTTTCTAAGAGATCATCTCAACAGAAAAATAAAGCAGAAGTTAATGAAACTAATTCTATCACTTGAGTTCTGATTTAGCCCTATGCCATCTGGGCTTCCCTGGTAAAGAATCCACCTGCAACATGGGAGACCTGTCTTCCATCCTTGGGTTGGGAAGATCCCCTGCAGAAGGGAATGGCCACCCACTCCAGTATTCTGGCTTGGTGAATTCCAAGGACTGTATAGTCCATGGGGTCGCAAAGAGTTGGACATGACTAAGAGACTTTCACTTCTTTGTCATCTATGCCTCCTTTCATATAAACCACATCACATGAATTAGAATATATTATTATTATTTTACTATATATAGGTATAATCCTTATTTATATGTCTATCCACTGGTAAATGGGCTTTCCTGGTGGCTTAGTGGTAAAGAAACTGCCTGCCAAGCAAGAGATGTGGGTTCCATCCCTGGGTTGGGAAGAACCCCTGGAAGAGGGAATGGCAACCCACTCCAGTATTCTAGCCTAGAGAATCCCATGGACAGAGGGGCCTGGTGGGCTACAATCCATAGGATCACAAAGAGTCAGACATGACTGAGGCAGCTTAGCACGCACATAACAGCAATAATAGGAAGGTATTCACTCATGGCATCAAAAAGTGGGGCAAAACTTAAAAGTTAATAAGGAATGGGCATTAACCTTGCCAAATCAGTAAAAAAGTTGTAAGAGAAGAAAGAGTAAATGCAAAATATGTGATAGGTATAAATAAGATGGACATCAAGAAATATGTCAGCCATTATGTTACATGTAAATAAACTGAGATTAGATTAATGTAGAAAGTTATATTTCTGCAAAAACCAAATTTTTAATAAAAGTTGAAAATAAGGCGTGGGGGTAGAGAAATACTAGAAAAACACTAACAGTAGGAAAATAGGTATGGGGATATTATATTGAGGAAGAATTAAAGTACTAAACATAATATAGAGGGGTATTGCATGATGAAAAAAGGGACAAAAAGGTACAATTTATAATAAAAATGTAACAAATAGTAGTGCACACACACACACACACACAAACCAACAACAAATCAAAAACCAGGAACTAAATACATGCAAGAAAAAATCTCTTTGAAGAGCATAGAGAAAATGATTAAAAATAAATCACAAGTATAATAATAGATTTCATGTTACTGTCAGAACTAGACTATTGTAATAGGCCAAAAGGCTTGGATGAATAGAATTGTACATGCACACATATTAAGTATGACTAGTGTAGTCTGTCATTATTATAAGATTTTTAGAGCCATATATAAAGAGAGAGACAAGGAGAGCTTTGTTTTCATCAAATAAAGAGTATTATATTTAGAATATTGATTTATTATGTTTGTTTAGAAGATTGTGAAAAATTAGCTATGCACTTGGGCATTAAGAAAAACATTTTAAAAGGAGAGCTATAATTTTTATATTTTTCTGCAAAATTATAGATGTTAAAATGTTAACTCCTTAAAATTAATGTTATACCAAAAGCTATGATAAGATGATGGCTTTCCTGGTGGCTCAGATAGTAAAGAATCCATCTGCATTGTGGGAGACTTGGGTGTGATCCCTGGGTTGGGAAGATCCCATGAAAGAGGGCATGGCAACCCACTCCAGTATTCTTGCTTGGAGAATCACCATGGACAGAGGAATCTGGCAGGCTACAGTCTATGGGGTAGCAAAGAAGCAGACACAACTGAGCAATTAAGCATATAATAAGATAAAGATCAGTTCAGCTCAGCTCAGTCACTCAGTTGTGTTCAACTGTTTGTGACCCCATGTACCGCAACATGCCAGGCTTCCCTGTCCATCACTAACTCCCGGGGCTTACTCAAATTCATGTTCATCAAGTCAGTGATGCCATCCAATCATCTCTTCCTCTATTGTCCCCTTCTCCTTCTGCCTTCAATCTTTCCTAGCATTAGGGTCTTTTCCAGTGAGTCAGTTCATCGCATGAGATGGCAGAAGTATTGGAATTTCAGCTTCAGCATCAGTCCTTCCAGTGAATAATCAGGACTGATTTCTCTTAGAATTGACTAGTTGAATCTCGTTGAGTCTAAAGGGTTCTCAAGAGTCTTCACCAACACCACAGTTCAAAAGCATCAATTCTTCAGTGCTCAGCTTTCTTTATAGTCCAATTCTCACATCCATACATGACCACTGGAAAAACCATAGCTTTGACTAGACAGACCTTTGTTGGCAAAGTAATGTCTCTGCTTTTGAATGTGTTATCTAGGTTGGTCATAACTTTTCTTCCAAGGAGTAAGGGTCTCTTAATTTCATGGCTGCAGTCACCATCTGCAGTGATTTTGGAGCCCAAAAAATAAAGTCTGACACTGTTTCCACTGTTTCCCCATCTATTTCCCATGAAGTGATGGGACCAGATGCCATGATCTTTGTTTTCTGAATGTTGAGCTTTAAGCCAACTTTTTGCTCTCCTCTTTCACTTTCATCAAGAGGCTCTTTAGTTCTTCTTTGCTTTCTGCCATAAGGGTGATGTCATCTGCATATCTGAGGTTATTGATATTTCTCCCAGCAATCTTGATTCCAGCTTGTGCTTCATCTAGCCCAGCGTTTCTCATGATGTACTCTGCATAGAAGTTAAATAAGCAGGGTGACAATATACAGCCTTGACGTACTCCTTTTCCTATTTGGAACCAGTCTGTTGTTCCATGTCCAATTCTAGCTATTGCTTCCTGACCTGCATACCGATTTCTCAGGAGGCAGGACAGGTGGTCTGGTATTTCCATCTCTTGAAGAATTTTCCACAGTTTGTTGTGATATACACAGTCAAAGGCTTTGGAGTATTCAACAAAGCAGAAGTAGATGTTTTTCTGGAACTCTCTTGTTTTTTCAATAATCCAACAGATGTTGCAGTTTGATCTTTGCCTTTTCTCAATCTAGCTTGAACATCTGGAAGTTCATGGTTTACCTACTGTTGAAGCCTATCTTGGAGAATTTTGAGCATTACTTTACTAGCATGTGCGATGAGTGCAATTGTGTGCAAGTTTGAACATTCTTTGGCATTGTCTTTCTTTGGGATTGGAATGAAAACTGATCTTTTCCAGTCCTGTGGCCACTGCTGAGTTTTCCACATTTGCTGGCATACTGAGTGCAGCACTGTCACAGCATCATCTTTCAGGATTTGAAATAGCTCAACTGAATTCCATCACCTCCAGTAGCTTTGTTCGTAGTGATGCTTCCTAAGGCCCACTTAACTTCACATCCAGGATATCTGGCTCTAGGTGAGTGATCACACCATTGTCAATATCTGGGTCACGAAGATCTTTTTTATACAATTTTTCTATGTATTCTTGCCACCTCTTCTTAATATCTTCTGCTTCTGTTAGGTCCATACCATTTCTATCCTTTATTGTGCCCATCTTAACATGATGTATTTCCTTTGTTTCCCTAATTTTCTTGAAGAGATCTCTAGTCTTTCCCATTCCATTGTTTTCTTCTATTTCTTTTCATTGATCAGTGAGGAAGACTTTCTTATCTCCCCTTGCTATCTTTGGAACTCTGCATTCAAATGGGTATATCTTTCCTTTTCTCCTTTGCCTTTAGCTTCTGTTCTTTTCTCACCTATATGTATGGCCTCCTCAGACAACTATTTTGCCTTTTCACAATGAAAGGAAGATTAAAAACCATATAGAAAAGTTAAGAGAATACAGTGATACCTATAGAACAAGATAAACAGTATATTTAGATACAAATTTATAGGCTCTGAAGAAAGAAGGAAAATAAAAGTACTAAGGGCTAACTGTAAGAGATTAAGGAAAAAGAAAAATAGAAAAGACATGGTGAGGTAGAAGTCCTTTGATCTCAATGTGAATGTGTACCAGTAAAATTCATATGCTGAAATCCTAACACCCAGTGTGATGGTATTAGGGACCTTTGAGTGGTGATTAGGTTTGAAGGCAGAACCCTTGTATATGGGATTGTGTTTGTTAGTTGTTCAATCGTGTCCAACTCTATGCAACCCTGTGGACTGTAGCCCAAAAGGCTTCTCTGTCCATGGGATTCTACAGGAGTACTGGAGTGGATTGCATTGCCTTCTTCAAGGAGGTCTTCCTGACCCAGGAATTGCACCTGGGTCTTCTGCATTGGTGAACTCTTTACCATCTGAGCCACAGGGATTCAGTTCAGTTCAGTTGCTCAGTCATGTCTGACTCTTTGCGACCCCATGAATTGCAGCATGCCAGGCCTCCTTGTCCATCACCAGCTCCTGGAGTTTACCCAAACTCTTGTCCATTGAGTTGGTGATGACATCCAACCATCTCATCCTCTGTTGTCCCCTTCTTCTCCCGCTTTTAATCTTTCCCAGCATCAGGGTCTTTTCAAATGAGTCAGCTCTTTGCATCAGGTGGCCAAAGTATTGGAGTTTTAGGTTTAGCATCAGTCCTTACAATGAACACCCAGGACTGATCTCCTTTAGGGTGGACTGGTTGGATCTCCTTGCAGTCCAAGGGACTCTCAAGAGTCTTCTCCAACACCACAGTTCACAATCCTTTGCTGCTCAGCTTTCTTTATAGACCAACTCACATTCATACATGACTACTAGAAAAACCATAACCTTGACTAGATGGACCTTTGTTGGCAAAGTAATGTCTCTGATTTTTAATATGCTGTCTAGGTTGGTGATAACTTTTCTGCCAAGGAGTAAGCATCTTTTAATTTCATGGCTGTAGTCACTGTCTTCAGTGATTTTGGAGCCCCCCAAAATAAAGTCTGTCACTGTTTCCATTGCTTCCCCATCTATTTGCCATGAAGTGATGGGACTGGATGCCATGATCTTAGTTTTCTGAATGTTTGAGTTTTAAGCCAACTTTTTCACTCTCCTCTTTCACTTTCATCAAGAGGCTGTTTAGTTCTTCTTCACTTTCTGCAACAAGGGATTAGTGTCCTTATAAAAGTGACCTTAGAGAGATTGCTTGCTTTTTTCACCATATGAGGATATGGAAGAAGTCTGTTGCTCAAAGAGGGCCCTAGATTCTTAGTAAACAAAAAGAAGGTACTTATTCTTCCTTTACTGTAAAATCTGCATCCAAAGTTAACCAAATAGTAGATGAATGTTTTCCTCTATAGAAAAAAATCCAACTAATAAATGTCCAAGGAACAACTGGATGATAATAGTACCTTTTGCAGTTTCTAATGCTGTTGCTGCTAAGTCGCTTCAGTCATGTCCAACTCGGTGCGACCTCATAGATGGCAGCCCACCAGGCTCCCCCGTCCCTGGGATTCTCCAGGCAAGAACACTGGAGTGGGTTGCCATTTCCTTCTCCAATGCATGAAAGTGAAAAGTGAAAGGGAAGTCACTCAGTCGTGTCCTACTCTTAGCAACCCAATGGACTACAGCCTACCAGGCTCCTCTGTCTATGGGATTTCCTAAGCAGGAGTACTAGAGTGGGGTGCCATTGCCTTCTCCAGCAGCCTCTAATGGATCTTAGTGAATAATGAGTGATGGCTGCTGACACCACTGAGTGAAAAACAGACAGGAAACTCTATAATGAATGGATCAAAGTGGCAACATCTGAACATATTGAATCAAGCATAAAAAAATAAACAAGCAGATGTTAGACAGCTTCAGATATTGTATAAAAAAGAAAGTCAAAATCACCTATAGGTATTTTGCCAAATAAAGAAGAAAAACCCCTCATATGTGAGTCTAAGTATCAGTTATCAGTAGTGAGGAGACAGCAAAGCAGATAAATCAGCAAAACCTATAGGAAATGTTTTAAGAAAAATGATCCAGATTCTTCAGTAAATAAGCTGAAGAATGAAAATGAGAGAAGGTACCTGCAAATAAAATGATACAAATACTTTAAATAAAATAAATGCCATCAAAGTGTAGAAAGAACACTGTATACTGAAAGAATATATGATGGCATGTAGAAATTATTATTATTTATTTAGCATTATAATGATATTGTGATTGTGTTTCAAAAAAAAAGCACTCTCTTAAAGATATATAGTATTTAGAGAAGGAATTCTGAGATAACTGAGGATTAGTTAATAACAATTGTGAAGTAAAGTAAAACTGGCTAAGCATGTTGGAACTATCAAAGATGTCTGATGGATACTTGAAGGTTCTCTATGCTAGTTTCTCTACTTCTGTATATGTTTGAAAATGACTATAATAAGGGGGGTTAAAAATAAAATATTAGTCTTATTTTTATTGAAATAAAATTCAATTAAGAAGAAAACCCTTTTGACTGTATATTTCTAATTTTATTGAATTCTGCATGTTATACTACTAATAGAATGTAAAAATAAGAAAAGTAATAAAGGGAAGCATGTGATTTTCATTTCAACTGAGTATTTCATTGGAGAGAGTTCTTATAACTTTGCTGATAATATATCCTGCACAAATTATTAAGTGCTTCATAAAATATTAATCTGAACTTTTGTAATATGCAACTTCTTTTTGTCAAAGGGAAAGTACTGTTACTGAACACTCTAAACCAGTCAATTGATGGGATTTATTTGTCTTTGGAGGACATATGCACTAAAATATTTTTTATGCACAGGGTAGTATATGCACATATGTATGTTCTCAGTCACTTAGTCGTCTCTTTGCAACCCTGTGGATTGTAGCCCACCAGGCTCCTCTCTCCGTGGGATTATCTAGGCAAGAAGACTAGAGTGGTTGCCTTTTCCTCCTGTGAGGGTCTTCCTCACCCAGGGATTAAACCCATGTCCCCTGCAGCTCGTACACTGACAGGTGGAGTCTTTATCACTGAGCTACCTAGGAAGCCCTCGCATATGTACAAATTAATCTATATGGCTTTGCCATTAAATTGTCTTTTCCTATTTTCAGTTTTATTAAAACATATACTTTTAGTTTGTTTGAATACGCTATTTCAGAAAATCTGTAACAGAAATTATGGGTCAGTACTTGGAGACATTTAAATACAGGTAGAATGAAAAACAGTTATTCAAATGAATAAATGATTGCACATTTATAGATATAGATTCCTGTGATATTTCAGTACCATTACAATCTTCATATTTACTTTATTAATTATAACTTGATGAGGGTTTGCATAATGCATGTCTGTTAGTAAGTCTCAAACATGTGTATGTTAATTTCATAAAAAGAGAAAAATCCAACCTTGTTGTTTAAAGTCCATTGACTGAGTTATTTTCTATATTTGCTGATTAATATAATTTTGTAGATAAGGTTAGTTGTTTTCCTTTAAGAAACAAAAGTAGGCAACTGAATTTTCTCACCACTGATGAAAGATTGGGAACAGGCTGCAAAAGTTACCTAGAGAAATGTTTAGATTCTTATTAAAAATTAGGAGAACCCAAAGACAATTTAATCAAGACCTTCAAACAAACAACTCTTCTCAGTAGAAAGTCCCAGAAGACATTGGTAGAGATAAAGGAAAAGAGACTAAGTGATATAAAATATTAAATTTAAAAGTGGTGAAAACTGGTAATTATTTGGTATATCTGTTTTAGCCACAAATGGTTATCTAAAGTATTTTTGTCAATTACAGTAAAAGTGCTTTCTTTAATCTTCTTAAGTCTCCCTTAAACTATGAGGCAGTAGAGTAGTGTTAAAAGTTTGTCTCTAACAGTAACATTATGACTCTAAGCAATCCACTCAGACTTTTTTACTTCTAGTTTTATTCTTTTAGTTTAAATTTAATTTTCTAGTATTATGATAAGTTATTCCTAATGGTAATTGTTCTTCCTTTTGAGTTATTATGAGATCAAATAATTACTTGTATATGAAAACAAACTATAAATCTAAGGACTATGTCAATATCGCTATCAGTTCAGAACCATACCCTATAGTACTAATGCACACGTGTGTGCTCGGTTGCTCAGTTGTGTCTGACTCTTTGTGGACCCGTGGACTAGCTTGCCAGGCTCCTCTGTCTGTGGGATTTAACCAGTCAAGAATAGTGGACTGGGTTGCCATTTCTTCATCCAGGGAATCTTCCCAACTCCAGGACCAAACCTGTGTCTCCTGCATTGGCTGGAAAATTCTTTACCATGAAGCCGCGTGGGAAGCCCATAATTCTAATGAGCAAATATCAAGTTGAGCATATGGGACAAAGGAGTGGGCAGAAGATATGATGGGCCAATCATGTCTGTAGAAGTGACAGAATGATGCTACCACATTCAGGATCATACACTGCTGAAGAAATACTCCTCTTAACACAGTACTTTGTTGAACCTCAAGTTGTTTGGTCCATAAAGGACCTTAAAGAATTTAGACTCTTTCACAAAGAAATACTTATTCTTGAATGTTCCTTCTCTTTGAGGCATTGAGGCCAAAGCATGCCTCTTCCAGACAAGTGAGTTATCACTTTGATTTTCCATATTTGCTTTGGGACTTCACTATTTCATAGTTTTGTACGATCTTGAAAGGTTAATTCATTCTCTAAGCTTCCGTTTCTCCACTCTGGAGTGCTATTGACTGTTGCTTGGAAGTTAAAAGAGCAGAACTCAGTAGAGCACAATCATTAAATGTTATTTCCCCCCTTTTTCATTCATATCACCTTGCTGAATTTGTTGTCAGTCTCTCCTAGCATGAAATCTCAGAGAATTCCCATGACTTTTCCAGTCACTCTTGGATTAAAAAAGCTTTCTAAGCACTTTGTCATTTTCATTTTATTAAAATGGTATTGCAGTCCAACAGTCAGAATTCCAACCTTCATATGAGGTGAAAACACTTTCCTTCCTTCCACACCTTGAGTATTCTGCAGGGTGGAAACCAACAAAGGGAAAGCAGATAAGATCAGCTTCTCAATTTCTCATTCTTCTGCTAAACTTCCTTTTCTTTCTATTCTCCTACATTCCATCTCCTCATTTATTCCTTTGCTGTTTGCTTCTGGCTTCTTCAGTGTTGGAGTAGGTCATGGGAGTGAAGAGAGAGGTGAGAAAATACCTACTTAAGAAATGACACTCAAATTTTCTAGACTTGGTAGACTTTGAAAGTTGACTCTGGCCTTGGCCATTTTTGGCTTCTAGAGATTCCCTCACAGTGAACATTTCACCTTACTTCGTATGATGCAGCCAAAGCATCTTCTAACTGGTCACTTTGGATCTCTCCGTGTGCTCTTGTTTACCTTCTTTTACTGGATCTTTCTCCCAGTCTTCCCTTCATGGCTTTTTCTCCAAAGCACGTTTCAGTTAGACATATTTATCTATTATCTGTCTTCTCTCAATAGAATATAAAATTTTAAAAGGCAAAGATTACCTATTTTTATTCACTACTGTATTTCCTGTACTAAGAAATGCCTGGCTTGTAGTAGGTATTCAGTAGATATTGTTGACAAAAATGAATGAATAATTGGAGGAATGAATCTTGGAGGAAGAGCCCCTTTATTGGAATCCTGTTGTTTTTCTACAGTGCCCTATTTAGTGTGATCCAAAACAAGTCCTTGGTGGCTTCTATCAAAATATACACAATTAATTCTTTTAAACAGTAACATTTGACAAGTGAAAGTGCAGCTATTTCTCGATTCAGCCTTCTGTACTCTTGGGGCTATTAGATAACCACAAACTCAAATATTTGGACCTTTTACAACATTGGTGAGGCAGTAGTTCCTATATCTCAGAGGGTGCAAATTCAAGTTCTCTGAATCTTGAAGTGCCTTCTCAATGACTTAAATGAGTGTTAATCTCCTTTTTCATGGCTCTTTCCCATGCCCTTTCAAAGAAACTCTCTCTGCAATTCCTCTCTTCTCTCCTCTGCCCTGCTCTCTTCTTTCTCCTTTGTGTTAGTCAGTTGTGCCCCACTCTTTGCTGACCAATGGACTGTAGCCTTAAATACTAGATACTGAGGTAAGATTTGCAGCACAGAGTGGCAGGTTGCTGGTCCTGTGTAGGTGTGGTCAAGCAATTTGCAATTTGCAATTTGCTTCAGACCTGTTGTTTGTTTTGTGCCATCAGAACCTCAGTCAAATTTGAGCCAAGAAGTCCAATTTTGGAATCCTGTTACATCTACCTTGAAAAGTTGTTGTAAATATGTAATGAGATAAAGTGAATCAATCATGTAGCAAAATGCTTAACATAAACCAAACGTTTATTTTTTCTCAGTCTTCTTCCCTAAACTCATTTCTTGTTGTTCATACTAAAATGATGAATAGAATCCTAGCTCATAACTATATTTCCTTGGAAAATTTTGAACATAGAGAAAGAGTGAAATGGGTAATAAATTCCCTTGGAAATCTAAAGGAGAAAAAAAAAAAAAAAAGACAAACAAGAAAAAAGCCCACAGTCATCATAAATATTTCAGATGTAAGTTAGAATTACAGTATTTATTTTTTCCTGACAGAAGTATATCATCTTCTGTTGCTAATTTTTGAATTTCACTTTAGAGGTGCAAGCTAGGCAATTTAAACTTGTCAGAGTCATATAAATTACTGACTTACTTTAGCAGAAAGGGCTATTTTCTGGTATTCAGTGATTAGACCTGAAATACATTTTATACCAAAGTATGAGATTAGTTTCACCTCTAAATGTAGTATGCATGTGCTTCTTGTACCCTCCTTAAAAAATTAACTATTCATGTTTAGCAGAGAGTGAAATTTATCAGGGACAAAGCACTGTAGGTGAGCTCATTCCCTTGTTACCTTGATGTATGGAATTATTCCCTCAGGTTCAAACCTAATCAAATGTGACCACAACTCATCTAATACTTTCTTCCAGATTTGTGCAGCCTTAGCAATATTACCAACTAATGAATTCTTCTACAGAGATACTGATAGTAAAGTCCTTCTATAACCAAGTAATTTTTCAGAGAATTGTATTTTATTTTGAGGCTGCTGCTGCTGCTAAGTCACTTCAGTCATGTCCGACTCTGTGCGACCCCATGGACTACAGCCTACCGGGCTCCTCCATCCATGGGGTTTTCCAGGCAAGAGTACTGGAGTGGGTTGTCATTGCATTCTCCCTTATTTTGAGGCTAGTAGAAGCTTTATTTAAGTTATCAGTACTTTGGGAATTTAGTGGATTACTTTGAAGGAGGAAAGGAACAGGCCAAGCTGACTCCATCTTGAAAAAGAAGGAAACTCCATCTTACATTCCCAGTGAACTTTGGACTATGTGCCTGGTAGCCATGGAGATCACATACCTATGGCCAAACAGGCCTCCTGGAATGATAGACACCAGATTCCATACCAAGATTTCCCTTCACCAGAAAGAATGTGATAATCCCCTATGTAGTTAATCACCTTTATAATCTTTATGGCACCCTTTGGTGTAGGTTACAATATATAACCAGCTGACCCTTCTGGTTATGAATCAGGGCTGCAACCTGATTTTATCTCCTTTTAACACTTTCCAGGCTAGATTCAAAGAATTTGGGGATGTGGGCTTAAGCAGTATACTTAAGGTATATAAGGTTTTCACAAAAGTTGGTTGGGGTCCCTGGCTAAAGAGGAAACTCTGCCTCGACCCAGCAGTGTAATAAACTGCATTCCACTATCCACGCTGTCCTTTTGAGTGAGTTTGTTTCCTGGAGCATTTAGCGTTTGGCTACAACAACCTGTGTGTAATGAAAGATAGATTTAAACATTTTACCCAGAAGCTATGAACATTTATAAAAAGTTGAAATAAATAATTGGATTAGAACAAAAATGTAATATGAGTTAAGTTATTTCGATATACTATTTGAGATATCTCTTCCTTGTTTGAGAACATAGTGTCACCTATTAGAATTAGTCACATATGTAAATCCTATGAAATCTTTCCTGATAGCTCAGTTAGTAAACAATCTGCCTGCAATATACAGGAGACCCCAGTTCACTTCCTGGGTTGGGAAGGTCTGCTGGAGAAGGGCTAGGCTACCCACTCCAGTATTCTTGGGCTTTCCTGGTGGCTCAGCTGGTAAAGAATCTGCCTGTAATGTGGGAGACCTGGCTTTGATCCCTGGGTTGGGAGATCCCCTGGAGAAGGGAAAGGCTACCCACTCCAGTATTCTGGACTGGAGAATTCCATGGACTGTATAGTCCACAGGGTTGCAAAGAGTTGGACACGACTGAGTGACTTTCACTTACTTATAAATCCTATATCTGAAATGTCCTTATGACAAAGACATCCTTAGAAGTACTCCTCTTCCATGTATTTTGAGCACCTGCTTAAAGACCTGACACAAACACCCTAACAGAGAAGCCCAGTGAATGTTTATCAAACTTTTTCACTCCCACCTTTATCAGAAGCAAGGTAGCCAAAGAAACTTTTCATGAGTCCTAACAATTCTTCTACATCACTGTTTTACAGTAGTCCCCAGTTGTAATCCACAGTGTCCCACAATGCACATTCCTTGAAACTCGAGTCTTTGTGAAGGTTTAGGTAAATCAAATTTCAAACTCTGTCCCTGATCACCCATGACCTGGGGGCATTTGCTAACCCTGATCCGGTAATCTGGCAATCAGAATCGGTGAAAGACCCTTACGTGGTATGTACCCAGTAACTAAGGGGGTGGGTTGGTAGGGTCAGCCTAGTGAGTCTCTTGATGTCCTGAAATACCTTGAACTGGTCAAGGAGAGACCCTGAGTTTCAGATGAGGATGTCTGAAACTGTGTCACATGGAATAAGAGGGGAAGAACCCTGATCGTGCTTTTAAGGAAAACTTACTTTTAAGAATAGCTCACAAGGTCTGCTACTGCTGCTGCTGCTAAGTCGCTTTAGTCGTGTCTGACTCTGTGCGACCCCATAGATGGCAGCCCACCAGGCTCCTGCGTCCCTGGGATTCTCCAGGCAAGAACACCGGAGTGGGTTGCCATGTCCTTCTCCAATGCATGAAAGTGAACAGTGAAAGTGAAGTCCCTCAGTTGTGTCTGACTCTTAGCGACCCCATAGACTGCAGCCTACCAGGCTCCTCCATCCATAGGATTTTCCAGGCAAGAATACTGGAGTGGGTCGCCATTGCCTTCTCTGGCTCACAAGGTCTAGCACAGTGATAAAAAACAGGTGATCAAATTTTTAAAAGTATATATGGATTTCAAATTTCTACTTGCTCTAACAGCATAAGCTGGTTTTATTGACATAATATTAACCAGGGCACATAGAACTCAGCCTTGACACCAGTTTTCAAAGGAATCCAAGCATACCAGGAAATGCGACTTTTTTATGATCTTTCAAAAAGACGAAAATATTGTAAGGTCATAGTGAAAGAAGATATTTCATGGGTCCTGCAGCATTTTCTAATTTCTCTTTCCCTGGTCCTTCTTCTTCCCTAGTATTTTTTAAAAAGTCTTTCTTGAATTTGTTAAAACATTCATTCTGTTTTGTTCTGTTCTTTTTGGCCCCCAAATGTGTGGGATCTCAGCTTCCTGACAAGAGATTGAAGTCACACACCTGCACAGAAAGGCAAAATTTCAACCCCTGGATCACCAGGGAAGCCCCTTTCCTAGTTGGTTTTTCTTTACAATTATTTCTTTTCATGGTGATAAAATACACATAATATACAATTTACCATTAGTGGCATTTAGCTCATTTATTGAAACAGTGTTGTACCACTAGCTCCTCTGTCTGATTACAGAACATTTTCATTACCTCCCAAAGAAATCCATTAAACAGTCATTCCCCATTTCCCTGAACTCCTGGTAACCAATAATTTTATTCTCTCTGTAAAACTGCCTACTCTGCTTTTTTTGTAATGGAACCATACAATATATGGCATTTTGTTTCTGTTTTTTTTTTTTTTTTTTTACGTAGCTTGTTGTTCTCATGCTTTACCATGTGTAAGCACTTTATTCTTTATGTCTGAATAATATTCCATTATTTATATATGCTACATTTTATTTATCTATCTATTTATCTTCTGGCAATTATAAATACTGCTGTGAACATTTGTGTAGAAATTTGTTTTAATATCTGATTTCAGATCTGGATACATACCAAGAAATAGAATTTCTAGATCATATGGTAATTCTGTTTAACCTATTGAGGAAATGCCAGGTGTTTTCCACAGTATCTGTACCATTTTACATTCCCATCAGCAAAGTACAAAAGTTCCAAAAATTTCTCCATTTCCTTACCAATACTTGTTATATACTGTTTTGTTTTGTTTTTTTTTTTTTTTTTTTTTTTAAATTAAAGCCATCCTAGTGTGAGGCCATATATTACTTCAGCTTTGATTTGCATTTTCCAAATGGTGTATTGGGTTGAGCTTGTTGTCCACTTGTATGTAATCCTTGGAAAAAATGTTTAGTCAATTCTTTGCCTATTTTTAATTTGAGGTTTTTTTTTTTTATTGTTGCATTATAAGTGCTTTTTATGTGTTAGTAATACTAAGTCCTTATTGGATATATAGTTTGTGAATATTTTCCCCTATTATCTGTGCTGTATTTCTACAATCTTGATCCTTTCATTGTTACTTTGCTTCCAATATTTGCTATCCCTACTGTCTCTTAGGAGTAAATATCTCCCTTTCCAATGTGTAGACAAGTAGTTCTTTTGTAAACTCTTTCTAACTGAGGCACTAATATCAGTTACTGGGACCTCAGGCTTCACTGTTGTTCTTTAGTCAATAAGTCCTGTCAGACTGTTTGTGACCCCATGGACTGTAGCCCTCTGCCCATGGGATTTCCCAGGCAAGAATACTAGAGTGAGTTGCCATTTACTTCTCCAGGGGACCTTCCCTACCCAGGGATCAAACCTGTGTCTCCTGCTCTCCTGCTTGGCAGGTGGATACAGTACCACTGAGCCATCCGGAAGCCCCAAGCACTTTATTTTCTTAGCTGCTGGTATGAAATGTCTCTTTGTGGAGACCTGTCTTTGTTGAGAGAATAGATTGTACAGGTATCATTAGGCAAAATCTATTCTCTCAAAAAGACAGGTTTCCACAAAGAGATATATCATACCAGCAGCTAAGAAAATAAAGTGTACTCCATATTTTTTTCAAGAATAAGTTTTATATTCAGAAAATGATTGTTTTTTTCAAAACATTACACAGAATGATAAATTTTGCTATTATAAAATAGCTATTACTAGAAAAATTGAAGGCAATAAATGCAGTGGTTATTTGAAGATTTTAAGTGATAGGTAACTTGTCCTGGGAGCATTGATAACCTGATGCAGGTGTGCCAAATATGATCCTTGTAAGGTCTATCGTATGGATAAATCCTCTTTGTGGAAGAGTAGTTCTATTACCAAGTCTTTGTCTATAGAAGTTTTCAATCACATGACAGAATTAGGCCAAGTGAAATATTGTATACCTAGATTACTGGTAAAATGAGTGAATTAAAAACATATACTACTTGTACATTTGCTTTCAACCAAGATAAATAAATTTTAAAGAATGTTGACTTTATGATTCAAGATGGGAGCATGGGCAGACTTTCTTTTTTTTTTTCTACCAGTACATTTCCACTAGTTTCAGAATATATTTAGGTCCATCCTTATCCCTGTGATATTTTTAAAAAAGTTCTTTTTGACATGTGCTTACTTTAACGTTGTCTGTCTCTCAAAACCGGTTTGACAGTAGTATCTATAGAACAAATATCTGATAGCTTTTATGGACAGTGACAGAGCAGTGAATGCAAATATAAACTCACTACTCCTTAAGGATCAGTTGTTTCTAGTAGGTTTTACATCTGCATTCAATTTGACAGACATTCCCCAACAATTTTGGTGAAAGATTTCTTAACTCCGATTAAATTTATTTTATTGATACACTGTTATCATCAGATTTAAAATGTAGTATCATAGATATGCTGAATTTCAGCACCATTAATAAGATAAATTTTGCTTCACAGTTTGCAATCTTATGAAATTATAATTAGATTTATATGGCTATAAACGTTTATAGACATGTATTTTGCATTATATAAATACAGAATACACACACACACACACACACACTCTTGAGGATCTTGAGATGAGATCATCTTGGATTTCCTGAGTGGGCCTGAAATCCAAGCATGGGTGTCACTACAAGAATGAGTCAGAGATAAATTATACAGACAGTGGAAGAAGAAAAGATATAGAGGAGAAGATGATATAAAGACAGAGGCGGAGATTTCAGTAATGCAACTACTAGCCAAGGAAGGCCAAGGATTGCTGGTAGACACCAGAAGCTGGAAGAAAAAAGGAAGTATTGGTCCCTAGAGAATTGGAGAGAATGTGGCACTCTTAGTACCTTGATTTAAGACTTTTTCCCTCCATAACTGTGAGAGAATAAACTATTGTTATTTAAAGCCACTAAATTTGTGGGTTGTTCATTTGGCAGTCCTAGGAAATCAATGCAGATTTTGTTACTGAGAGTGGGGTGCTGATGTAAAAAGTACCTAAAAATACAGAAGTGGATCTAGAATTGTATAATAGGTAGAGACTGGAAGAATTTTGAAGTATTTTATAAGAGTAGAAGCCGAGATTCACTTGAAGAGACATTTGATAAAAATAAAGACCTTAACGGTGCTTCTGGTGAAGTCTCAGAAATAAGAACATATTATAAAGACACTTGTGTTCCTTGTCATAAAGTGACAGAGAACTGTGGCTGAATTGTTTTCTATTTGGGGATGGAAGGCAGATCTTATAAGTAATGAAATTGGATATTTAGCTGAAGAGCTTTCCAAACAAAGTGCTAAAGATATGGCCTGGTTTCCATTGTTGTGTATAGTAAAATGTGACAGAAAAGAGATAAGAAAAGAACTGCTAAGCAATATGCAAAAGAAGGAAGTCAAGAAATACCTGGAGTAACAGGGAAATTTGGCCTTGGAGTACAGAATGAAGCAGGGCAAAGGCTAATAGAGTTCTGCCAAGAGAGCGCACTGGTCATAGCAAACACCCTCTTCCAACAACACAAGAGAAGACTCTACACATGGACATCACCAGATGGTCAACATTGAAATCAGATTGATTATATTCTTTGCAGCCAAAGATGCACAAGCTCTATACAGTCAACAAAATCAAGACCAGGAGCTGACTGTGGCTCAGATCATGAACTCCTTATTGCCAAATTCAGACTTAAATTGAAGAAAGTAGGGAAAACCGCTAGACCATTCAGGTATGACCTAAATCAAATCCCTTATGATTATACAGTGGAAGTGAGAAATAGATTTAGACAGAGTGCCTGTTGAACTATGGATGGAGGTTCATGACATTGTACAGGAGACAGGGATCAAGACCATCACCAAGAAAAAGAAATGCAAAAAAGCAAAATGGCTGTCAGGGGAGGCTTTACAAATAGCTGTGAAAAGAAGAGAAGCAAAAAGCAAAGGAGAAAAGGAAAGATATAAGCATCTGAATGCAGAGTTCCAAAGAATAGCAAGCAGAGATAAGAAAGCCTTCTTCAGCGATCAATGCAAAGAAATAGAGGAAAACAACAGAATGGGAAAGACTAAAGATCTCTTCAGGAAAATTAGAGATACCAAGGGAACATTTCATGCAAAGATGGGCTTGATAAAGGACAGAAATTGTATGGACCTAACAGAAGCAGAAGATATTAAGAAGAGGTGGCAAGAATACACAGAAGAACTGTACAAAAAAGATCTTCACGACCTGGATAATCACGATGGTGTGATCACTCACCTAGGGCCAGACATCCTGGAATGTGAAGTCAAGTGGGCCTTAGGAAGCATCACTACGAACAAAGCTAGTGGAGGTGATGGAATTCCAGTTGAGCTATTTCAAATCCCAAAAGGTGATGCTGTGAACGTGCTGCATTCAATATGCCAGCAAATGTGGAAAACTCAGCAGTGGCCACAGGACTGGAAAAGGTCAGTTTTCATTCCAATCCCAAAGAAAGGCAATGCCAAAGAATGCTCAAACTACCAAACAATTGCACTCATCTCACACGCAAGTAAAGCAATGCTTATAATTCTTCAAGCCAGTTTTCAGCAATACGTGAACCATGAACTTCCAGATGTTCAAGCTCGTTTTAGAAAAGGCAGAGGAACCAGAGATCAAATTGCCAACATCCACTGGATCATGGAAAAAGCAAGGGAGTTCCAGAAAAACATCTATTTCTGCTTTATTGACACTGCCAAAGCCTTTGACTGTGTGGATCACAGTCAAACTGTAGAAAATTCTGAAAGAGATGGTCATATCAGACCACCTGACCTGCCTCTTGAGAAACCTGTATGCAGGTCAGGAAGCAACAGTTAGAACTGGACATGGAACAACAGACTGGTTCCAAATAGGAAAAGGAGTACGTCAAGGCTGTATATTGTCACCCTGCTTATTTAAGAGTACATCATGAGAAACGCTGGGCTGGAAGAAGCACAAGCTGGAATCAAGGTTGTCGGGAGAAATACGATTAACCTCAGATATGCTGATGACCCCATCCTTATGACAGAAAGTGAAGAAGAACCAAAGAGCCTCTTGAAAGTGAAAGTGGAGAGTGAAAAAGTTGGCTTAAAACTCAACATTCAGAAAATGAAGATCATGTCATCTGGCTCCATCAGTTCACGGCAAATAGATGGGAAACAGTGGACACAGTGCCTGACTTTCTTTTTCTGGGCTCCAAAATCACTGCAGATGGTGACTGCAGCTATGAAATTAAAAGATGCTTACTCCTTGGAAGAAAAGTTATGACCAAGCTAGACAGCATATTCAAAAGCAGAGACATTACTTTGCCAGCAAAGGTCTATGGTTTTTCCAGTGGTCATGTTGGAATGTGAGAGTTGGACTATAAAGAAAGCTGAGTGCCTAAGAATTGATGCTTTTGAACTGTGGTGTTGGAGAAGACTCTTGAGAGTCCCTTGGACTGCAAGGAGATCCAACCAGTCCATCCTGGAGATCAGCCCTGGGTGTTCATTTGAAGGACTGATGTTGAAGCTGAAACTCCAGTACTTTAGCCACCTAATGTGAAGAGCTGACTTACTTGAAAAGACTCTGATGCTGGGAAAGATTGAGGGAAGGGAAGAAGAGGACGACAGAGAATGAGATGTTTGGATGGAATCACTGACTCATGGACATGGGTTTGGGTGGACTCCAGGAGTTGGTGATGGACAGGAAGGCCAGACGTGCTGCAGTTCATGGGGTTGCAAAGAGTTGGATACAACTGAGCGACTGAACTGATGGAATTAGAGCTTGAATTATTTGGGGGTACCTAGCTTATTCAGATTGCAAATGATGGAATATTAGGGAATCATGGGAAAGTATGTGATAGAGGTCCAAATGTGTGGCTAGACAATTTTTGCTAATCAATTTGATAAGTCTCGCATGAATCCAATCAACTATCTCAGGAGGAGCCAGGAATAGATAAGGGTTAACCAGGAAGGGTCTGTGTGCAGAATACTCTTGTCTAATGGTGTGGATGCTTATGATATACCTGGGAGACATGAGGTTTTTGAGAGTGCTATACCAGCAGAAGCAATGTCAACTTGGACAAAAGAATACAGACACTTTGAAATGAAGGATATGCTGAGCTTCTGGTGTTCTCCATAAAGGAAATGAGTTGATAAAGATTATTGACTTAAAAATGTGCAACCCTTCAAGAAAAAGGAGAGTGACTCTAAGGGCAGAGTTGTAAATGCAGAAGCCGATAAATGGGTGCAGAGTAAGATGGCGGCACTGACATTGCCAGAGCCTCTATGAAGGAACACATTTCTGTTGTTTTAGGTTTCCAAGTTTGTAGTAATTTGTATGGCAGCCTAGGAAACAAATTCACTCACATTTTCTTAAATTTGCTGGTATAATTTGCATTCTATTTTAGGTAGTAAACCATCTTCCCCAACAGAACATGTCTGGAATTTTTAACTCTCTTTTTAAAAAAGTTTACTTATGTATGTGTAAAAACTAGATAAAAGCAAAGTTGATTAGAAGGCAGAATGGCATAATGGAAATCATATTAAACTTTGAATCCAACTAGATTTAAAGTCTACTTCTCCACTATGTGACATCAAGCAAATGAGTAAACCTCTCTGAATCTACTTTCTTTATCTATAAGACAGAAATGATAACAATAAAGTTGACAAGAGAATTAAAGTACAAAATGTATTTAATTTGGCAGGCACAGTGTATGCTAATTTTCTTCCCTCCCTTTATCCCAGTAGGAATATTATGAATAAGCAATAGAGGGAGGTTACCCTGTAATCATGAATTTAATGCTTGGAAATTTTGAACATCTAGAGTGGTTTTAATCCATGTGGCAATTTAGAGAGACTGATAAGAAGGTTAGACCTTTTGCAGTCCTTGTAAAACCTGCTTTTACACAGATGTATATCTTTTTGGCCCCAGGGAATTCATTTAAGAACTTTTTTTTGAATGATTGCTTATTAAACTTATGTGTACAAAAAAAAAATGTTACACAGTCAGAGGAAAAGAAATATCTCAATCAATGGTAAGTGAAAGGCTGCAGTCTTTGAGTTTTCTGTTACTTTATTCTATCTACTATATCAGATCGTAATTAGTAAAACACACAGACAAGTCCATAGATTCTCAAAATGATCTTAATGATGAATAAATGTCACATTTGAGGTTTAATTTTTGAAGACACTTACAGAAGACACATGCAGAGTTTTTCATCTCTCCTGAGTTAAGCCCTCATTAGCCTCACATAAAGTATAATAAGAATGCTTTCAAAAGTTGTATCTATTTGTTTCAATGGTGCTTCTCCAACTTTTATGTTCCTATCTTGAGCATGTACCAAAATTCTGAAATTGAAGAATCGATTCCTCAAAGTGGCATTTATAATAAAACCTCAAATAAATTTGAAGTGATTGTGCAGTAAAACCTCCAGAAGGGGAAGGAAGAGGTCCCTCATAATTTATACAATGTCTTTAAAATATTTCTGTTCTCCCTTAGAATGCTTCCTAAAAAGTCTACTCTATTTTCTTTCCTCTTCCTCAAGGATCTCAACTCTTGTTGTATATTAGAATGTCTGGAGTTGGAACATGGTTATTAAAAAAAGTGGGCATGTGGAAATTTTCTAGCATGTTCAAGAGTTAAGAGAATAGTATAATGTGTTCCCACCTATCACTAGCTTCAACAATTAGCTTATTATCAGTCTTGTTTCATCTATTTCTTGTTTTATCTATATTCCCACCCAATTTTGGATTATGCTGAACCAAATCTAAGCCATCATTACAGATAATTTAATCTATGATTATTTTCATAATTATTTTTGATGAAAACTATTTTTAAACATAACCATAAGGAAACGGCAACCCACTCCAGTGTTCTTGCCTGGAGAATCCCAGGGACGGGGAGCCTGGTGGGCTGCCGTCTATGGGGTCGCTAAGATTCGGACACGACTGAGCGACTTCACTTTGACTTTTCACTTTCATGCATTGGAGAGGGAAATGGCAACCCACTCCAGTGTTCTTGCCTGGAGAATCCCAGGGACGGGGGAGCCTGGTGGGCTGCATCTATGGGGTCGCACAGAGTCAGACACGACTGAAGCGACTTAGCAGCAGCAGCAGCAGCAGCATAACATCCTTATCATAAACTTCTTCAGAGGCATCTTCCTGGCCAAGGAATTTAAACCAGGTCTCCTGCATTACAGGCAGATTCTTTACAGTTTGACCCACCAGGGAAGCCCTATCATACACTAAATAACACTTACTCCTAAAAATCGTCAAATATAAATGCTCACATTTCACCTAATGTTTTATAATATAATTGTGTACAATTTCTTTTAATTAAAATCAAAATAAAGAAGATATATTTTTGAGTCTTTCTTTATAAGATCTCCTTTTTTCTCCTGTTTTCTTTAATATTTATGAAGACATGTCTTAAAGAATTTATGATGGACTTGATTTGGTAGCCCCTATCTACATCAAATTATTTAAATTTTAATTAATTAAAGTTAAATAAAATTAGCATAGATTAATAAAATTTAAATGTTACATTAAACATATTTCAAATATCCATTAGCCCCACTTAGCTATTATATTGAATAATGCTTTTACAGAACAATTCCATTGTTGTTCAAAGTTCTAAAGAATGTTAAATTTCCCATGGTAAGGTTTTTTTCCCTGATTATACCCTTATGTCATTTTAAGTGGTCTGACTCCTGTATTTCCTATACATTGATAATTATATCTAGAGTATTGATGGATTTGTATTTAATGTTTTGTGAAAACTGCTATATAATTTTATTGTGCATTTACTTTAGGAGGTATATAAAAGCTGATGGTCTCTTTTCATGCTGCTGCTGCTGCTACTGCTAAGTCACTTCAGTCGTGTCTGACTCTGTGCGACCCCACAGATGGCAGCCCACCAGCCTCCCCCGTCCCTGGGATTCTCCAGGCAAGAGCACTGGAGTGGGTTGCCATTTCCTTCTCCAATGCATGGACGTGAAAAGTGAAAGTGAAGTCGCTCAGTCGTGTCTGACCCTCAGCGACCCCATGGACTGCAGCCTACTAGGCTCCTCCATCCATGGAATTGTCCAGGCAAGAGTACTGGAGTGGGGTGCCATTGCCTTCTCCATTCATGATGCTAGTAGCCACCAATTATCACTGTGCTTATACAGAGGTGGTGATCAAAACCTTCCCCAAGAAAAAAAAATGCAGAAAGGCAAAACAGTTGTATGAGAAGGCCATACAAATAGCTGAGAAAAGAAGAGAAGCAAAAGGCAAAGGAGAAAATGAAAGCTATATCTATCTGAATGCAGAGTTCCAAAGAATAGCAAGGAGAGATAAGAAAGCCTTCCTAAGTGATCAATGCAAAGAAATAGAGGAAAACAACAGAATGGGAAAGACTAGAGATCTCTTCAAGAAAATCAGAGATACCAAGGGAACATTTCATGCAAAGATGGGCTTGATAAAGGACAGAAACTGTATGAATCTATAGCAGCAGAAGCTATTAAGAAGAGGTGGCTAGAATACATGGAAGAACTGTACAAAAATGATCTTCATGATCAAGATAAACACGATGGTGTGATCACTCACCTAGAGCCAGACATCCTGGAATGTGAAGTGGGCCTTAGGAACCATCACTATGAAGAAAACTACTGGAGGTGATGGAATTCCAGCTGAGCTTTTTTAAATCCTAAAAGATGATGCTGTGAAAGTGCTGTACTCAATATGCCAGCAAATTTGGAAAACTCAGCAGTGGCCACAGGACTTGAAAAGGTCAGGTTCATTCCAATCCCAAAGAAAGGGAAAGCCAAAGAATGTTCAGAATACCACAACTGCACTCACATGCTAGTGAAGTAATGCTCAAAATTCTCGAAGCTAGGCTTCAACAGTACATGCACTGAGAACTTCCAGATGTTCAAGCTGGTTTTAGAAAAGGCAGAGAAGCCAGAGATGAAATTGTTGAATACCTGTTTAATCATAGAAAAAACAAGAGAACTCCTGAAAAACATTTACTTCTGCTTCATTGACTACACTAAAGCCTTTGTGTGGATCACAACAAACTGTGGAGAATTCTTAAAGAGATTGGAATACCAGAACAACTTACCTGCCTCCTGAGAAGTCTGTATGCAGGTCAAGAAGCAACAGTTAGAACCAGACATGGAACAACAGACTGGTTCCAAATTGGGAAAGGAGTACATCAAGGCTGTATATTGTCCCTTGCTTAATTAACTTACATGCAGAGTATATCATGCGAAATGCTGGACAGGATGAAGCACAGGCTGAAATCAAGATTGTCAGGAGAAATATCAATAACTTCAGAAATGCAGATGACACCACCCTTATGGCAGAAAGTGAAGATGAACTAAAGAGCCTCTTGATGAAAGTGAAAGACAAGAGAAAAAGTTGTCTTAAAATTCAACATCGAAGAAACTAAGATCATGGCATTTTGTCCCAACACTTCATTTCAAATGGATGGGGAAAGAATGGAAAGAGTGACAGACTTTATTTTCTTGGGCTCCAAAATCACTGCAGATGGTGACTGCAGCCATGAAATTAAAAGACGCTTGCTCATAGAAGAAAAGCTATGACCAACCTAGGCAGCATATTAAAAAGCAGAGGCATTACTTTGCCAACAAAAGTCCATCTAGTCAAAGTTATGGTTTTTCCAGTAGTCATGTGTGGATATGAGAGTTGGACCATAAAGAAAGCTGCTGCTGCTGCTGCTGCTAAGTCGCTTCAATCATGTCCGACTCTGTGCGACCCCAGAGACGGCAGCCCACCAGGCTCCCCCGTCCCTGGGATTCTCCAGGCAAGAACAGTGGAGTGGGTTACCATTTCATTCTCCAATGCATGACAGTGAAAAGTGAAAGTGAAGTCGCTCAGTCGTGTCCGACTCTTAGCAACCCCATGGACTGCAGCCTTCCAGGCTCCTCTGTCCATGGGATTTGCCAGGCAAGAGTACTGGAGTGGGGTGCCATTGCTTTCTCCGAAAGAAAGCTGAGCGCCGTAGAATTGATGTTTTTGAACTGTGGTGTTGGAGAAGACTCTTGAGAGTCCCTTGGACAGCAAGGAGATCAAACCAGTCAATTCTAAAGGAAATCAGTCTTGAATATTCATTGGAAGGACTGATGCTGAAGCTGAAGCTCCAAAATTGGCCATAATGACTCATTTGAAAAGACCCTGATGCTGGGGAAGATTGAAGGCAGGAGTAGAATGCAATGACAGAGGACAAGATGGTTGGCTGACATCATCAACTCAATGGACATGAGTTAGAGTAAGCTCTGGGAGATGGTGATGGACAGGGAAGCCTGATGTGCTGCAGTCCATGGGGTTGCAAACAATTGGACATGACTGAGCATCTGAACTGAACTGAACTGAGTTTTTATAAAATAGCATTTGGATTACTCCATATTTTTTATGATTTCTTTTTTGCCCTGTGTCATTCTTGATTGTATAATTATAGCATACTTATTACAAGTGATGTTTATTATCACTAAATTTTTGTCTTAGTTTCTGCTACCCCAGTCTTCCATCATCCTTCAGGGGAAAAATAATCAGCCAACAATCTACCATTTGTCATAGACTTTAGTCCACATTTTGTATTATTTTGATCGCGATGACAGCCAGCCTATGTTGTTAGGTTAAAAATTTTGTTAAGTTTTATTCTTCTATAAAATAAAATTTTTCCTGGAGGTTTTATGCTTTAAGAGGACAGATTAAATACATGTGTTTAGTATTGATCCTTTCAAACTTATCTAAAGCTATAATAAAGGGATAGTATTTTTAAGACTTGGCCCCCTTAAGACAGGAAAGAAAAACAATTGGAATAGCATTTTGGAAGTCAGGAAGCAGATGGTCAAGGACTACCCACTTAGCAAATGCTAACCTGGAAATAGAAAAAACTGAGAAAGAACCAGATTAAACTGTAAAATTTTCAAAAAACTCAGAAACTGGCAGAACTTAAGGAATTTACAGTGAAACAGTTTGCAATTAAAGATGATCTGGTGAAACAGAAAGCAAATTCCTAGATAACCTCTCCCATTTCATTTGCCTTCCCCTCCATTACTTGAGTACCTCTGAACATTTGCTTCCTAAGGAAGGTTAAACTGTTCCTGGCCTAGATTTTTGAGAGTAGATGTATAGTGTCATAAAGAAAAGAATGAATGGACTATGTGTGTTTGTGTGTATATATACACATGCCAGGATTTTTGTCTTACACTTCAGTTGCCTTTCAGGGCATGTAAAACCAGACTTCTGTCCCATAAGAGAAGACTAAAAGATTTACCTTTAGGAAACTGGCCTTCCCACAAAAGAAGAAAGCAAATATATTGACATCCAAGTTTTCTAAATACCTGTCCAGATTTCCCTCTAATGAAGTTCAAATTGGCACTTCCTTACTAGGATGCTTAGCATGTTCAGTCTGGTTTTGAGCCCACTTCCTGCTATTCTTGATCATGAGCAGGCAAACAGATGATAAGATATTTGGAGGAAGACTTTAATAAAGAAGGTAGGGAAAAAGGAGCAAATAGAAAAAAGAAGCAACTTAGAGAAAACAAGTATTAGGCAGAAAGAAAACAAATAACATTAATATCCTAGCAGTGATATTAGAGACAATTGTATTCTTAAAAGACAGACTAGATAGTATGAAGAGAAACATTCAGAGAACACCATGAAATTAGAAAAATGGTTACAGGAAAAAAATATCTATGAAAGTGTTGTGATATAATCTTGTGGGAATCTCTCAGAAGAAAAGGACCAAAATTTAAAAAAAAAAAAAAAAAAAAACCAGAAAGATAAATCTAGAGGACCAGTGATTTTTTTTTTTTTTTTAACAACAGAAACACTAGAAGCAAGCAACAATGTGCAGTACCTTAGAATAACTGAAGAAAAATGGTTTCCAACTAACGATTCTACACCTGGCCTGCTTCAAGTTCTGTTTTAGACATGGGAAGAGAAATTTAAAGGGAAATTCAATTTCCCATTCCCCTTTCTTCAGAAGATACTAAAAAATGTGTTCCATAAACATGGGAAACTTAATAAGTAAAGATGAATGCAAAGATGGGGTGGAGGTAAGAAACAGAAGATCAAACACAAGAAAAAGACAAAAAACTTCTAGCATGATGGTGAAAAGTAAATCCCAAGTTAATTGACTTTCTCTAGGTTTAGATGATGATCTGTGAACATGACTGATATTTGGAAATTTGGTGGCCAAGTATGATGGAGAGCTTCATAGCAATCCATCCCACAGAGTGAACTGATGGGCATAGTGGATGTCAACAAGCCTATCTCTTTTACTGATATGAGTCACGATGTTGCTCATACATGACTGAGACTGGAGGAGAAGGTAACCAAGAAGTCATAAGTGATTACTTTGAGGCCTGGTGTCTTTTTCAACTGACATTACATAAGACTCTCAGCTCCTCATGCATTCAAATGCAGAAAAAAACAAAAATCTAGCCCAAATTGAATTCTCCTTAAAAAAAAAACAACTAATACATAATATTTTCCTAAAACTAATACATAATATTTATACATAATAAACTAGTACATAATATTCTCCTCAAACTCATTTCCACCTGGAATCTCAAATATGACCTTATTTGGAAACTGTGTCTTTGCAGATGTAATTAGTTTAGATGAGGCTATACTGGGTTAGTATGGATCCTAAATTCATTTATGAAGATGAGAGTAGAGGACAAAAAGAAATACAGAGAAAAAGGTAACGTGAAGACAGAGCCAGATCGGAGTTATACAGATGTAAGCCAAGGAACGCCAAAAATTGCTATCAGCCACAGAGTCTAGGAGGAGGCAGAGAAGATTCTTCCCTAGAGCCTTCAGAGGGAGCAAAGCCATGCCAACACCTGGATTTCAGAATTTCAGCTTCTAGAACTGTGAAAGAATATATTTCTATTCTTTTAAGCCACCCAGTTTGTGGTAATTTACTTGCAATTAATAGGCTTATTTTCTAGAGGTTCAGAATTTCAAGTTCATAAAATATGATCATGTCTACAAAAGTCGGTTACTGGGATTTTGGTTCATAAGCATGTATTTTTTTTCCAATTTTTAAAGGGAAATAAAATCAAGTGACCTCATTTCAATTCATAGTTCTAGTTCCAAAATGTGTTCTTTGCTAAGTATGAGGACTGCTTGTAGAAGGTGTGATCTGTCTTTTTGATCAGAATGGCAACTCTGATGGTGAAGGGATGTGGTCTCAGTGAGGACTGAGAAAATTTATTCTGACTCACTCCTACCATTACTTTCAAGGCCTCTCATATCTGCCAACTACATCCATATTACCTCCTTCATTTTCTTTCTGGCTGTTGTTATGATGCAACAGAAAATGTTGTATTACCTCTACCGCTTCCCTGAGAATTCACATTCCTTCTTTCTATTGTTCTGAAGATTTTACGTTAAACACAGTCTCTATTCTATTCTTACAATACTTTTATCTTTTAAAAAATAGAAAAAAATAATCCATTATGTAAATGGGTCAGAATGTTCACAGTGGATGAAAGAAACATATTATTTTAGAATAAGAAGATGCTTATGGATACAAAGGTTATGATATGAAAATATTTTTGCTTTCCAAGAATATTTATTAAGAAGTAAAAATTTTAGGCACATCAAATGTGATGTGAAAGGCAGCTTCCTAGGTTTAAGCCAATTTGCTGAATAGCACCCTTGTGGGGAACTGAAGAATTCATTCTGAGTCTCTTGTTAGCTCTTTTTATATCTTTAATTTTAAGTTTTCCTTGGTGTGCATTTCAGGAATAAGAATATAATCGCTTTTTTTCCTGCCTTGAGGAGTATTAGGAAGTTTTGGAAAGATAATGCTCTATAAATTCAACATGGAATGATGGGTTTCTGGCAAGCAGAAATATGTGTTGTGCCAGTTTGGAATTCCACCCAAATGCTATAGTTGGCATCGGAAAATGTGCGAGAATGGATTTTTGTTTGTTTGTTTGTTTGCAGCAGGATTTGGATGTGAATCACTTCAGTCATGCAACCAATTTGATATGTATAATTCAGGTATCAGTTCAGTTCAGTTCAGTTGCTCAGTCGTGTCCGACACTTTGCGACCCCATGAATTGGTGACAATAAAAGAGCAAAAGTAAATATTCTGTGGAATTGTGAAATCTTACAGATTGGCAGTCCCTTGATTGTCTCCCTGTGGTTGTGGCAGGCATCTTTACCACTCAGATAGAGTTGTTTCCTTTCCCAGACAAATGGATTTCTTGATAGCACTTTGCCAGGAAGTCTGTTTTCCTCATCAACCATAGTTTTTCTTTTTTTTTCCTGAGAAAGATAAGGATACTTGTTGTGTAGAAAAGAGATAAAAGAAGATGTCATCAGTTTAATCAGTGGATCAATTGGCCGAGTGGTCAACTGGTGTAACCTGATAAATCTCTTTAGGAGTATATGGTTCCTACAGATGCTATCTTAGATAAAGTGTGCAGAATGGAATGAGGAATGTAAATGAATAGGGACACATAAGGGCACTAGAGAGAAATTGCAGCACACAAAAGGAATTGAAAAGGAATGTTCAGAGACATAGGAAGTTAATCAGAGAAAAGTGTCATAGAAATAGAAGTAAGAAATTTGAGAGAGGGTGAATAGTTATTTGTTCCAGAAATCTTAAATAAGGTAGCCTGAAATCTGTCTCTCTATGGAAATTGGTAATGAGGGTGATTGTTGGCATAATGTAGGATGATAATAGTGTTGTTAATGAGAGGACTTTTGGTGTAATGAAACAACATAGGTAGATTGCATTGAGCTAAAGAATGAATGGGCCATGGGGAGGTACAATGCAAGTATCAACTTCTCTTTCAACAAAATTTTGTGAAGGGAAGAACAGAGCCATGATAGTAAATAGGTAAATGTAAGTTGTGGCCACTGGGTCACATTTAGATGCTATGAACACAGTGTAGTAAATGCTAGGATAAGTGTAGCCAAAGAATCCCTGAGAATACAGAAGAGCACTTAGTCATCCTGAAGGGGAAGACTTAGTGGACAAGAAAAGCCTTCTGATAGGTAAAGGCTTCAGAAAGGGTCACCTGGTAGATGCCACTTCAGGTTCTCCTGCATAATACCATTCTAGGAAATTTACTTAACTTTTTTGTGGCTATGAAGTTTACCAGATTAATTTGAACATTTCACTCCAACCTTTCTTTATCATATACTTTTCCTTTCCCAGGCTCACCCACCATAACACACATTGAAGTAGAAGCCAAGATTAAAAGAAATTGCCCAATTAAGTATGAGATGATGATCCTCTTCTTAAGACACTTTTGTTACACAGCTGGTGTTTGGCTACACAGGAATGGCCTGCAGTAAGGGGAGGGTTAATGCTGAGTAAGCAACAAAACTTAAGTTGGAGAGGGAATATACTAGATGAAGAGAGCATTTTTGCTAATTAATTAGTATTAGTTAGTTTGTTTGTTTGTTTGTTTTAATTGCAGAAGACCAGTTTGGAAAGTTAGAAGGGATTCAGGATGAACTGGTCTTAAGTATGAGTGTCCCTTATGGCAACTCATGTGCAACCTGCCTTTTGGCATTTCTGGACACTTATAAGTGCCCCCTGTATGTTGTGGGGGCAGGAGGAACATGAATGGATTGTGACTTCAATAAGAGGGAACTAAACTTAACCAGAGTGAATATTTCTATAAGCAGGAACACCAGTGTCTCAAGCATCAAAGCTTTTACCTATAAAATGGGACTAATAATATTACCTACCTACCACATAGTGTCATTGGGAACATTAAATTTTCACAAGCATCATTTAAACTACATATTGAATGACTGCATTTATATGAAACTCAAAAATACCCAAATCTTATCTATGCTCTCTTAAGCCCAAATAGTGATTACTCATGGTGAGAACCAGCAGTGTGGACTAGGCAGGTATGCAAAGGATGGTTTCTGGGGGTGCTGGTGAAATTTTGTTTCATGATAAGTTTTGGTTAAAATGATATGTTTCTTTGTGAATTTATAGGGTTTTATATTTATGAATTATATGCTTTCTCCTTGATATTAAACTTTATAATAATTACTAAATTGTTTAATATACATTAAATAACTTCATAGTCTAAATGTCAATATTGCCATCATGGTTAATGCTTATGATTATATGTTCTATAATTAATGGAATTGCCAAAAAGTTTTGTTTCCTCCTTATTTTAGTAACAACTTTATTTTTTTCAATATCTTGTACTGATACCAAACAAATAAACAAAAGAAAAATAACTTAAGCATTAAAATAATGGTGTTACACCAGTTTTACACTTAATTTCAACATTAACACTGAACACTAATAACTCAGTATGAAAGGTTGATATATCAAAAGAAGTGTTTCAAAACAAAAGGAAGCACAATCTCTAAGAGAATTATAAGCATGGATGCTAAACAACAGTAATAACAGGTAATGTACCTGTTACCAAGATGATTGGGCAGTTTTGTAAGAAAATCAATCCTGTTCGTCATTTAATATCCTTTATTTTCAGCTGATGGAGTTGTATTATAATCTCAGTTAAAGCATGCCATTTCACTTTATCATGAGCATTGTGTACATGTTTCTGTCCCTTAATTAGAATATATGCCTATAGAAACTCTTCCAACTTCAAGTTACCAGGAACGTTGCATACACTGTTACATTAAGTACAGGCTAAGTTTAAATATTATAAAGAAAAATCTCTTGACTCTAAATGCAGAGAATGATCTGTAGCAGATAAGCTAATTCGAAAGCATGACTACCTCAATATGTGTGCTATCTTTTTGAGCTAAAGACTGAGCTTTTAACAGCCCCTAAGTAGGGGTGGATGTGCAATAGATGGTAGGGAAGCAGTTAAGACTCTTTGTACTTTCTCAACATGGAGACGTGTTTCTTCAAAGCTCTGTTCCATACCTTTAAGTAAAAATGGGAGTAGAGGAAATCTACCAGTCTATCAAAGGAAAGGAATCTGGAAAGTGATTTAATTCAGCTTGGGTTTGGGAATCCAATTGAAAAAAAGATTTTCCCTCAGAATATATAATCACAGGCGTTTAACACTGCAAGTTTGTGTCAGGTACGCAAACTGGTGACCATCTATTCTGCCATCTTTCTGACTCCTACTGGAAGTTAAAGTTCAAATTTATATTAGCCACATGGTCTGAAAAATTGTAGCCTTATATATTAACCTAAGCATTCCAAAATAGTACTCCAACCTGTTAGCAAAATATGCAGATCTTTCTTCAAAATACATCTAGTGATACTGCCAAGTCAATTCTCATGGTTTCTCCATACCATACTATTCTTCAGTTCAGTTCAGTTGCTCAGTCATGTCCGACTCTTTGCAGCCCCATGAATTGCAGCATGCCAGGCCTCCCTGTCCATCACCATCTCCCGGAGTTCACTCAGACTCACGTCCATCGAGTCCGTGATGCCATCCAGCCATCTCATCCTCTGTCGTCCCCTTCTCCTCCTGCCCCCAATCCCTCCCAGCATCAGAGTCTTTTCCAATGAGTCAACTCTTCTCATGAGGTGGCCAAAGTACTGGAGTTTCATTCTTAGCCACCACTATAATCTTCCCTGTGCATTATTGTGGTAACTGCATAGTAAGTTTCTTTGCTTCTAAACTTGATATCTTTATTTATTCTCTACAAAGTCATATCTTGCCACTCATCAGATCAAAACTCCTAGTGATTTCCTATATCACACAGAATAAACTCCAGATCCTTACCATGGTGCTCAACAAGGCACCTGGAACCAGGTTCTTCCTGATCTGGTCCCAACAGATTTTCTGATCCCATTTCCTTCCCTCTCAGAAGGAACTAAACTGCTGACACCTTGGTTTCAGATTTTTAGCCTCTAGAATTATAAGACGTACATTTCTGTTGTTTAAGCCATCCAGTTTGTGGTATTTTGTTACAGTAGCCATAGGAAACTAGTGGAACGTTTATTCAAAGAGGACATCTCTCTGTACATGATATGTGCTCAGTTGCTTCAGTTGTATCCAACTCTTTGCGACCTATGAACTGTAGCCCGCCAGACTCTTCTGTCCATGGGGTTCTCCAGGCAAGAATACTGGAGTGGGTTGCCATGCCCTCCTCCAGGGGATCTTCCTGACACAGGAATTGAACCTGTATCTCTGGTGTCTCCTGCATTGCAGGCAGGTTCTTTACTTACTGAGTCACCTGGGCAATAACACTGTGAATTCATTTCCCTTTACTCTATACCTTGTATTATTTGTTCTTAGCATCTGAATTCTTTGTCTCCTTGTCACAAAAATACCAAGTTGTGAGAATTTGCCTGTATTTTCTTATACTATCAAAAACAATCAAGAAAAAAATCTAGAAAGCTTGAAAGAACTTCAGAAAATAATGATTTGAAACAGTAATCATGTACTGTGCCGTTCCAAATGAACAAATGAAAGAAAGATCAGATCCACTGTCAAATGTTCAAGTAATAGATAATTGAATCTCATAAAAATTTATTCAGAAATAGAAAAACATTAATCATGTCTATCTCATTTAAGGAATTAGATACATATCTGATAATTAAAGCAGAAAGAGTGCCCCATGGTATTTTTATTAACCTCATGTCATACCTATGTGTTGAGCATTATTCTAAGCACTTTATGAATGTTAACTCAATTATTCCTTTTACCCACCAACTGAAGTAGAAGTAGGTACAATTACTGTTTCCATTTTGCATATGAGCAATGGAAGGAAAAAATTTTGGTAATTTTTCTGAGATAACAGGGGTAGTAGTTGGTAAAGCATGGACTGAAAGCCAAACAGATTGGCTCTAGAAATTGTTTTGTTAAGTGTTATGCCATGGTGCACTCAAAGAGATACTACAGGGCAATTTCACTTACAAGTAAATGCACAAATAGCTTTAAATTATATTAGCTTACTAAATCTAGTAATGTATTGAAAGAAAACATCCATGATTAAGTCGGGCATAGTCCAGTTATTCTTGGAAATATTTAATGGTGAAAACTAGTGTATTACATAAATTATATTAAATAAGAATGAAAGCATATGTTCATTTTGTATGTAGAAAACATTTTTATAAAATTCAGTGTTTATTTATCATTAAGAAAAAAAATGAAGCTATAAGTAAATTTGGTGAAAAACTGTCTCTTAAAATCTCAGCAAAAATCACACCTATTTTGTGATAGAAGAAGTGTTTTCTTTTAACTCAGGAAGATGACAATAATGCCTGCTGTGGCCATTTTTAGTCAACATCATGGTTGAGGCCCTAAGCAGGGCTGGAACACAAAAAATAATGAAAGTTGTAAGATTTTGAAAGTAAGAAACAAAATTTTCAATATCCTCATGTAATATATTTATATTTAAGCTTAGAAAACTTAATAAAGAAATATTTGGAATTAAGTGAGTTCAGAAAGGTAACCATACATAAGATCATAAATCCATGATGTTCTTATACACAGCAACAATAAATAGGATAAGATTATAAATACAGTAAAAGCTGTAAAGCACTATGTAATACATATAAAGAAAGTGTATGAATTGTTTAGGGGGGAATTATAACTTTTTATTGAAAAGCATTGAAGAATTGAATGTAGAGGTGTTCATATCTATGCCTAAAACATCTTAATAATATATAGAGTATTTCAGTCCTTATTGATATATGAATTTGATACATTAGCAATTCTGAGCCCTTCATGGTTTCTATGGAATGAACAAGTTGATGATATCACTTACAAGATGATTAAGAGGGCCAAAAATGATTAAGATTTGAAAAAGTATAAGCTGAGAGTATTTGCCACATACATCTCAAAAATAATGTAGTAGTATTTGTGTTCAGTTCAGTTCAGTCAGTTCAGTTGCTCAGTCGTGTCTGACTCTTTGCGACCCCATGAATCGAAGCACGCCAGGCCTCCCCGTCCATCACCATCTCCCGGAGTTCACCCAGACCCACATCCATCGAGTCCGTGCTGCCATCCAGCCATCTCATCCTGAGTCGTCCTCTTCTTCTCCTGCCCCCAATCTCTCCCAGCATCACAGTCTTTTCCAATGAGTCAACTCTTTTCATGAGGTGGCCAAAGTACTGGAGCTTCAGCTTTAGCATCATTCCTTCCAAAGAAATCCCAGGGTTGATCTCCTTCAGAATGGACTGGGTGGATCTCCTTGCAGTCCAAGGGACCCTCAAGAGTCTTCTCCAACACCACAGTTCAAACGCATCAATTCTTCAGCGCTCAGCCTTCTTCACAGTCCAACTCTCACATCCATACATGACCACAGGAAAACCCATAGCCTTGACTAGGCGGACCTTAGTCGGCAAAGTAATGTCGCTGCTTTTGAATATACTATCTAGGTTGGTCATAACTTTTCTTCCAAGGAGTAAGCGTCTTTTAATTTCATGGCTACAGTCACCATCTGCAGTGATTTTGGAGCCGAAAGAGATAAAGTCTGACACTGTTTCTACTGTTTCCCCATCTATTTCCCATGAAGTGATGGGACCAGATGCCATGATCCTAGTTTTCTGAATGTTGAGCTTTAAGCCAACTTTTTCACTCTCCTCTTTCACTTTCATCAAGAGGCTTTTTAGCTCCTCTTCACTTTCTGCCATAAGGATGGTGTCATCTGCATATCTGAGGTTATTGATATTTCTCCCAGAAATCTTGATTCCAGCTTGTGTTTCTTCCAGTCCAGCATTTCTCATGATGTACTCTACATATAAGTTAAATAAGCAGGGTGACAATATACAGCCTTGATGTACTCCTTTTCCTATTTGGAACCAGTCTGTTTTTCCATGTCCAGTTCTAGCTGTTGCTTCCTGACCTGCATACAGATTTCTCAAGAGGCAGGTTAGGTGGTCTGGTATTCCCATCTCTTTCAGAATTTTCCACAGTGTATTGTGATCCACACAGTCAAAGGATTTGGCAGAGTCAATAAAGCATAAATAGATGTTTTTCTGGAGCTCTCTTGCTTTTTCCACGATCCAGTGGATGTTGGCAGTTTGATCTCTGGTTCCTCTGCCTTTTCTAAAACCAGCTTGAACATCTGGAAGTTCACGGTTCACATATTGCTGAAGCCTGGCAGGGAGAATTTTGAGCATTACTTTACTAGCATGTGAGATGACTGCAATTGTGCGGTAGTTTGAGCATTCTTTGGCATTGCCTTTCTTTGGAATTGGAATGAAAACTGACCTTTTCCAGTCCTGTGGCCACTGCTGAGTTTTCCAAACTTGCTGGCATATTGAGTGTAGCACTTTCACAGCATCATCTTTCAGGATTTGAAACAGCTCAACTGGAATTCCATCACCTCCTCTAGCTTTGTTCGTAGTGATGCTTTCTAAGGCCCACTTGACTTCACATTCCAAGATGTCTGGCTCTAGATTAGCGATCACATCATCATGATTATCTGGGTTGTGAAGATCTTTTTTGTACAGTTCTTCCTTGTATTCTTGCCACTTCTTCTTAATATCTTCTGCTTCTGTTAGGTGCATACCATTTCTGTCCTTTATTGAGCCCATCTTTGCATGAAATGTTCCTTTGGTATCTCTAATTTTCCTAAAGAGATCTCTACTCTTTCCCATTCTGTTGTTTTCCTCTATTTCTTTGCATTGATCGCTGAAGAAGGCTTTCTTATCTCTCCTTGCTATTCTTTGGAACTCTGCATTCAGATGCTTATATCTTTCCTTTTCTCCTTTGCTTTTCGCCCCTCTGCTTTTCACAGCTATTTGTAAGGCCTCCCCAGACAGCCATTTTGCTTTTTTGCATTTCTTTTCCATGGGGATGGTCTTGATCCCTGTCTCCTGTACAATGTCACGAACCTCATTCCATAGTTCATCAGGCACTCTGTCTATCAGATCTAGGCCCTTAAATCTATTTCTCACTTCCACTGTATAATCATAAGGGATTTGATTTAGGTCATACCTGAATGGTCTAGCAGTTTTCCCTACTTTCTTCAATTTAAGTCTGAATTTGGCAATAAGGAGTTCATGATCTGAGCCACAGTAAGCTCCTGGTCTTTTTTTGTTGTTGACTGTATAGAGCTTGTCCATCTTTGGCTGCAAAGAATATAATCAATCTGATTTAGGTGTTGACCATCTGGTGATGTCCATGTGTAGAGTCTTCTCTTGTATTGTTGGAAGAGGGTGTTTGCTATGACCAGTGCATTTTCTTGGCAAAACTCTATTAGTCTTTGCCCTGCTTCAATCTGCATTCCAAGGCCAAATTTGCCTGTTACTCCAGGTGTTTCTTGACTTCCTACTTTTGCATTCCAGTCCCCTATAATGAAAAGGACATCTTTTTTGGGTTAGGAGATAGATAAATGGACTAATGGAACAAAATAGAGAAATAAAAACATATTAAACCCTGTTTGAGGAGAGATGTGGCACCACAGATCAGTGATGGAAAAAATTAACTTCTACATTTATAATGATGATGAGATTATTCATATGAAACAAGTAAAGTATATGCTTATGTCCTATGATGCCCAGAAATCAATTTTATGAGAAATGAAAATCTAATCAGGAAAATCAAAATGTTGTAATTAGAAACATCTGTTTTCTAAAGACAATGTTAAAGTAAGTGACATAGTAACCCTATGGTTGGGCTTCCCTGATGGTTCAGGGGTAAAGAATCTGCCTGCAATGTGAGACATGGGTTCAGTCCCTAGGTTGGGAAGATCTGTAGAAGGAAATGGCAACCCACTCCAGCATTCTTGCCTGGGAAATCCCATGGACAGAGATGCCTGGAAGCCTACAGTCCATGGGGCCACAAAGAGCCAGACACCACTGAACAACAATAATCCCATGGTCTGTGGTCCAGGAGACAGTAATTGCAAGATATGTAAATGTTTAACATTAATAACTAAAATACATAAATTAAAAAGAAACTTCAAAAAACATTTGAGCATAAAAATGGGCAAAAAGATATAGAGCAACGATTAGCAACAGAAAAAATATTAAACATGACAATAGACATAGATATAGATGTGGATCTATGTAGATCTATAACCACATATCTTTGATTCACCATAGTGGCTACTTGGGAGGAGATGAAGAGGAATGAATCAAAAGGAAGAATACAGACTATTATAGAAATAAATAGTATTTTATTTTTAAGTGATGGATAAGAACATGGATTCATTATATTATTTGCATATATACTTTATTAAACTGAAATATTTTATTATAAGCATTTTTTAATATGGACAAAGGATATTGAATGTTATAAATGTTGAATGATTCCTTTGACCACAGGGAGAATAAACTTTATATCTCTGAACTCTGGTATGAAAAGTCACTCAGATACTTTGCCCATCTAAGATTGTGAAAGATTTATATTTATTCAGAGTACTGTTAAAAAAATGACAAATTGATCTTAAAGAGAAAAAAAAGCGAAGATGAAAGAGAAGCCCAATTCTAAAGGCAACATGAACATTTCAGTTCAGTTCAGTTCAGTCACTCAGTCGAGTCCAGCTCTTTGTGACCCCATGGACTGCAGCATGCCTGGCTTCCCTGTCCATCACCAACTCCTAGAGTTTACTCAAACTCATGTACGTCAAGCCGATGATGCCATCCAACCATCTCATCCTCTGTCACCCCTTCTCTTCCCACCTTCAATCTTTCCCAGCATCAGGGTCTTTTCAAATGGGTCAGTTCTTCACATCAGGTGGCTAGAGTATTGGAGTTTCAGCTTCAGCATCAGACCTTCCAATGAATATTCAGGACTGATTTCCTTTACAATTGACTGGTTTGATCTCCTCACAGTCCAAGGGACTCTCAAGAGTCTTCTCCAACACCACAGTTCAGAAGCACCAATTCTTCAGGGCTCAGCCTTCTTTATAGTCCAACTTTCACATCCATACATGACTACTGGAAAAACCATAGCTTTGACTAGATGGACCTTTGTTGGCAAAGCAGTGTCTCCTCTGCTTTTTAATATACTGTCTAGGTTGATCATAGCTTTTCTTCCAAGGAGCAAGTCTTTTAATTTCATGGCTACATCACCATCTGAAGTGATTTTGGAGCCCAAGAAATAAAATCTCTCACTGTTTCCATTGTTTCCCCATCTATTTGCCATGAGGTGATGGGATCAGATGCCATGATCTTAGTTTTCTGAACATTTACAAAGAAAAATTGGGGTTTAGGAGACCTGATTCCAAACCCAAACTATTCCACTAACTCCCAGAATGACCTTGAGCATGTTGCTTGTGATGGATTGAAAATTATTACACATTTTAGGACATTCCTCCCACTTAGACGTGGAATCCTTTTCCCCAGCCTTGCTTCTGGGCTGGCTTGTGACTGATTTGGAAGATGGCAGAATTGACACTCAGCCAGAGTAACTACTACCGTAGCCTTTAAGTATGCTATTGGCTTCACCTTGGTCTCTGGGATCCCTGAAGTATAGGAAGTCAAGCTGCCTAGCCAGCAGAACACATAGAGTGTCCATGAGAGGAAAGGGAGAGGGTGAAGAGCCTACATGAGCCCAGATAACTGTCCCTGTAAAGATGTAGGTATGTGATTACAGCTGTGTGGAACCCTGCAGTTCAGCTCAGCCACTCCTTAAATACCACAGTGTAATCTCAGTGAATGGAGTATGAAGTAGAATTGCCTAGCCAGTGAGGCAATTTGTACTATTGCTTACATATAGCTTTTTTCTTAGAGAATGTGTTTTGGTTTTGTTTGTTTGTTTGTTTTTTACACTGTCTGAACGTTATTGTTTAAACAGGCTGGAATTGCTAGTCATACTAGCAATTTATTCAGTAGAAATCCTTTTTAAGATTCCATTTCTGCTCAGACTGGCTTTTGCTGACCCACAAAATCACGAGATAGAAATATATATATATATATTTTTGTTTAAAACCATTAAGTACTGGATAGTTTATGATGTAGCAGTCTGCTGCTGCTGCTAAGTTGCTTCAGTTGTTTCCGATTCTGTGCGACCCCATAGATGGCAGCCCACCAGGCTCCCCCGTCCCTGGGATTCCCAGGCAAGAACACTGGGGTGGGTTGCCATTTCCTTCTCCAATGCATGAAAGTGAAAAATGAAAGTGAAATCGCTCAGCTGTGTCCAACTCTTAGCGACCCCGTGGACTGCAGCCTACCAGGTTTCTCCATCCATGTGATTTTCCAGGCAGGAGTACTGGGGTGGAGTGCCATTGCCTTCTCCGATGTAGCAGTCTACGATGTAGATAACTGGAACTGAATTTGTTACCTGGAAGTGGGATGCTGCCATAAAAAAACGCTGAAACCCGTGACACTGTCTTTGGGCCAGTAGTGGGTAAACCCTGGATGTCAAGGAGACTGATGGTGAAACTTGAAAGTAGATGTGGTCTTGGAGGTAGGAAGGGTGTATTTGAATTAAAAGTAGTCCTTTGTTATTTACTGGTGGAAAGTTCAGCAACACTGTCACTGACAGTAGTGGGGAAGATTGGAAATACACCTACTGGCTTAAACTAAGGAGCTTTCCAGGTATAATTTGCACAGGGCCAACTGGATTCTAGTAGCCTCTCATAGATTTACAAAAGATGAAACTTTTCATTCTGTTATGGGTATGTATGGAGGGAAGAATATAACATTTCTTTAATTCACAGATCTTTGGATTAAGAGGAATTTTACACAGGGCATATTGTTCACACCTGGACCTAATTTAGATAATAAGATATTGAGCATGATATTGGTTTTGAAATAGGATAAGACTTTGGGACATCTTGGAAAGAGCTGAGTGTATTTTGCATGTGGAAGAAGTAGAAATTATTAGTGGCTGGAGAGAGAACTATGGCATATTTAAAATGGCAAAATTCCTTAATGAGTGATGAGGTCTGTTTCCCCGTCACTTGAATCCAGGCTGGCATATGATTACTTGGCTAACAGAGTAAACCATATAATTTTAAGTCTGAGTCTAGTCTTTAAAAGTACCAGCAGTTCCCGTCTTTATCTCTGGAATCATACATATTATGGTGGTGGTTTAGCTGCTCAGTTGTGTCCAACTCTTATGACCCCATGGACTGTAGCCTGCCTCTATCCCTGGTATTTTCAACGCAAGGCTATTGGAGTGGGTTGACACTTCCTTCTCCAGGGGATCTTCCCGACCCAGGAATTGAACCCGTCTCCTCTATTGCAGGCAGACTCTTTACTTACTGAGCTACAAGGGAAGCCCATACATATTATGAGCCTCCATATATTAAATCTAACTACCCTACTGGAGAAAATCCAAGAAGAGTCCTTGAGATTACATAAAGAAGGGACCTACAACAGTCTCTTGCTTTTCAATCTTTCCGCCATGTAATCAGGGATATTCTTCAGAACAGCTCAGGGACCAGCCTGACACCACCGGGTGATCCAGTCAGTTCCAAGTGTAACAGAGGAAATGCCCGAATGAGCCTTGCTGCTTTTTCTGACCCACAGATCAATGTGATACAAAATGCTTGTTAAACTACTAACTTTTAGAGTAGGTTTTAACACAGCAGTTGATAACTAGATAGACAGATAGTAAACAGGTAGATGAGATAGATATATTAGATAGCTGGATAGACAGATAACATACTAAGTTAGAATTCTATTTATCTGTGGGAAAAAAAGGGGGTTTGAACTACATTGTCTTTGTGCTAACTGTCGAATTCTTAAGGCTAAAGATTTATTCCAGTTTATTCTAGTCACTTTTGAAGCATCTTTCATTTCCTTAAGTCTGGTAAATCTCCAAGGCAAAATAATATAGAACAGAATAGATAACTAAATCTTAGGGTAAATACATTTGGAGAACTGCCTCTCAGTTTAAACCAGTTGAACTGTGAATATACCACGCTTTTAGAGAGACTGTTTCATCATGTCATGGTCTGTCTTATTAGAGTATGGTTTCAGTCCCTTGACAACTTAAAAATAATCACAGTCAAACAGAAGCTAAGCTGCTTGGATATGTGTTAATTGCTCCATTGTAGTACAGAGAGATAACAGGAACTGAGGCTCCCTTGAGATCAAGAATTATGAAGTGTCAATTTCAAAATGAGTTTTATTTGGTTGGTTAAAAATAGCTGTTTTCTTGAGCAATATAAATGTATTTAGCATTGTTTGAACATCATTAAGTATGGTAAAGGTGCTAATCATTAGTAAGAAATGCTTTTGAGTATATGATTTCTACTCATTCTTTTTTTTTTTTTTCTTCCCTGGGAACTTTTATTGTATAAAGTCCCTTTTATACATAGATTTCTCCATGAAATAGAGGGTACACGTTCAGCATACTGATCCTGTGATGACCTATATGAGATGAACTGATGATTATCAATGGCTTACTTGATGTGTTTTTTGCAATGTCTGTCTGTGGCTATGATCTTTCATAAGATTCCAGAACAGTATTTTAAGATAAAGAATTTAACTCAAATTTTTCATTTTTATTAATTATAATTTTTTTACTGTTTTCATAAATAAGGATCAATGCACATTTCACATGAAAACTCTAGTAGTCTACATATAAATAGTACCAAAATAGATACAAAAAAAAAATGAGAGATGTCAAAGCTGAATTTCTGATCTGTGAGATCAGACGTATTCACTGGATTAGCATTATAAATGCAAGATTATAAATGACTCACTTCATTTTCTGATAACTAAAGTGACAGATTGCCAACTTGAACAAATGAATGTTGTTAGTTTGGATTTAGGTATTTATTTTTGAATAAAGTTATTCCTTTCATTCAAAATGAGTTAAAATAGAACTGCCATACACTTTCTAAGAAAGGCATTTTTCATTAACATCAACTATTTGTCCTTCTTATTTAAGGGAAACCTAAAAATGTGTGTTTGCAAAATATTAAAATCTGAGGGATGTGTGAATAGAATATGTTCTTTATAAGTCACAAAGATACATTGTTTATTATTTATTTCTGGGTGACATTTTTTATAAATTTTCAACTATAATTTATACTTGTAGTTGGAAATGTTATTATATTTTCAAAACTACTAATTTGATTATATAGAATAGAACTTCTTAACATATTTTCACTTTAAATTTTTTCAATTAGTATAAAAATATTATCTGAATATACAAGTTGAATTATCATTGATTAATAGTTACCATTTCAAACGGCAAATAGGAATAGTGAAAAATAGTGATGTGAAAGAAAAGATTCAATCACTGCAAATCTTTAAATAGTTGTTTTTAAAATTTATATGTATATTATTGTAGTACTTATGAATTTTGTAAGTGTTATGTCCCTAGTATATGATCTTCTTTCTTTAGGAAAAAAAGAAGCTGGAGAAAAGAGGAAAAGATGAAAGAAAAAAATTACTGAAATATATTTATTATATATTTTTTCATATTAAATGGATACCTTGTAATAAATATTCAAGTAACTGATAATCTGGGAGGTATATGGTATAATTTATAAAAGGGACACATACACATATACACTTTTCTCTTTTCTAATCTATAATAGAATTTGAATTTAATAGAAACAGAAACCATTGTTCAATATAAAAATTAATACACATTTTAATATAAAAGTGTATTTACTATAAACAGAAATAAATGTTCAAAATGGCATTATGTTCTTAGACTTTAATAAGAAATATTAATTTGTAAGAAAAAATGGTTATATCTAATAGCTTGGACCCTGGAAAGAAGTTCATGAAGACAATTGGACTAATCACACACAGAAACACTGAAATATGCTTTACCAGATCTGTGCCACTGGACCAAAGGATTGTAAGACCACAAAAACTATTCACCCAACATAGGTTTCATAACAAGGACCCGTCCAGTAGATAAATGTAAATAAAATGTAGTAGTACACATCAAATTTGAAAAATTTTAAGTTAGAAGCATATGAAGTTTCATAGGAGCACGAGGAAAGAAAATATGATTTCTTCTGTGGAAGATTCTACAAACTTTTTTTTAAAAAATCTATGAAATTTGTTTTTTGTTTGTTTGTTTTGGTGATTGGGTGTGAGTGGAAAGCAAAGACTGCCAGAGATGTGAAACTCTTTGGGTGAAGGCTACCTAAATACAGAGTCCAATGGCAAAGACGGTGCAGACTTGTTGCTCTTCTCTCTGTGGTCAGTGCCCTTGCTCTCCTGGTCTTTCAGAAGATAGCTGTCTAGACTACAGTTCCTTAACACAGGAATACAGTTCCAAGTTCAGATAAAGACAGTTTGTGTAATGTGAATTTGCATTTTTCAAACTTTTTCACTGTATGAGATATAATTTAGATACAATATAATGAAAAAATTGGTGAAAGCCTGAGAATATTAGAGTCATCCATTTCCATGTACCCATTTGCAGTTCATCCTCTCTTCCTTCCATGGAACAGTCAGCCACTGACCTTACTGTCCTTAAAAGTTTGCCTTGTCTAGACTTTTATATCAGGTGGAATCATAGAGTATCATACCGTACCTATTCTTGGTGATCCTGACTTTTCACTTAGCATGTGTGCCCAGTCTCTTCAGTCGTGCCTGACTCTTTGTGACCCTGTAGACTGTAGTCTGCCAGGTTCGTCTGTCCATGGGATTCTCGAGGCAAGACTATTGGAATGGTTGGCATGTCCTCCTGCAGAGGATCTTCCTGACCCATGCGGGCCTGAAACCGGGCTCTTGTCTAACACTCAGAAATGACTTGTCCGAGGAGATACATGTGCTGACAAAGCAAGAGATTTTCTTGGGAAAGGGCACCTGGGCAGAGAGCAGTAGGGTAAGGGAACCCAGGAGAACTGCTCTGCCACATGGCTGGCAGTCTTGGGTTTTATGGTGATGGGATTAGCTTCTGATTGTCTTTAGCCAGTCATTCTGACTCAGAGTCCTTCCTGGTGGTGCATACCTTGTTCAGCCAAAATGGATGCAAGCAAGAAGGATTCTGAGAGGTGGTCAGACGTGTGGTGTCTCCTTTTGACCTTTCCTGGACTCTTCTGGTTGGTGGTGGCTTATTAGTTCTGTGTTCCTTATCAGGACCTCCTGTCGTAAAACAACTCATGCAAATGGTTACTATGGTGCCTGGCCAGGGTGGGCAGTTTCAGTCAGTGTGCTTCCCCTAACAAAACCTGAGTCTCTTGCATTGCAGGTGGGTTTTTTACCACTGAGCCACCAGGGAAACCCTTTCACTTAGCATAATGCTTTTAAAATTTATCTATGCAAGGGACTTCCTTGGCGATACAGTGGTTAAGCCATCATCTTCAATGAAAAGGTGTAGGTTTGATCCCTGGTCTGGGTGGGAACTAAGATCCCACATGCCTCATGGCCTAAAACCCAGAAGATAAACAGCAGAAGCAATATTGTAGCAAATTAAATAAAGACTGAAAATGGTCCACATTAAAAAAAAATCTTTTTAAAAAAGATTCATCTATGCAAAAAAATCATGTATTTATGTGAATATATAGTTTGTTACTTTTGATTGCTTATTCTATTGTATGGATTTATCACCTGTTGTTTACCCATTCACCAGTTCATAGGACTTGGGATTTTTTTCAGCTTTATCCTATTATGAATAAAGCTTCTAAGACCATTCAAATATAACTTTTTTGTATAGACAGATGTTTTTGTTTCTTCTGGGAGTGAAATAGCTGAGTCATATGTTGAATGCATGTTTATCTTTATAAGATACTGCCAAACTGCTTTCCAATATGGCCATGCCAGTTTGCATTCCTGCCAGCAGTGTATAAGAGTTCCACTTGCTACACAAAACTTGGTCTTTCTGAAACTTGATCTTTTTGTTCTTTTTAATTTTAACCATTCTAAATTGTTTATATTAGTATTTCATTGTGGTTTTAATTTTCATTTCTTTAATGATATTTTAATGATGTGGAGCATAATTTCATGTGCTTATTTGCCAGGTATAAATATATGCTTTTTCTCTGTTGAAGTTTATTTTTACATATTTTACCCAGTTTTTGTAATAGACTTAATTCTTATATTTGTCTATGATCCAATTTGAGTTAATCTTTATGTATGTTGTGAGTTAAGAGGCTAGATATATCTTTTCATATGTGGTTATACAATGTTGTGAGTACCATTTGTTGAAAAGATTATCTCTTATTCACTGGGTTTTGGGGGCACCTTTGTTAAAACTGAATTTACCATGAATGTAAAAATTATTTTCTAGATTCTCAGTTCTGTTTCTTTGATCTGTGTGTTTCTTTCCTTGATAGAACCACAATTCTTGATTGTAATAGCTTTATAATAATTTTGAATTTGGACAGGATAGTGCTGCCATTTATTTCAATATTATTTTGACTACTCTGGGTTATTCATCTTTCCATATATATTTTAGAATCAGCTTGCAGATTTCTGCACAGAAGCCTGCGGTAATTTTGAAAGGGTTTGTGATAATTCTGTATATCAATCTGCGGAGAATTCCTATTTTAATTTATTCTTCTTATCCCATGATATACTATATCTCTCTATTTTCATCTTTTAAAATTTCTTTCAACAATATTCTGTAGTTTTTGCTAAGGTTACCTTTAAGTAGTATATACTTTTGATATAATTAGTAAAATAGTATTTTTATTTTCAGTCCCCAATTTGATTGTTGGCATTTAGAAGTAAATTAATTTTGCATACTGAACTTGAATATTTGATGTCCATAAATTTACTTATTACTTTGTATCTTTTTTTTGCATATCCCTTATAACTTACTTCATGTAAGATCATATTATCTCTGAATTAAGACGGTTTTATTTTTTCCTTTCTGATATTTATGATTTTTCTTCCCCTTCCTCTTTTTCCCTTACTGCAGGATCAAAGACCTCTGTTATTAAAGTGAATACAAGTGGTGAGAGCAGATGTCCTTGCCTTATTCCTGAAGTTTTAGGTAAGCATTCAGTGTTTCAACATTAAATACAACATTAGCATTGGGTTTCTGTAGATATTTGTGATTAGTATGGGAATGTTCCCTTCTGTTATTAGACTGGTGAGAGATTTTAAAATCAGGAATGAGTGTTGAGTTTTGGTAAATGCTTTTTTTACAGTTATTGAAATCAGTGTGTTTTCTTCTTTCCCAATCTGAGAATATAGAGAATTATATTCATTGTAATATAGCATTCTTTGAATGCTGTATTAACTTGTTTCCTGAGATACATCTGATTTGCTCATGTTGCATAATATTTTAAATATACTGTTACATTTAATTTTCCAACATTTAGTTGTGAAATTTTCTACCTATGTTCATGAAGGATATCCATCTAGAGCTTACTTTTTATGTAATTTCTTTTGCTGGCTTTGATATAGAGGTAATAATGCTGGCTTTAGAAAGTGAGAAGGGTATCTTCCCACCTTTGTTATTTTCTGAAAGAGTTTTGGTACTGTCTACTTGTTTTGTTTTCCTTAGTAACATTCTTTTCTGTCTTTTCTTCAGCTCCCTTTCAGTAGAAGCTGGCCATACTAGGTATTCAATTTATTCTTCCTCTCTTAGGTAACTGAGTGCCTTTAAATGAGGTGAGTTTTACATTTGTCATAATTTTGTGATTCCTTAGAAGTCACTAAGATCAAACTGCTGGCAGCTCTCCTGTAGCAGCAAACCAACATATGGTGGAAAGCAAAGCAGCTTCTCTTCTTTCGGAGTTTCAGCCAGTGAGAAGGAAATCCAGTTCCTCTTCTGTCTTTTCAGCTCACTAGAACTTCTGTTCAAATCCACAGCAGGTAGGTAGGTGCAGACTTCTCCTTCCTCAAAGACTCCAAAGGGGGTTGATTTGTTTGTTTGTTTATCCAAAAGGAACAAGGAGTAGCAAGCCTTCTCTGTAGCTGGTCATTTATACAGTCATTCACAATATTTAGTGAGTGTGAACTATGCCTCAGACAGTATTCCTAAAACAAAGGATGCAGGAAGAAACAGAAAGAGATCACTACACTCAAAGAGTTTATTAGGGTTTAAGGGTGATGAAGGCTTCCCTGGTGACTCAGATGTAAAGAATCCGCCTGCAATGCAGGAGACCTGGTTTCATCCCCTAGGTCAGGAAGATCACCTGGAAAAGGGATGGCAACCCACTCCAGTATTCTTGCCTGGAGAATCCCATGGACAGAGGAGTCCAGAGGTCTGCAGTCCATGAGATCCCAAAGTATTGGACATGACTGACTGACTAAACACACACACACAAGGGTGATGAAAATAGAAATAACATATTATAAAACCCTATAATATTTTAAAATGTGGCAAATGCTACTTTAAGAAGAAAAATTAGAGCTTATAAGGGTGAGCTAAAATATCAGGGGAGAAGGACAGTTTGCTATATTGAAATTGCAGTTAGGTTTCTTCTTATGAAGAAGAGATTTGAGAAAAGACTTGAAGGAGATGAGAGATTGAACAAAGAGATTTTCTAAGGAAGAGCATTCTAGGAGAGGGGACATCAGGAGCTAAGGCTCCAAGGGCAAGACAAGAGTCCTTCTCTGTTCCACAGACTGTAGTCTGCCAGGTTCTTCTGTCCATGGGATTCTCCAGGCAAGAATATTGGAGTAGGTTGCCATTTCCGTCTCCAAAACAGAATAGCTTCATTAAAACAAAAAAAACCAAAACCTTAAAATAAGCAAACAGTATCTTATCTAAATGCAAAAATGCATTATTTATGATTGGCTTTCATCTATGTAAAGTTTTCAAAATTTAATTTTCTATAGAATCCTTAAAATCCATCAAGAACGTTAGAAAGTAAGATAATCCTGAGGGCAGTATCATTTATAGAAGAAATATAACATTGAGACCTTGAATATTAACAATTTATATACCTGGCATTTTCTTTATTAAAAATTTCCTCTTCATAGCTGACTAATATAACCCAGTACTAGTGGGTTAAATTAAAATTTATATATATTCATGATAAACTACGTGAGGACACTTCATACGTAAGCTTACATTGGTTCTCAAAATAAACATGTCCAAATATGAATCTCCAGGACAATAGTTTTCACATTTGGAAGAGGAATTGTCTTAGGCTTTTCATATAATAGAGAAAAGTTAGTTATTTTGTATGGATGTAGGTATATTTATTATTCACCAAAGATTTAGAGGTATGTGTGTATGTTACTAAGTTCTTATTGAACTAATTAAAAAGGACTTGAGATTCTGACTCAGTAGGCCAGTTGGATTTAGTAAAAATTTAATTATGCAAAGATTTAAGAACCATCACATGTTCATATTTAGAAGCCAAATTCAAATAAAATTGCTTTAAAAAAACAACTGAATGAATGGGCATTGAAACATGGCAACACGGATAACAAAAGTGAGAAAGATAACATTAAAAAAAAAAAAAAACTACAGTTGAGTAAGAAGATAGTAACCCCCAAATTAAAAAAGAAATTCCAAGTTTTTAGTCTTAGCACTCTTGTACTAGTTTGTTCAGTTCAGTCAGTTCAGTCACTCAGTCATGTCCGACTCTTTGCAACTCCATAAATTGCAGCAGGCCAGGCCTCCCTGTCCATCAGCAACTCCTGGAGTTCACTCAAACTCACGTGCATTGAGTCGGTGATGCCATTCAGCCATCTCATCCTCTGTTGTCCCCTTCTCCTCCTGCCCCCAATCCCTCCCAGCATCAGAGTCTTTTCCAATGAGTCAACTCTTCACATGAGGTGGCCAAAGTACTGGAGTTTCAGCTTTAGCATCAGTCCTTTCAAAGAACACCCAGGACTGATCTCCTTTAGAATGGACTGGTTGGATCTCCTTGCAGTCCAAGGAACTCTCAAGGGTCTTCTCCAACACCACAGTTCAAAAGCATCAATTCTTCAGTGCTCAGCTTTCTCCACAGTCGAACTCTCACATCCATACATGACTACTGGAAAAACCATAGCCTTGACTAGATGGACCTTTGTTGGCAAAGTAATGTCTCTGCTTTACAACATGCTGTCTAGTTTGGTAATAACTTTCCTTCCAAGGAGTAAGCGTCTTTTAATTTCATGGCTCCAATCACCATCTGCAGTGATTTTGAAGCACCCCAAAATAAAGTCTGATGCTGTTTCTCCACTGTTTCCCCATCTATTTCCCATGAAGTGATGGGACCAGATGCCATGATCCTAGTTTTCTGAATGTTGAGCTTTAAGCCAACTTTTTCACTCTCCTCTTTCACTTTCATCAAGAGGCTTTTTAGTTCCTCTTCACTTTCTGCCATAAGGGTGGTGTCATCTGCATATCTGAGGTGATTGATATTTCTCCCAGCAATCTTGATTCCAGCTTGTGCTTCTGCTAGCCCAGCGTTTCTCATGATGTACTCTGCATAGAAGTTAAATAAGCAGGGTGACAATATACAGCCTTGATGTACTCATTTTCCTATTTGGAACCAGTCTGTTCCATGTCCAGTTCTAGCTGTTGCTTCCTGACCTGCATATAGGTTTCTCAAGAAGCAGGTCAGGTGATCTGGTATTCCCATCTCTTTCAGAGTTTTCCAGTTTCTTGTGATCCACACAGTCAAAGGCTTTGGCATAGTCAATAAAGCAGAAATAGATGTTTTTCTGGAACTCTCTTGCTTTTTTCGATGATCCAGCAGATGTTGGCAATTTGATCTCTGGTTCCTCTGCCTTTTCTAAAACCAGGTTTAACATCTGGAAGTTCACGGTTCACGTATTGCTGAAGGCTGGCTTGGAGAATTTTGAGCATTACTTTACTAGTGTGTGAGATGAGTGCAATTGTGTGGTAATTTGAGCATTCTTTAGCATTGCCTTTCTTTGGGATTAGAATGAAAACTGACCTTTTCCAGTCCTGTGGCCACTGCTGAGTTTTCCAAACTTGCTGGTTGTTGAGTGCAGCACTTTCCCAGCATCATCTTTCAAGATTTGAAATAGCTCAACTGGAATTCCATCACCTCCACTAACATTGTTGATAGTGATGCTTCCTAAGGCCCACTTGACTTCACAGTCCAGAATATCTGGCTCTAGGTGAGTGATCACACCATCGTGATTATCTTGATCGTGAAGATGTTTTTTGTTCAGTTTTTCTGTGTATTCTTGCCACCTCTTCTTAATATTTTCTGCTTCTGTTAGGTCCATACCATTTCTGTCCTTTATCAAGCTCATCTTTGCATGGAATATTCCCTTGGTATCTCTAATTTTCTTGAAGAGATCTCTAGTCTTTCCCATTCTGTTGTTTTCCACTATTTCTTTGCATTGATCTTGAGGAAGTCTTTCTTATCTCTTCTTGCTATTCTTTGGAACTCTGCTTTCAGGTGCTTATATCTTTCCTTTTTCTCCTTTGCTTTTTTCTTCTCTTCTTTTCACAGCTATTTGTAAGGCCTCCCCAGACAGCCATTTTCCTTTTTTGCATTTCTTTCCCATGGGGATGTTCTTGAGCCCCGTGTCGTGTACAGTGTCATGAACCTCCATCCATAGTTCATCAGGCACTCTATCTATCAGATCTAGACTCCAGAAATGACTCCAGAAATAACTCCAGAAAGAATGAAGGGATGGAGCCAAAGCAAAAACAATACCCAGTTGTGACTGTGACTGGTGATAGAAACAAGGTCCAATGCTGTAAAGAGCAATATTGCATAGGAACCTGGAATGTTAGGTCCACGAATCATGGCAGATTGAAAGTGGTCAAACAGGAGATGGGAAGAGTGAACGTTGACATTCTAGGAATCAGCAAACTAGAATGGACTGGAATGGGTGAATTTAACTCAGATGACCATTATATCTATTATTGTGGGCAGGAATCCCTTAGAAGAAATGAAGTAGCCATCATGGTCAACAAGAGTCTGAAATGCAGTACTTGGATGCAGTCTCAAAAATGACAGAATGATCTCTGTTCGTTTCCAAGGCAAACTATTCAGTATCACAGTAATCCAAGTCTATGTCCCAACCAGTAACACTGAAGAAGCTGAAGTTGAACGGTTCTATGAAGACCTACAAGATCTTTTAGAACTAACACCTAAAAAGATGTCCTTTTCATTATAGGGGACTGGAATGCAGAATTAGGAAGTCAAGAAACACCTGGAGTAACAGTCAAATTTGGCCTTGGAATATGGAATGAAGCAGGGCAAAGGCTAATAGAGTTTTGCTAAAAGAACGCACTGGTCATAGCAAACACCCTCTTCCAACAACACAGGAGAAGACTCTACACATGGACATCACCAGATGGTCAACACAGAAATCAGCTTGATTATATTCTTTGCAGCTAACGATGGAGAAGCTCTATACAGTCAGCAAAAACAAGACCAGGAGTTGACTGTGGCTCAGATAATGAACTCCTTATTGTCAAATTCAGACTTAAATTGAAGAAAATAGGGAAAACCACTAGACCATTTAGTTATGACCTAAATAAAATCCCTTATGATTAGTTTTTAGTGCTGACATTAACAAAGCACTGTACACTGAGTCACTGAAATGAGAGACATTTTTTGAAATGTCTGAAGCCTCGAAGTCTGAGACCAAGTTGTTAGCAGGGTTGTTTCCTCCTGCAGGTGGTTTATTCTGAGGAAATTGTCTATTCTAGACCGCTCTCCTTGTTTTGCAGATGGCTGTCTTCCCTCTATGCCTGTTTTTATCTGTGTTCAAATGTCCCTCACCAACCACATTGGGTTAGGGGCCATCATAATGACCTCATTTTAACTTGATTACCTCTGTAAAGGGCTTCCCCGATGAGTCAGTGGGTAAAGTATCTGCCTGCAATGCAGGAGACACGGGAGACACAGGTTCGATTGCTGGGTCGGGAAGATCCCCTGGATGTGGGCACACAACCCACACCAGTATTCATGCCTGGCGAACCCTATGGACTGAGGAGCCTGGTGGGCTACAGGCTAAAGTGTCACAAAGATCTGCGTGAAGATTCTTATCTCCAAAGAAGGTCATGTTTTGAGGTACTGGGGTTTAGGACTGCATGATATATATTTTTTTTTTGGAGGGGGCACAATTCAAACCATAACAACTATCTTGGAAAATGAATATACAACTCTAAAGTATTAATATTATCTGCCATACAAAATCCTGAAGTCAGCTATTAGCTTGAAGTAGCACTTTCACTAATTTTGATAGCAGTAGAGAGTTCCCTCACATAAGGCTAACTACCTTTGTCTAGTTGGTTTATTTGCTTCTTTGTGACAGTCTCACTATCCAAATTATTTATGCTCATTTAGAGCAGAGACAGAATGCATATGATTAGCTTGAGAAAATCCACTCCAATAATTAGAAAAGATTATGTCAAATAACTGTTTCTGCCTCAGGGACACAGAGAAAAATTGTCTCCTTATTTGAACAGAGTGCCAGGCTTTGCATATTTCTGAAGCTTGCTTCAGTTTGAAGTCTTTCAAGGTGAATTAGTAGCTGCACAATTCGTAAACTGAAAATCAGGAGATCATTTTTTTCCCCATTGGCATTCATCTTTCTCATTACTATGCTATAAAAGAAGTGTGTTTTTTGTTTACCTTATGCTGTTTTACTAATACAGCTAAACAAAAAACTGACAGTTAACATATTTATATTCATAAGGTCTTTTTCCAGGCATCTTATTTTGCTTTTAGCCTCTATTGTTTGAGTGTTTTGACAAAGATGGCCTACCCACTCTAAAACTCTTGGGCTTCCCTTGCGGCTTAGCTGGTAAAGAATCCGCCTGCAATGAGGGAGACCTGGGTTTGATCCCTGGGCAGGGAACGTCTCCTGGAGAAGGGAAAGGCTACCCACTCCAGTATTCTGGCCTGGAGAATTCCATGAATTATAGTCAATGGGGTCGCAAAGAGTCGGACAGGAATGAGCGACTTTCACTTTCACTTTTCTTTTATTGTTCCTCTCATGACTTCTGACTATAAGCTCTGTTTTCTTAGAACCTTTACTGTAGAAAAGTTGCAGTTGTAAACTCTTTTTCTGCTCTTTGGAGGTGTAAGCCTCCTGCAACCTAGGAATATATTTCTTTGGGACTTGGGATCCATCTTTTTGTAATGCAGTCATCAAGAAAGACAGGCTTCTGTCTCCTAGTCTCTGAGCAAGGGTAGGAGCCTACCTTCCATAAATCACAAGCAGCAGACACAAATGGACCAATCACTTCGGGCACACTCCTCCTCCTTCCTCAGAGTCCTCCAGTACACTTTCATTCCCTCACCTGGCAGATCCTCCTGGCTTTTGTTTCAAGAGAGTTGAGTTCAGCCTCTCTCCCCTATTGCAATAGTCTTGAATTGTCTTCCTCGTCATTTGGTCCAGTGCAGGTTTTCTCCTTAACAGTTTTGTCAGGTCCTTCATTTTGGGATGCTTCTATGAATAATGGAAACTACACAACTATGGATTTTGAGTAAACCTGAAATTATTTAGTGTCACAAATACAGTACTTATGACCTACTCAAAATCTCTGCTTTCAGTTATTCCATACAATATTTTGATGGTCTTTGTTTCATTAGAAAGGCAAGGAGATGTTTGATGTTAACTGCAAATGTAAAGATTTTTGCTTGTAGAAATCTGAGGTTTCTATCCATTTACTATCTAAATATTTCTTGTATTCTGTCTAATTTTTCTAATTACTCATGTACTCAAGGCCTGTATCTTCCTCATTTGGGCCAAGTATATTTTACTTGCATCTGTACTTTCTGTCTAATCTTACTCAAATGTGTTTTCTACATTGCAAAAAAGTGATCTTCCTAAAATGGAAATCAGCATATAATTGTCCAGACAGATGCTGCCCAAAATACATTTATGTGAATTAGATGAGTCCTCTTCATGTAAAATAGAATTCAGGTTAGTAGACCACAACCTACCACAACTGTACTTGGGCTGATCTGGGGAAAGTGGGAACTTGGGTGGTTCTCTCTTGTAGGGCATGGCCTCCTGGTAAAGGATAGGGAGGGAACAGATTATTTTTGGTTGCCATGGGAAACCTAGAGCATGCTGGCTAGTCCCATCTTAATTCATTGGCCGATTATAGCATCACTACTAGCAGAACAGCTGGCTTTAGATGCTTTCTGACATGATGCATGTGAGGTACAGTTTCATCCACGAAGTAGTCTTGTTGAAATGATCATACTCAAGACTTATTTTTAGATTTAACTTCCAATTTACAGAAAAGATAGACAATGGAGAAAAAAGTGATCACAAAAAAGACACAAAATATAAAACATCAGACATTCTAATTCTAAAGTGCAGCTGGCCTTTTATGTTCAACAAGCAATGCCATGAAAAAAAAAATGGTAGTTTGTTCTAAGTTAAAATGCATTTAAAAGAGAAAAAAAATAAAACACAAGCATAGCTCATAACTGATTATTGGTTTAAACTAATAAGCTGTACTGGTTGGGTCTCTTGGGAATATCTGAATATGGGCTTATAATTAGATGATGTTTTGAGATTATTGCCAGTTTTGTTAAGTAGGATAGTGGTGTGGCCAGTATGTAAGAAATATTCTTATTTGGGGTAAAATATTGTAATAGTTGCAACTGATTAAAAAAAAAACACAAAACATGTGAAAAAAAATAGTTGAAGCCAGTATGGTGGTGTGTAAATAGTTATTAAATTTAAGTGCTGTCTGCTGCTGCTGCTGTTGCTGCTGCTAAGTCGCTTCAGTCGTGTCTGACTCTGTGCGACCCCATAGACGGCAGCCCACCAGGCTCTCCTGTCCCTGGGATTCTCCAGGCAACAACACTGGAGTGGGTTGCCATTTCCTTTTCCAATGCATGAAAGGGAAAAGTGAAAGTGAAGTCGCTCAGTCGTGTCTGACTCTTAGTGACTCCATGGACTGCAGCCTACCAGGCTCCTCTGTCCATGGAATTTTTCAGGCAAGAGTACTGGAGTGGGGTGCCATTGCCTTCTCCGTAAGTGCTGTCTATAAGCCTGTAATTATATTATTCTTTTCACTTTTCTGTATGTGTGGATTTCTTATAGAATATAATTAAATACTGCAATATTTAAAATACAGAAACGGACACCTAGTTTTAGCACTGATATGTAAAGAACTTGGAAGCTGTCACTTCTATCCTTATAAGAAATAGTTGAAAATACTGAAAATCAGTGACTTTTGTTGGAGTCAACTAAGTTTAAAAGCAAATGACCTCTCAAGTCTAGACAGACAGATTATATTCAATAAGATTTAGATGAAATTTGGTTACGGGATCTAAAGTCACTGGCAGTATAAGCTGGTAGCCATAAGTGGTACTTTGGGTATATTTCTGGAGCTTGATTGTGGACTGGCATTAGGGTGAGAGACTAACTAGGGCTGCAGTTGGAGTCAGCATACTTAGTGGACTACCTCCAGGAACCCTACCAGCTCTTCATAAGGAAGACCTGTAAAGATTCATCTATGGCACTGGCAAGGAGAATGGAGGAGTAATTGTTGAGGAATGGTTTTCCTTAACAGAGAACTGTCCTTAACAAAGTCAACACTGGGGAGAAAGGATTTTGGCAGAGGCTTTTCCCAGTGGAAGGGAGTCATCCCACTCCAGGCCCTGCAGCTTTCCTGTATATTTTAAGAAAAGGAAGATGGTCAACAAGAGTTAGGGATTCTAGGAAATATAGTGAGAATGTTGCAGCTAGGAAAGAGATTAGGAAGCAAAGAGGAAAAACTATATCACTGGAGAAAGATACAGGTCCACTAAATAGTGAGATTTAATCACAAAATTATAGAATCTTCTCCATGTCAATTTCTTATCAGCACATCATCATGACTATAGTATAACAACTGTAGGAGCTGTAAGGCCCCAGACTCTATTTAAGAAGGAGTTCTTGGGAAGCCTAAGGCATAAGGACGGTAGAGGAGTTTGAAGCCTCTGGAACAAACATTAAACATAGCCCCACTCTCAGCCAGATTAATATAAAATCTCACACTAAAGTCCTCTTCACCTCAGTTCCTGTTACCCAGTATATCAGGCCTGGATTTCATCAAAACACTACAAGGCAAAACAAAAGGCAAAATAGCTCTCAGTTTGAAGAGGCAAAACAGTCATCAGATCTAGACTCAGATAGGACAGAGATATTACAATTATCAGACAGAGAATTTAAAATAAGCATGATTAATATCTTATATGAAATATTAGGATGAGATGAGTAATTTAAACAGAGATGTATAGTCAAAAAGGAATCAAAAGAAAATGCTAGAAAGAATAATTAAAAAGAATACTGTAACAGAAATAAAGAATACTTTGATAGATTTTTCAGTAGACAAATCACACAACACATTTGACTGAATATCACTCTCAATGTACTTGGTTAATATTCATTCATTTCTCACATATAGATCAATCATCATTTCCTCAAAAACATATTTTCTGACCCATTTTTTTAATGTTTTCATGCCATATTGATTACTTATCTATACTGGTATCATAAATTATGTTTTTAGACACTGGATTTCTCTAGTAGCCATGGTGTATGCAATATGGATCTCTTTTTTTGAAATCAATTTCTATGAGTCAAGACTAAATCAGCATAATGCCAAACAAAGGATGAGGAATTAAGTCAGTGAACTGGATATTCTACTCTCCACAAACCTTGGTAGTTTTATATTATTAAAGCCAAACTTCTGAGATGTGTGACATATTTAACCATTGTGTGGCATCCAGATAGCAATAATTGGAAGATTTCTGTAAGACCATGCTAAGTTATAATAAGTTGAGATGTGGCTTAAAATATTTGAAATTTGATTAGGATGATGTAAATATTGAATGCACATCTAATTATTTTTCCCAAAGAAATCTCCTCTTTGAAGGAGTTCTTTTATCTGCAATAACAGTTTAAAATTGTGGACACGATTCCTTGCCCTGGCTTTGACTTCAGTGCACTTCCCGTGACGGTTCTCCAAAAGGTCTCTCATGTTTCTGCCTATCTTATGAGCAGAGCACTGACTATCACTGTCCTGGGCTGTATTTTCAAGGATGTTTGTATAGTGAACCTCCTTGGAAGATAGAGACAGCATCTTCCGCTGGAGCAAAATGCACATGTGTTATTAGTTCCTTTCCCTGATAAAAGACTCAGGTTCCTTAAGCTCAGAGTTTCTCCTTGTGATGTAATCCACCGCATGTGCAAATGTCACCTGGCCCTCTTCGCATTGCCATGCGGGAATCAGGGTTCAGGAACTCAGAGAAGTGCTGATAGTCTGGATACTGCTACTGCTCCAAGTAGTAAACTGTCCTTTGTCTCTCACTTGTCTTCTGATAGCATTTATGTTTATGATCGTATAGCCGGCTGACTTGTTAGAGTATAAGGAGAATAAAAACTCAGATCCTTTACAGTTCTTCACATAGTGCCTTCAGGTAGAGAATGTAGGCTGCTTTGTAAGCAAGAGATATTTAATTAAGGCAAGAATGGGTTCTTCTAGAACTATAAGTCATGGCTCATGTCAAGAAGGAAATGGCAACCCACTGCAGTATTCTTGCCTGGAGAATCCCATGGACAGGGGAACCTGGTGGGCTACAGTCTACAGGGTTGCAAAGAGTTGGATAAGACTAAGCTACTAACACACACACACACACACACACACACACACACACACGTCAAGAAAGAAGTGATCCCACAATAACTTAGAACAGTCCTGGTTGAGAATATGAAGCACAGTCTACATGACTTCAGTCAGATAGATAAGAACATCCTCTCCCTTCCTGTAACTCAGGCAAACACTGGGATGTATTTCCAGGATATTGAAAGCTGCTCAGTCATGTCTGATTCTTTGCGACCCCATGGACTATACAGTCCATGGAATTCTCCAGACCTGAATACTGGAGTGGGTAGCCTTTCCCTTCTCCAGGGGATCTTTCCGACTCAAAGATCTAACCCAGGTCTCCCACGTTGCAGGTGGATTCTTTACCAGCTGAACCACAAGGATAGCCCAAGATTAATGGAATTCCTGACCCAGGAATTGGGACTCCTGCATTGCAGGCAGATTCTTTACCTAATAAGCTATCAGGGAAGACATTTCCAGGATATCTTATTACTATTTAGTCATTAAGCTAAACATGGATGAATATATTAAATAATTTTAAGTCATGTCTTCAGATTGTAGTTGGTGAAATACATGGACAGAATATGTGAGTATAGAGGCTTGGTAAGTCTTGTATAGGGGTAGACAAGAAGTTGCTTTGGGCCAACCCAATATTTCTGCAGAGGCTGCAAATGAACCTGAAAGTGAAGGAGAGAAAGAATTGAGCAAGTTAATAGTTGATAGCAGGCACATGAAAGAAAAGAGTCAAAATTTGACAAATATCCCCTAAGGGGCTGACTGTTTGGATGTGCAAATTGATATTGTGAACTTGTTAAGAAAATGATGTTTCCACTTGTAATTTATTTTCTCCCTAGCTCTATTGATCTGATTTGAGAAGTTACCATGCCGGTAAATTCAACTGTGAAATTACTTTCAAGGTACCTAAGACTCAAACCTCTGCTTTAAATGTGAACTCTTCTTGTAGCAGATCAGATATTCCTATTCCACAGAACAGATATTCCTATTCCATGTATTTCAGGGATAAATTTAGAATTAAAGTTTGATGCTCACTTTCACATACCCTGTGGTAAGTTCAATCCTGAACAATAATTGTATCTTTGGTGCACAAATCATGTGAGTGTGTTGACTGACTGATTTGTGGTGTGGAAAGATCCAATAAGGAGTCACGTGGAGGAAACAAAAATGAATATTTTATATGGTTTTATTAAATAAGACTTCAAAAATATAATCAACATATTGAATCTTCGAGAGTGTCTCATCATGGACATTTTGATTACTGCTGCTGCTGCTGCTGCTAAGTCGCTTCAGTCGTGTCCGACTCTGTGTGACCACATAGACGGCAGCCCACCAGGCTCCCCCATCCCTGGGATTCTCCAGGCAAGAACACTGGAGTGGGTTGCCATTTCCTTCTTCAATGCATGAAAGTGAAAAGTGAAAGTGAAGTTGCTCAGTTGTGTCCGACTCTTCACAACCCCATGGACTGCAGCCTACCAGGCTCCTCCATCCATGGGATTTTCCAGGCAAGAGTACTGGAGTGGGGTGCCACTGCCTTCTCCATTGACTACTATTACCCTTTAATAAATATAATTTATTATAATTATAATAAATGTGATTTCATTTATTATATAAATATAATAAATATGATTTAGTCATAAAATAAATATCACAACTGACAGTCATGCTGTTGGCCATGTAAATTTCTAAGCGAAAAGCATTAAAAATATTTCAAAGCAGAGTTCCTAATGAGATTTTTAGCTATAAAGAAACTAATGACAGGTAAAAAGATATCAGTGTCCTCACTGGAAGTCTTGATACATTTAAAACCTAAATTAAATTGGTTATGAATGTCAGTGGTACACTAGTGAAGATTAACAAAGAGCTCAGAAGATACTGAATAACTGAAGTAGAAACATGGAGTGACTGATGTAATGATGGTATGAAAAGAGCTACCAACAGAAGGCATCTTTCAGGGTCATAACACAGGGTATGAAATTCTTGGAGCAAATGTGGAATATCAGAGCCTCTGTTTGAGTTGAAACAGTGGAATTGAAGAGATATTAAGAGAAGATAGAAAATGCATTATTCTAGGAAATAGTAATATTAGTAATAATTATTGATATTGCTTGTCTTCTGTGTTTAGGACTGTGTGAAGTGTTGACTTTTTATCCTATCATTACCACAGTGCAGTGTTACCAGATATTGTTATCCATATTTTGCTAAACAGAAACCAAGACAAGGTAATGTTGAGCTAGTTGGAGGTGTAGCAGAGATTTAGATCATATTCTGACGCTCTTTCTACTGTAATAAGAGAAAAATTATCCCTAGTCTTCAAAATTATCCCCATGTTTTGTGGAGTTTTTGTTACTATATTCCCAGAAGGGCCTGAACAGGCATTGGTAGTCATCTGGTTCTCTATTTGAATAAATTTTCTTTTAAGCACCTGTGAAACTGCATTTTCTAAATTTTGATATACTGTGTTATATTGTCATTTAGTTAAAAATATTAAAAATTTTTTCTTTTGTGATTTTTCTTTGATCTGTGAGTTAGTTGGAAGTCATTTTGCTTTTTCTAATTATTTGAGGTTTTCTTAGAGATGTCACTATTTTTAATTACTGTACATATTCTGTTTTGGTCAGAGAATATATCTATATCATTTAATGCTTTTAAATTTATCAAGACTTGTTTTATGGCTTAGAATGTGGTTTGTCTTGGACAGTGTTCTATGTACATTTAAAAAAGAATGTACATTCTATGTTGGATGTGGTGTTCCATAAATATCTATTAGGCAGTGTTGGATGATAATATTATTTTCTTACACATTAACAGTTTCCAGTAAAGTTAACAATAAGAAAGAAGTATTAATTTCCTTAACTTCTTCAACTATGATGATGGGTTTGTCTATTTCTTCCATTAGTTAAATCCATTTTTCCTTCATATTCTATGAAATTTTTTTACGAAGTACCTACATATTTAAAATTGTTAGAACTTTTTGTGAATTCACCTTTTGTTATTATGAAATACCAATCATTACTGATAATTCTCCCAGAATTGGAGTCTGTATTCTCTATTTTCATCTGCATTTTAAACACACCAGTTTTCTCACGATAAATATTTACTTTGTATACTTTTCTTTCCATTATTTAATTTGCAAACCATCTGTGTCTTTACTTACTTTAGTGTGTATTCGGCTAACTACCTATAATTCTGTCTCGTTTCTTTTTAATTCATTGTGATAATGTCTGACTTTTAATTAGATTTTTCTGAATCAGTTTATATTTACTATAGTTATTGGTATGGTTGGGCTATCACTAAGAGTTCTGTATCTTATTTAATTTCTTTCTTGTGTACTTTTTTCTTTGGTATGCCTTAGTTTTCTCAATCAAATATGTTTTCATATGTTTTTCCCTTCTATCTGAATCTAATCACCTTTGTGAGTGTGTGTGCATGTGTGTGTTTAGAGGAGTTTCTAGAGGTTATAATATGTATCTTTAGCTAAATAATATTATATATTTATCATATGCCATTTGTTGTATTGTAACTTACCAATGGTATGCTTTCATTTAAACCCTTCCCATCCTATGTGATATGTATTTTATTTTATGAATACTTATATATACTTTATATCCCTCTACGCAATCTGACTTTGCAGACTTCTTACTATCTAAAATCCTACATCTTTCAATGAAACTGGTGAAAATAATGAAAGTTTTGTTTAACAAACTATCATTTTAGATGCTCTTAAGTTCTTGTACATACATTTTTATAAGTGGTTTCATTCTCTTCAAACTGAAGAGTGGTAGCAAATTCTCTCAGCCTTTGCTTATCTAAAATTTCCTTTCTTTAATTTTCACTTTTGGAGAATGATTTTGTAGGATTGAATATGTTAAACTGACTGTTTTCCTTCTCTTTTAGAGATGTTTCATTGCCTTTTGGTTTCTGTTGCTTCTGGTGAAAAGTTAGCATTTCTTCTCATGTTTATCCTCCTGGATTTGTTGTCTTTTTCTTCTGACTGGTATTAGAATTTAATTATATATTACATTTGTACCTTTGGTAATTTGCTTGTTGTATGTGCCTAACTATGATGGTCTGTCTTTTTATCTTGCTTAAGATCTCCTGGAGTTCTGCGTTTATATTGTTTATCAAGCATAGAAAATGGTTCAAGCAAAATGAGAAAAATGATTGATATTCATAGTCTATTTAAGAGGAAAAAAATCTATTATCTTCTACAAAGTATGTTTATAATGCTCTGTTTGTGGTGATACTTGAGAAAAGAGAACAAGATGAGGCAATTTAAGCTTTGCTTATGGAGAAGGGAATGGAAACCCACTCCAGTGTTCTTGCCTGAAGAATTCTAGGGACGAAGGAGCCTGGTAGGCTGCCATCTATGGGGTCGCACAGATTGGACACGACTGAAGCAACTTAGCAGCAAGAAGTAAAAGTGAAAGTCGTTCAGTTGTGTCCAGCTCTTTGCAACCCCATGGACTATAAAATCTATGGAATTCTCCAGGCCAGAATACTGGAGTTGGTAACCTTTCCCTTCTCCAGGGGATTTTCCCAACCCAGGGATCAAACCCAGGTCTCCTGCATTGCAGGCAGATTCTTTGCCAGCTCAGCTACAAGAGAAGCATTTCAAATTTATCATGGTAAAAAGTCACAATATGTTCATTGCAATAAGATATTAAGTAAAAACTTGAATAGTTCAGAATACATGAAAAGAAAAATGGATCTTACATATATAACCATAAAAATCATATCAACATAGAAACTCAAGTAATAAACTATAAAAAAAAAAAGTTCCTAAAAACTGAAAGGCTTCATTTTAAAGTATATGATGTTATAAAATTTATTTAATTAACAGATGATATTAATGACTCAGAGAGACCATAATCAATCATCTTCACAGATTTCCAAAACATGATAGCAATGCACAGGCAAAAGACAGACTGGATTTTTAGTCTTGGGGGTTCTAAGCACACCACTGTAAATGCTATTTTTAAAAGAGCATAGTTTAGGCCTTGAGTCGGAGTTCATATAGAAGACACTTTCTGAAAGAATCAGATTATCAGTCTATATTCAGATTTTGCTATTGATAAAAGGATAGATTTCTCTGATTTTTATAATAATTGGAATCATGATGAAAAATAGGAACTACTTGCTATATTTAAATCTAGTTTTAAATTTTTAAAGCAAAGTGCTTGTTGAAATACATTCTTTAGAAAGATGTGATAGCCTGGTTTAAAAATTCTTTATTTAGGTATTGTCTTAAAATTAGTTTGAGCTTATTATATGAAGAAAATCTCCAGCTTCTTCATGAGGTGTCTAATGAAAGAAGAGAAATTAAAGCACCAGATATCCCAAAGTGGAATGCTGTTACTACTGACACTTTAAAACATATATGCTTCAGGCAAATAAATTTAATTAAAGAAACTGAGTGCCTTCATAGCTATAGTTAGATTATTCAAGCATTTGCAGTGATTCTTTGAATCTAAGGATATAAATGAAAAATGACAGCCCAACAACCAAGGGAGGAAAGAAGAAAGATTTAGTATTATGATGCCAAAATAATTTATCTAAACAAATGAACAAAGTGAAATGGCCAGTAAATTCAATAAATAAACCAGTTGTTTTGTTTTACTGGCATTTTTAATTATTAAAAATTATGAATTTGGTAATTTCAGGGAAGGGGGAGAGTTACTCATTACTATTTGAAATAAAAGGACTTATTTTTTTGTAACATAGCTGAAGATTCTATTAGTCCTTCAATCAGATGTTTCCAAAAGTAGTTTCTTTGTCCCTTTACCTTAAGAATGCTTTTTAAAAACTCAATTTATTCCTATGAAATGAAAAAAAAAAAGTGATAGAGTCTAAAATGTTTCTTGACTTAGTTTCATATCCTCTCTATTATTTTTAGAATTCTAGTCCTTGCAGAGAACAACTGCTAATAATTTGCTCTCAATAAAATGAAAATTCAATATTCAAGTGCCTACATGCATAAAAGCTTTAGCCAAGGTGGGTGTTACATGAAAATAAACATATTTTAAAACTAGCAGAAAAGTTAGAGTCTGTAATCCAAAGATAACTTTACATGAGGAGAACAAGGAAGTGACTTGTTCTGACTTTCCTGACTTCTGAACAGTGGATCACCCTACCACATTCGAATGTATTAATATTTGGCTATGTCTTATGGAACATACACAATTTCTGATGAAATAATAATATTCTTTATTAACTAGCATTCTTTCGACAAGGCTCCATTTATTTCCTCCAGTTTAGAGCATCCATGGCTAAGAGTGAGCTATTTTTATATCTATCTAGTTGGCCAACTTTTTCTGCAAAGGGCTAGATAATAAATATTTTAGGATTTGGGGACCAGATGGCCCATCACAACTATTCAACTCTGGAAAAGCAGCCACAGACAATACATAAATGAATGCTCATGGCTGTGTTCCAGTAAAATTTTATTTATAAAAACAGGCGATATGAGATAGATCTGGCTCACATTCTGGGTCTAATGACCCAAGTTTAGAACAATGACAACTTATGTATTTCGTACACTCTGTATTCTGTATATTTTTATCCTATCATTTGCTAAGCTGTATGGTAAATGTTTGCCCTCTCCCCCATCCACACACAGGATAAAGTTCTTAAGGGTAGGAGTCCTGCTTCATTTATTTTTATGTGGTCAAGGATATTGGCAGAATGAATTTTATCTGTCAAAATGACAGTTCTCACAACCAAATAGAAGCAACAGAGTGAATAAGAGCATTTCCAAAAGCATGTTCAGTCAGTTCATTTGGCTTCAAGAAATGCTTACAAAAAATGAGTTTATTATCAAGTAAGTTTGTAGAATGTGGCATGATAGAAACCTCATGGATAGTTATAAAATGTATTTGCACAGTAAAAGCTATGATAAATACCTGCTGTGAAGAAGTCAGTTGTTTCCAAAACTTACTTGAAAAATGTTAATTCATTGTTATCATCTTGAATAGCACCTTTCTTCTTATTTCATTTTATATAGCCATTCACCATTATTTATAACCACAAGTGCTAGAGACTATGCTATGCACAAGGTATACCAGCTTAAAACTTATTAAAGATATCCTTTATCCAATAAACATTTTGAAAAGAATATGAAATGTCTCTTTTACATAGAATTTATTTTTAGAGTGTTTTTTTTTTTCTTCTTTTTTTGGGTTCACAAGAAATGGAAGGTACTGGGAGTTCCCATACATCTCTTGTCCTCACATGCACAACCTCCCCTACTAACATACCTCATCAGAGTTGTACATTTGTTATAATCAATGAACTTACATTGACACATCATTGTCATGTAAAGTCCATAGTTTACTGTGGGGTTCACTGTTGTTGTTTGCATTCTGTTTTGACAGATGTGTAATGAAAGGTATTCACCATTATAGTATCATAAAGTAGTTCCACTGCCCTAAGACTTCTTTGTATTCTGTTTATTCATCCCATACTTTTCACTTAAGCCCTGAAAGCCACTGGTCTTTTTTAGTGCCTTCATAATTTTGCCTAGAATGTCATATAATATGTAGCCTTTTAAGATTGGCTTCTTTAACTTAGTAATATGCATTTAAGGTTTTACTCCATGTATTTCCATGGCTTAATAGCTCATTGCATTTTAGCATTGAATAATATTCCTTACCCGTGGATACCTCAGTTTGTTTATACATTCACCTGCTGGAGGGAAGCTTAGTTGCTTCCAAGTGTTGGTAGTTATGAACAAAGTGTCTGTGAACATCCCTGTGCAGGTTTTTGTGCCAACATTACTTTTCAACTATTTTGGGTAAATATCAAGGAGTACATTTGCTGAACTGGATAATAAGAATCGGTTTAGTTTTATAAGAAACTGCTACACTGTCTTTTGAAATGGCTGTACCATTTTCACTTCCACCAGCAATGAATGAGAGTTCCCGTTGCTCCACATGCAAGTCAGTATTTGGTGTTGTCTTATAATGGGAAGATCCCCTGGAGAAGGAAATGGCAACCCACTCCAGTACTCTTGCCTGGAAAATTCCATAGACTGAGAGGCTCCTGAGAGCCTGGTAGGCTACAGTCCATAGGGTCACAAATAGTTGGACACGACTGAGCGACTTCACTTATGATATCTTTTAGAGTCTTATTTCTTGAAAGAGTTTAAGTCAGAAAATCTATTTTTTTCATTTGTAGTGTATTTAAGTATCAATAACATAATCATAGATGATTGCAAAATATTGTTTCTAGGTACTAAAGCAAAATCTTTGAATGGATTTGTATTTTATGATCTACCACTTCCTTTAATTGAAGATGTCTAAGATGGCAGAAAGTGAAGAGGAACTAAAAAGGCTCTTGATGAAAGTGAAAGTGGAGAGTGAAAAAGTTGGCTTAAAACTCAACATTCAGAAAACGAAGATCATGGCATCCGGTCCCATCACTTAATGGGAAATAGATGGGGAAACAGTAGAAACAGTTCAGACTTTATTTTGGGGGGCTCCAAAATCACTGCAGATGGTGACTGCAGCCATGAAATTAAAAGACGCTTACTCCTTGGAAGAAAAGTTATGACCAACCTAGATAGCATATTCAAAAGCAGAGACATTACTTTGCCGACTAAGGTCCATCTAGTTAAGGCTATGGTTTTTCCAGTAGTCTTGTATGGATGTGAGAGTTGGACTGTGAAGAAGGCTGAGCGCTGAAGAATTGATGCTTTTGAACTGTGGTGTTGGAGAAGACTCTTGAGAGTCCCTTGGACTGCAAGGAGATCCAACCAGTCCATTCTGAAGTAGATCAACCCTGGGATTTCTTTGGAAGGACTGATGCTAAAGCTGAAACTCCAGTACTTTGGCCACCTACTGCAAAGAGTTGACTCATTGGAAAAGACTCTGATGCTAGGAGGGGTTGGGGGCAGGAGGAGAAGGGACCCACAGAGGATGAGATGGCTGAATGGCATCACTGACTCAATGGACGTGAGTCTGAGTGAACTCTGGGAGTTGGTGATGGACAGGGAGGCCTGACGTGCTTCGATTCATGGGGTCGCAAAGAGTCGGACACGACTGAGTGACTGAACTGAACTGAACTGAACTGAAGATGCTGGAATTTGGGGCCAACACTTTGCTAATTACATGTCTTTTTTTCCCATTAGATGACAAGTGTTTTGTGATATGCATGTATTTATTTCCCAAACCATCTTACCAGGTGACTCAGTGGTAAAGAATCCGCCTGCCAAGCAGGAGACATGGATTCGATCCCTGGGTTGGGAAGATCCCCTGGAGAGGGAAATGGCAACTCACTCCAGTATTCTAGCCTGGGAAATCCCATGGACAGAGAAGTCTGGTGGGCTATAGTCCATGGGGTGGCAAAAGAGTCAGACATGACTTAAAGACTAAACAACAGATTTCCTGAACATACTTGGCCAAGTAGAAAAATAAGCCTGCCATTACAGAAATAGAAAAATGGGCAAAAATTCTGGTGATAAAAAGATCAACAAGGGGGCAGGACTCTCACAGTATCAAAGTAAAAGGAAAAGTCAATTAGTTCTTTTAAATATTCACCTTGGCTGCATATAAATACTTTGGGGGTTGAAGATGAAGTAGATCTGACTGAGTCAAGATATTGTGATTGCAGTATCAACGCTTTGACTAGGAACCAAATTCTCTATCCAGAACATTTTATCTACATGTTCAGTTCAGTTCAGTTCAGTTCAGTTCAGTTCAGTTACTCAGTCGTGTCTGACTCTTTGCAACCCCATGAACTGCAGCACACCAGGCCTCTCTGTCCATCACCAGCTCCTGGAGTCCACCCAAACCCATGTCCATTGAGTCGATAATGTCATCCAACCATCTTATCCTCTGTCGTCCCCTTCTCCTTCTGCCTTCAATCTTTCCCAGCATCAGGGTCTTTTCCAATGAGTCAGTCCTTCGCATCAGGTGTTTCAGCTTCAACATCAGTCCTTCCAATGAAGACCCAGGACTGATCTCCTTTAGGATGGACTGGCTGGAGCTCCTTGCAGTCCAAGGGACTCTCAAGAGTCTTCTCCAACAACACAGTTCAAAGTCATCAATTCTTCGGTGCTCAGCTTTCTTTATAGTCCAACTCTGACATCCATACATGAACACTGGAAAAACCATAGCCTTAACTAGATGGACCTTTGTTGGCAAAGTAATGTCTCTGCTTTTTAATATGCTGTCTAGGTTGGTCATAACATTCCTTCCAAGGAGTAAGTGTCTTCTAATTTCATGGCTGCAATCACCATCTGCAGTGATTTTGGAGCCCAGAAAAATAAAGTCAGCCACTGTTTCCACTGTTTCCCCTGTTTCCCCATTTATCTGCCATGAAGTGATGGGGCCAGATGACATGATCTTAGTTTTCTGAATGTTGAGCTTTCACTTTCATCAAGAGGCTCTTTAGTTCTTCTTCACTTTCTGCCATAAGGGTGGTGTCATCTGCATATCTGAGGTTATTGATATTTCTCCCAGCAATCTTGATTCCAGCTTGTGCTTCCTCCAGCCCAGCATTTCTCATGATGTACTCTACATAGAAGTTAAATAAACAGGGTGACGATATACAGCCTTGATGTACTCCTTTTCCTATTTGGAACCAGTCTAAGTGTTCCACGTCCAGTTCTAACTGTTTCTGCCTGACCTGCATACAGGTTTCTCAAGAGGAAGATCAGGTGGTCTGGTATTCCCACCTCTTTCAGAATTTTCCAGTTTCTTGTGATCCACACAGTCAAAGGCTTTGTCATAGTCAATAAAGCAGAAATAGTTGTTTTTCAGGAACTGTCTTGCTTTTTTGATGATCCAGAGGATGTTGGCAATTTGATTTCTGGTTCCTCTACTTTTTCTAAAACCAGCGAAGCCTGGCTTGGAGAGTTTTAAGCATTACTTTACTGCCATTACTTTATCTACATGTTACAGTTCCTTAATTTCATCTTCAGTCTTGTGATGATAGGTATCAGGAAAATAATTACTACTTACAAAGATTGCCCCTGGAGAAAGGAATGTCAACTCAATCCAGTATTCTTGCCTAGAAAATTTCATGGACAGAGGAGCCTGTTGGGCTACTGTCCATGGGGTCACAGAGTCGGACACGACTGAGCAACTAACACACATAGAACACACTCAGCATTATATTAAAAAGCTAGCAACATATGAAATGAATATAGCCATCACTCAATATTCCTGGATTTAGGTATAGCAGACATTGTCTTTCTGCCCTTTGCCTTAACATGACCCAAATCAGGCATTAGAAATACTTTCTAACTTGCTATACTGGTCCTAAAAGTGGAAGATTCTGGGTACTGTTTTCTGAACTGTGTTCAGGAGACTGTCATTTACTAATGGTTTTTGTTTATTTTCCTAGATGTTTCATCTTGGTAAACTAGGCTTGGAGGAAGAGCATCGAGCATCATTAAGAGCCAGCATCAAGAAGTGCTGTCACCTCCTAATAAACAAGGCTGTCTGCAAGGGCATGGGGCGCTTTCTAGGTTCTCGCTCTTGGTTTCTCCAGCAATTTCCATGTTGCTTTGGTTGTCAGAGACTAACTTATAATATTGGTTTCTGGATTCAGGCTGAAGGAGGTTTAGAGTTGGGGAGTGTGGGAGAATGTGTAGGACGTGTAATTCTTGATCTAAAAGGTAAAAAGAACACATCTTCATGTTGCACTAATCATTTTTCATTGGACTACTTAGGAATTATGGTTACTGCTGAGTTGTAGACCAGGACCTGTGAAGCCTAAGTAGTGTTTTCTAGAAATTGCCCCAAGAGAAAAGATGGAATGAAAGAATTAGGGTGTAGGACTAAGAGGTCATAATAATGAGACATAGGGCTTTAATCAAATCAATCCATGTAGAGAAGCTTTTACAGATGGGGAATGTTGGGAAATGATGGTAAAAATAACGTATGCACTATGAAAGTTATTGAGAGTTGTATAAAGTTTGAATACGATAAGAGAAACATCATGATTGTAAGAATAAAGTAACATAGAAAATATTAAGTAAATGTCAGAAAAGAGATGTAGTTTTTCATGGTGATTATTGTTGATATTTCAAATCACAAATTGGTCCTTGAAATTCATTTTGACAGACATATAATTATTTAATTTTTAATGTTTCTTTTCATTTAATGGTTAATTTTCTCATTTGAATATGACTTGTGTTTCTTATTAAGTGGTGTGGAAAAATGGTAACATAATGAAAACTTCTGAGATAAGAATGACTAGATAGAAAATACCTTTAAAATTAGATGTTGAGAATTTTTAATTAAGAGGAATACATTTCACAGTTCAAAGTGGAATAAAAACCATTTGAGAGAGGAAACTTAAAGATGAAAATTTGAAAGTACCACTGCATTTTTACATCTCTCATACCAAGAAGTTGTTAAATGTCTTAGAAATAAACAAACACTAATGTCACACTTTTAGGGTGTGATGAGGCAAGTAAGAATTAGGAGGTATCAGCAGTACTGGTGCTGAAGGTGGTGATCAGTATGTGAGGAGAGAAATAATACATTATTCATTATTGGCCTAGTTAAGAGCTGTGTTGCCTGATTGTGTTCAAGGGAGAAAGGAAAATGGAAAAGTTTGCTAGCTCACTTGTGAAAGCGGTTTATTCCATATTTTCTACAACCTCACCAAGGTTCTTCTGACAATCTTACTGATCAACTTTTGATTAAATCTGGAGTCCACTGATAGACTGGCAAAGGAAAAAAAATGTTGTAATATATATTTGCCCTGATAAATCATTCACTAGAAGGATTAAAATTCAGCATCATCAGCTGACTTAAAGTCACTTAGTGATTCTGAGTTTCCAGCAGCATTGAATTCCCCAGTATGTATTTCTTACTTCTGAGGGGCCTATGCAAAAAATTTAAAAATCTATTTTACACGTATGAGGTTACTGGGAATTGTTTCTTTACCTAAAGAGTTATGACTTCTTTGGTGGCTCAGACAGTTAAGAATCTGCCTGCCATGTGGAAGACCTGTGTTTGATCCCTGGATTGGGAAGATCCCCTGGAGAAGGGAATGGTAACCCACCACAGTATTCTTGCCCGGAAAATCTTATGGCAGGGGAGCCTGGTGGGCTACAGTCCATGGAGTCGCAGAGTTGGACTTCACTGAGCAACTAACACTGTAAAGAGTTACAGACACATGTATGAATTGCACAAAACACTGGGTTTCTTGAAGTTTCTCTTGCAAAGTCTACAGAATCGCATTTGGATCATAAGATTTTTTAAAAATAATCTGAAGAAAACTATTCTCTCTCTAGGATGCTGATACTCTTGCAATCCCATGAACTGTAACCTGCCAGGCTCCTCCTTCCATGGGATTCTCCATGCAAGAATACTGGAATGGGTTGCCATTTCCTTCTCCAGGGGATCTTCCTGCCCCAGGAATTGAACCCAGGTCTCCCGCATTACAGGCTGATGCTTTACTGACTGAGCTACGAGGAAGCTCCATTTCTAGGAATATGTGACAGGTGATAGAAGCAAGATCTGATACTATAAAGAGCAATATTGCATAGGAACCTGGAATGTCAGGTCCATGAATCAAGGCAAACTGGAAGTGGTCAAACAAGAGATGGCAAGGGTGAACGTCGACATTCTAGGAATCAGCGAACTAAAATGGACTGGAATGGGTGAATTTAACTCAGATGACCATTACATCTACTACTGCGGGCAGGAATCCCTCAGAAGAAATGGAGTAGCCATCATGGTCAACAAAAGAGTCCAAAATGCAGTGCTTGGAGGCAATCTCAAAAATGACAGAATGATCTCTGTTCGGCTCCAAGGCAAACCATTCAATATCACAGTTATCCAAGTCTATACCCCAACCAGTAATGCTGAAGAAACTGAAGTTGAACGGTTTTATTAAGACCTACAAGATCTTTTAGAACTAACACCCCAAAAATATGTCCTTTTCATTATAGGGGACTGGAATGCAAAAGTAGAAAGTTAAGAAACACCTGGAGTAACAGGCAAATTTGGCCTTGGAATGCGGAATGAAGCAGGGCAAAGACTAATAGAGTTTTGCCAACAAAATGCACTGGTCATAGCAAACACCCTCTTCCAACAACACAAAACAAGACTCTACACATGGACATCACCAGATGGTCAACACCAAAATCAGCTTGATTATATTCTTTGCAGCCACAGATGGAGAAGCTCTATACAGTCAACAAAAACAAGACCAGGAGTTGACTGTGGCTCAGATAATGAACTCCTTATTGCCAAATTCAGACTCAAATTGAAGAAAGTAGGGAAAACCGCTAGACCATTCAGGTATGACCTAAATAAAATCCCTTATGATTATAATACAGTGGAAGTGAGAAATAGATTTAAGGGCCTAGATCTGATAGATAGAGTGCCTGATGAACTATGGAATGAGGTTCGTGACATTGTACAGGAGACAGGGATCAAGACCATCCCCATGGAAAGAAATGCAAAAAAGCAAAATGGCTGTCTGGGGAGGCCTTACAAATAGCTGTGAAAAGAAGAGAGGTGAAAAGCAAAGGAGAAAAGGAGAGATATAAGCATCTGAATGCAGAGTTCCAAAGAATAGCAAGGAGAGATAAGTAAGCCTTCCTCAGTGATCAGTGCAAAGAAATAGAGTAAAACAACAAAATGGGAAAGACTAGAGATTTCTTCAAGAAATTTAAAGATACCAAGGGAACATTTCATGCAAAGATGAGCTCGATAAAGGACAGAAATGGTATGGACCTAACAGAAGCAGAAGGTATTAAGAAGAGGTGGCAAGAATATACAGAAGAACTGTACAAAAAAGATCTTCACGACCCAGATAATCATGATGATGTGATCACTAATCTAGAGCCAGACATCTTGGAATGTGAAGTCAAGTGGGCCTTAGAAAGCATCACTATGAACAAAGCTAGTGGAGGTGATGGAATTCCAGTTGAGCTGTTTCAAATCCGGAAAGATGATGCTGTGAAAGTGCTGCACTCAATATGCCAGCAAGTTTGGAAAACTCAGCAGTGGCCACAGGACTGGAAAAGGTCAGTTTTCATTCCAATCCCAAAGAAAGGCAATGCAAAAGAATGCTCAAACTACTGCACTCATCTCACACGCTAGTAAAGTAATGCTCAAAATTCTCCAAGCCAGGGTTCAACAGTATGTGAACCGAGAACTTTCAGATGTTCAAGCTGGATTTAGAAAAGTCAGAGGAACCAGAGATCAAATTGCCAACATCTGCTGGATCATAGAAAAAGCAAGAGAGTTCCAGAAAAACATCTATTTCTGCTTTATTGACTATGCCAAAGCCTTTGACTGTGTGGATCGCAATTAACTGTGGAAAATTCTGAAAGAGATGGGAATACCAGACCACCTAACCTGCCTCTTAAGAAACCTATGTGCAGGTCAGGAAGCAACAGTTAGAACTGGACATGGAACAACAGACAGGTTCCAAATAGGAAAAGGAGTACGTCAAGGCTGTATATTGTCACCCTGCTTATTTAACTTCTATGCAGAGTACATCATGAGAAATGCTAGACTGGAAGAAACACAAGCTGGAATCAAGATTGCTGGGAGAAATATCAATAACCTCAGATATGCAGATGACACCACCCTTATGGCAGAAAGTGAAGAGGAACTAAAAAGCCTCTTGATGAAAGTGAAAGAGAAGAGTGAAAAAGTTGGCTTAAAGCTCAACATTCAGAAAACTAGGATCATGGCATCTGGTCCCATCACTTCATGGGAAATAGATGGGGAAACAGTGGAAACAGTGTCAGACTTCATCTTTTTGGGCTCCAAAATCACTGCAGATGGTGACTGCAGCCATGAAATTAAAAGACGCTTACTCCTTGGAAGAAAAGTTATGACCAACCTAGATAGTATATTCAAAAGCAGCGACATTACTTTGCCGACTACGGTCCGCCTAGTCAAGGCTAGGTTTTTTCCTGTGGTCATGTACGGATGTGAGAGTTGGACTGTGAAGAAGGCTGAGCGCCGAAGAATTGCTGCGTTTGAACTGTGGTGTTGGAGAAGACTCTTGAAGGTCCCTTGGACTCCAAGGAGATCCAACCAGTCCATTCTGAAGGAGATCAACCCTGGGATTTCTTTGGAAGGAATGATGCTAAAGCTGAAGCTCCAGTACTTTGGACACCTCATGAGAAGAGTTGACTCATTGGAAAAGACTCTGATGCTGGGAGGGATTGGGGGCAGGAGGAGAAGCGGACGACAGAGGATGAGTTGGCTGGATGGCATCACTGACTCGATGGACGTGAGTCTGAGTGAACTCCGGGAGATGGTGATGGACAGGGAGGCCTGGCGTGCTGCGATTCATGGGGTCGCAAAGAGTCGGACACGACTGAGTGACTGAACTGAGCTGAACTGATACTGATTAGAAAATTCATACAATTTCCTGAGGTATGACAGACTCACTGAATCATTCATGGAACTTAGTTTAATAAACAGCCTATACAGAGTGGGTCAGAGTGAGTCTTGTGAGCCCTCTGGAGGCTGCCACACAGGATGACTGTAGTAATTGCTGCTGGCTCTTTGTTCCAAGTTCCTTATCTATAATTTATCTCTCTGTGCCGTTTCATATCCAAGCTGCTGCTTATGATTGCTCTTTCTTGGGGGACTGTCCTCTGCCACTGGAGCCACCTCACCTACAGAGAGCTGGAAGCACCTGGGGACACCCTTTGCCAATAACTAGGGCACAAGATAATGAAAACTCAGCATCCACCCCTAAGGATGGAATTAACTCTGAGTTGTATTAACTCCACACATCCCTTGAGGGACCAAGCTAAAGCCTTGTTCAGTAGCACCGTGCATGAATGCAGATTCTCCTTGGTGTCTCCCCCTTTCCTGTTCTGCCTTTCTCATTCCCTTAACACTGTTCCCTGGGAGCTTTTTGTTATTGAATCACTTAGCATATAAAGCATTCTCTCAGGAACTGCTTTTCTCCCATAGCTAACCATATTATTTAATTATCCAGAGCAGGAAACACAATGAAGAGCAAGTGGGAATGCTGTTATTAGTTATGCTGAGAAAGGGGTATAAACAGCAATGGTCCAGGACAAATTGGGACACATGTTCATCCTAGGGCTACATGGCACTTTCAGAGATAGCTCTAGAGAAACTCTTTCATTGAAATCCTGGTGAGGGTATGGCACATCACTGTTTTGCACTGATTGAACCCTTCTTGCCATTTTTCTGTTTCTAATGTAACACCAGTTTAAGTCTCTATGAGCTCATGGTTAATATTCTTTTCAAGGCTGCTCTATTCCTACCCCCAAATCCAAGATATCTTTTTTTTTTTTTTTTTTTTGCCTTTTGTAGAAGTAAATGGCAACCCTCTCCAGTATTTTTGCCTGGAGAATTTCATGGACAGAGGAGCCTGGCAGGTACAGTCTGTGGTGTTGCAAGAGTTGGGTACCACTGAGTGACTAAGCACACACACACATTCCACCTTTATTTCTCATGCTGAATTATAGCTTCAAGTCTCTCTTTCCTGTGAAAATATCCTCACTTCAGTCTGTCCTGGAACTTAGCAGCAATCCCAAATTCCTCCTCACATTATCTTATAGAGAGCTCAAAAAGCGCAGATTGAGTTCTAACAGTAGCCCAGAATGTCCCATATTTCCCAAAGGAATGTAGGGAAGTTAACCTTTGTAAATGGTCATTAGTTACATGTGATTTTGTTGTTCTGCCTTAGTTTGGGATAAACTTTTAATTTGCAGACTAAATTTAAGGGACGTGTAATTATGAGGTTCAATCCATATTCTGATGTTGGAAATTTAAAAAAGTTATTCGCAGACTTTACTTTGAGCTATTAAAGCCCTATCCTAGTAGCTAATGTACACTCTCTTTATTTTCTGTTAAATTATAGAATTGTAATTTATGAATTTTCTATATGATTAATGAAACATCCTTCCATTGCAAATAATGCTATATTGGAATCAATCCTACTTTTTAGATTAAAAAAATGTCTCAAAATGTTTATCTTTTACAAATTCTATTATGGTGTGCTTGACACATATTACAAAAACAACAGTATTTTAGCTATAGTCTGTGTCTGTGTGCATTCTGAGTTGCTTTCAGTCATTTCCAACTCTTTGAGACACCATGGGCTGTAGCCTACCATTCTCCTCTGTCCATGGGATTCTCCAGGCAAGAATATTAGAGTGGGTTGCCATGCCCTCTTCCAGAGGCTCTTCCCAACCCAGTGGTCTCTTAGGTCTTCTGCACTGGCAGGCAGGTTCCTTACCACTAGTGCCACCTTGCTATGGGTCTAAATGAATCTAATTCAGTTTTAAAATCATCCGAGTGATACCAATATGACAGAATATAATGGAATTGGTTGTAAGTATGATGATATCTCGGAGAAGGTGATCGAACCCCACTCCAGTGTTCTTGCCTGGAAAACCCTATGAATGGAGGAGCCTGGTAGGCTGCAGTCCATGGGGTTTTGAAGAGTCGGACATGACTGAGCAATTTCACTTTCACTTTTCACTTTTATGCATTGGAGAAGGAAATGGCAACCCACTCCAGTGTTCTTGCCTGGAGAATCCCGGGGATGGGGGAGCCTGTTAGGCTGCCGTCTATGGGGTCGCACAGAGTCAGACACGACTGAAGTGACTTAGCAGCAGCAGCAGCATGATAATATCTAAGCCCAGTCAATAAGTCATTTCTAGTAGTAAAAATTGATTGAAATTTAGACTGCTGTCACTACAGAGTAAATATTACCCCCTTAACAAATAGAAGTTAGCTTTCATTGAGTCAACATCGTAATATACTTTTAAAATAGACACAATGCAGTTCTAAAACTCTAAAGTCTTAATTTTTTCCTTAAGAAATATTAAATATTTTTGATGATGTGTTGTTGAAGATGCTTTTAGATTTCCAAGAAGCACTGAAATGAGGTGCTAATCTATAGATTAGACTCTCATAATCAGGCACAGAGATTTATTATGCCCTTTCTCATCCCATATTAACTAAAATTTTTAATATTACACATAACAGAAAAATGTTTGTATTTAATCTTGTCAGTGGATTGGGTGTCTTTTTAAAATAAAGATATAAATAAACTCAAGAAATAGAGAATATAAAATAAAATAAACTGTGTAAAAACTTTAACTTTTGTCTAAGTCAATTAGGCATGGAATATTGGCAGTTCTTAGAACTTTAATGTAATGTTATAGTTTGGCATAATAAACCAATTAACTGTAATTTAAAAATAAATATTATTATAATAATGTATATTTTGCTACCAGAAGACTTTAAGCATATTAGTTGTTCTTTTAAAAATTCTCTTAAGATTTCACAGTATTTACACAAAGTTAACTCTTTACAAATATTGTTCCTAAAGCGGTTAAAAGTCAGACAAGTGTTTTATTTTATTTGATGGTTATATCAGAGCAAAAACCTGACAAAAAATAGGGGATTCAGTTCTTTAAGAAATTACTAGTATGTTGAGTTAATGTTTTGTAGTCATTATTATTGTCATTATCACAAGCGTGAGTCACAATTTTCATCTGTTCACATACAGTGACAAACATTCTTTGTAATTAGATGTGGCCAATGTATGTCCATCTAGTGAAGGCTATGGTTTTTCCAGTAGTCATGTATGGATGTGAAAGTTGGACTGTGAAGAAGGCTGAGCGCTGAAGAATTGATGCTTTTGAACTGTGGTGTTGGAGAAGACTCTTGAGGGTCCCTTGGACTGCAAGGAGATCCAATCAGTCCATTCTAAAGGAGATCAACCCTGGGATTTCTTTGGAAGGAATGATGCTAAAGCTGAAACTCCAGTACTTTGGCCACCTCATGCGAAGAGTTGACTCATTGGAAAAGACTCTGATGCTGGGAGGGATTGGGGGCAGGAAGAGAAGGGGATGACAGAGGATGAGTTGGCTGGATGGCATCACCAACTCGATGGACGTGAGTTTGAGTGAACTCCGGGAGATGGTGATGGACAGGGAGGCCTGGCATGCTGTGATTCATGGGATCGCAACGAGTCAGACATGACTGAGTGACTGAACTGAACTGAACTGAACTGAATGTATGTACTCATGACTAAAATACTCTTCTACACCAACTGAAAGAGATTCATCCTTTTAAGAATCCTGATTTCATGTTACAGGATCAGCATTAGAGAAGGAAGATAAGTGTAAGTAAACATATTGTCATGTGTTTTTCCTATTAGTCATTATTCAATATTGAAATCATTAGTGAATAAACTTGTAAGAAAAAACAGGATCATCTGTTTGTAACCAATGAACATTTTTCACATTTAAGATTGACATGTGAAGAGTATTGGCATAATTATTGAGGCAATGATATGGTTTTCTGGTTTTTAAATTGAAAGTTTTTCATTGTCTTATACGTGAGGGATTGGTTCTTCTTTTAGACCAGACTTGTCAGTCATTTTGTGAAAATTTGGGCTTTGATCATTTCACAAAGTCTCATTCTGCAAATTCTCTCCTGCCTTCTTTCTATTATCTATCAGCTATGAAAAGTGACGATTTTTTAAGAGCCAAACCTTAAAAGCAGAAGAGAAGCCATGCCTTTTAGTCATTGTATTAATACTTTTTTGATATTCACTTTGCTGGCTCCATCCCGTGTTCATTTGCCCTTCTTTCACTTCTATTGTACTTACTAGACTGGGTGGGTGGCCATATCTAATTTTTTGAGTTATCTAAGTTATATTTCTATAATTTTCTATATCTCACAATTTAACAATTTAATATATTATGTGGAAATTGAAATCTCAACTGCATCATTGATAAACATCAGTCTAATTTGTATAGCCCATTTGAACTTTAGTGTTGGCAATATACACTGACTGAACAGAGTGACCCTCAAGAATATTAGATCTGAGGCCTACAATGATGAATAAAATCTTGATTTTCTTATTTACATTTGATGCACACCTCTCCATTTCATGACTCTTTGATTATTTTTACTAAATAAGAGGGAACTAACATTGAAACTTCATACATTTATTTTGAACTTATTGGAAAACTTAACAATAAAACCATCACCCTCCCTTAGATAGCATTTGCCCTTTTGTAGACATAATATCTGTTGATGAATTCAGTCATTTTCTTTATTAAGTGTATTTTAAAGATGGAAAGCAAAGTTCTCTATTAATGGTGATAAATGAGTATGAAGCTTTTGTGTGGTTGTAGTTTTTTTGTGTTCAGGGGCTTTTACTCTTATCAAATGTTAATTATAGTAACTGAACATATTAATTGGTATCAAACATATCTACTCTGTTTTAATGCCTAACATTTGAAACAATTTTTAATAGATCAGGGTAACCATACATTGTTTGTGTGTGGGGGAAATCATTTCTTTCAAAAATTGCCAGTTGCCTTAATGAAACAGAAGGCTTCAGTGGGACATTGCTTTTAACAATACAGGGCATAATAGTAGAAAGAAGGTTAGCTAAAACTTACAAGAAATCTAAAATCAGTTTTGCAGTTTGCTTCTCCTTGCTTTGCTTAGAGACAAGGTCTACTGCTCTGAGGGATGTTGTTTTCACTCAGAAAGCAAGTGTCTCATAAAATTTTACCACTAAGTAAGCACTTAGAGTTCATTTTATAAAGGAAACTCCCAGTCATTCTTTCAAATGGATTGAAATGTTTACTTTCTGTGATCAATATTTTCCACCACCCAGGACCAAGATAAATGCTCCATTTTCTGCAGTTTCTTGGCATATTGTATAAGCTTTGTCATTATTCCATCATGTGCTTCTCTTCATGCATCTTATTTGTATTTTTATCACCAGTTTTAAATATAAGAAATGACATAAAGTAATTGCATAACAAATGTCAGATGAATGAAAAAATTAGTGAAGAATTAGTGAGGAAATATTGAGATAATTTGCTAGTGATATTAGTGGCAATATCTTGATATAAGTTGTATGTTTATGAAATTCAGCTTCTACTATCTTCGTTCATGATCTTTGAGATTTTATATTTTTTGAGATTCAGTCACCCAAAGATACTTTACACAAATTAGTCTAATTAATTATAGAATATATTATAGTCACTTGGACCAAAATATGTAAATCTCAATCTGGATTTAATAAGAAATTTGTCTGTATAATTTGTCATGAATGAATCCATGAAAAGAATAATTTTAAATAGAATATTTTAGTAAAACTAATAATTTACTAATGCTATTAGAATCAAAATGCTGATTAAATGTAATTTATTATTTTAGAAAGTGTAATAAAATTTTAGCCTGATTTATTATTTATTTTCTATAACATCATTTATAATTTATCTGGTGTTCATAAACTCTAAATAAAAATTTGTACACAGCAAACATTATTATCTAGTGTTTGTATTAAACTTGGTATTGACTCCAGGAGTTCAGTTCAGTTCTGTTGCTCAGTCATGTCTGACTCTTTGCGACTACATGAATTGCAGCATGCCAGGCCTCCCTATCCATCACCAACTCCCAGAGTCCACCGAAACCCATGTTCATTGAGTCGGTGATGCCTTCCAACCATCTCATCCTCTGTTGTCCTCTTCTCTTCCTGCCCTCAATCTTTCCCAGCATCAGGGTCTTTTCCAATGAGTCAGCCCTTTGCATCAGGTGGCCAGAGTATTGGAGTTTCAGCTTCAACATCAGTCCTTCCAATAAACACCCAGGATTGATCTCCTTTAGGATGGACTGGTTAGATCTCCTTGCAGTCCAAGGGACTCTCAAGAGTCTTCTCCAACACCACAGTTCAAAAGCATCAATTCTTCAGAACTCAGCTTTCTTTACAGTCCAACTATCACATCCATACATGACCACAGGAAAAATCATAGCCTTGACTAGATGGACCTTAGTTGGCAAAGTAATGTCTCTGCTTTTTAACGTGCTATCTAGGTTGGTCATAACTTTCCTTCCAAGGAGTAAGTGTCTTTTAATTTCATGGCTGCAGTCACCATCTGCAGTGATTTTGGAGCCCCCCAAAATAAAGTCAACCACTGTTTCCACTGTTTCCCCATCTATTTCCCATGAAGTGATGGGACCAGATGCCATGATCTTAGTTTTCTGAATGTTGAGCTTTAAGCCAACTTTTTACTCTCCTTTTTCACTTTCATCAAGAGGCTTTTTAGTTCCTCTTCACTTTCTGCCATAAGGGTGGTGTCATCTGCATATCTGAGGTTATTGATATTTCTCCCAGCAATCTTGATTCCAGCTTGTGCTTCATCCAGCCCAGTGTTTCTCATGATGTACTCTGCATAGAAGTTAAATAAGCAGGGTGACAATATTCAGCCTTGACATACTCCTTTTCCTATTTGGAACCAGTCTGTTGTTCCATGTCCAGTTCTAACTGTTGCTTCCTGACCTGCATACAGATTTCTCAAGAGGCAGGTCAGGTGGTCTGGTATTCTCATCTCTTTCAGAATTTTCCACAGTTTCTTGTGATCCACACAGTCAAAGGCTTTGGCATTGTCAACAAAGCAGAAATAGATGTTTTTCTGGAACTCTTTTGCTTTTTCTATGATCCAGTGGATGTTGGCAATTTGGTATCTGGTTCTGCTGCCTTTCCTAAAACCAGCTTGAACATCTGGAAGTTCACAGTTCACGTACCCACTGTTATTTATGGCTAAGCCCAAGTTGGCTGCAGAACCAACCCATCTCAAGTGTCTGTTTAATATTAGAGAGCAGGAAACATACAAGGCAATAAACACTTCAAAATTTTGGGGGTTGATTAAAATTCACTATTAGCTAATGCCTAACAATATTCTTATGGGGAAGTTTTCTGTAGTTTCTGAGAAAAGTAAAATATTCTTGGTAAACTGTAATATTTCTCTGCAAGCATCAATCTATGTGTGGTTTATTAACATCCATGTTCCATACTTATTTTTGAGATACATTAAAAAATGTTTTCAGAAAAATAGATAATTTTTCAGCAGTTCTACCTAGGACAAAATTAAATGTATAGATACCTCTTTGTTTTCCAATTTCAGTGTGATTTTTCTTCATGCTAAAATAAATACAATGAAATAAATCAGATCTTCTGTAAAATATGCTTTGAAGTATCAAAGGGCTTTGTGTCATGAAACCCTCAGGGCAAATAAAATTGTTAATAGCTGCTAATGTCACTTGAAATTAATACCAGTATATCAATTTGCAATACTGTTTTTCCTGTTATGGAACTTGATACTTAATTCAACATTTATTGATCCTCTACTATGTGCAAGGCATTGTGCCATGTCATTTGGGGGTCACAAAGTCAAAAGAGAACAAGGAATCTACTTCCAAAGGATCTTAACATTTTGAAGTCGCTCAGTCGTGTCCAATTCTTTGGGACCTCATGGCCTACCAGGCTCTTCCATCCATGGGATTTTCTAGGCAAGAATACTGGAGTGGGTTGCCATTTCCTTCTCCAGGAGATCTTCCCAACCCAGGGATTGAACCTGGGTCTCCTGCATTGTAACAGACGCTTTACCATCTGAGCCACCAGGGAAGTCCTAAGGACATGTGATAAAATTTGACTGTGATTCAAGGTAAGATGTATAAATGCTTCACTAAAAGTGTAAGTGAAAGACAGTGAGAGGAAAGAGTGATTAAAAATATCCAACAGGGGCTTTTCTCTTGGCCTTAAAAGAAAAATAAGATTTTTAGGGGTTGAGTAATTAGGAAAGTACATTGTATATTGTAGACTGATGAAATAGCATAGGGAAAGAAGTGGCCATCTTGGAAACTGAGTAGTCTGAAGGAATTGAAGTATAAAGAATGGAATGTCATGGCTGTGTGTGTAGAGGGAGATATTGTGGAAGTCAGAGTGTGGCGATCTTTGACTGCAATGCATTTTACCCATATTCTAGAAAACAGAGCCTAAAGCAGAGTTTGCATGCTCATACCTTGTTGAGTATTTTGGTTCCAGAAAATTAAGGGCATTGGAAAGGACAAATGAAGGAGACAGGATGGAAATAAAATACAAGATGTTCTGTCACTGAGTTGTTGCAAATTGTTACAAGAAATCGCAGCTGGTTGTTTTGTCAAGCAGGACATCTCTAGAGAGACCATATGGAACCACTGCATCTCACAACAGTCTGTCACAGGGGGAAGGTGAGCAATTTATCTCCTGGCTGCTTCTCATCCCATCTTTCATAGATCAAAATTCAAACCATGGGTGATGAGAATGTTCTAAAATTGGACAGAGGTGACGGTTGTGTAATTCTGTGATTAGATTAAAAGCCACTGAAGTGTACACATTAAACACGTGAATTTTATGTCAGTGAATTGTACCTCAATAAAGTTAATATTAATAAATTCATGGGCTTCCCTGGTGGCTCAGATGGAAAAGAATCCTCCAGCAATGCAGGAAACCTGGGTTCAATCCCTGGCTTGGGGAGATCTCCTGGAGAAGGAAATGGCTACCCACTCCAACATTCTTGCCTGGAGAATCCTCATAGACAGAGGAGCCTGGTGGGCTACAGTCAGTGGGGTCAAAAGGAGTCAGACACAACTGCGCGACTTTCACTTTTCAAGAATACTCTTGAAAAGAGTACTCTTACTAGTATTCCCACTCCAGTATTCTTGCTTGGAGAATTCCATAAGACAGAGGAACCTGGTGGGCTACAATCCTCCCCTGGTGGCTCAGATGGTTAAGAATCTGCCTGCAATGCAGGAGACATAAGAGATCCAGGCTTGGTCCCTGAGTTGGAAAGATCCCCTGGAGAAGAAATAGCAACCCACTAAAGTATTCTTGGGGTCACAAAGAGTCAGACAAGACTGAACGACTAACTCTTCACTCTTCAATAAATTCAACCTATTGGAATCTAGAACATTTGTTGATTCAATTAGGCTTGAACTGGGAGTTAAGAGTTTTCTGTGGATCCTACCATGAAAGGTGTCATGGAGATTAAGTTAAAAGCCAGTTCCTGCATTTTAAGAAAACTGAAACAACTGAAGTGTGAGATAATGATTTGAATGTGACTATCATAGTGACCATGGGTTTGTACCCTAGTAAATGGTCTGATCTTCCATAGGAGCTAATCAGATCAGAAAACAAGTAATTGGACAAGACCTAGAAGAACAGATAGGACTGAAATATCTGTGAAGCAGCAAAAGCTAACTCCTAAAAAAGGCTTAAGGAGGATTACCACACCAACCTGAAATTGCTATTGATATTATTGTATCTGATCTTGGGGTCTGAGTTTGAAGACAGCCACAGATTCTTCATCCTTCCATTCATGGAGGGGTGGAGTCCAGGTGCACTCTTGTTGAATCTAAGCTGGTCTTAGTGATTCCCTTGACTAATACAATGCAGAAGAATTGAGTTCCCAGGACTTTTGAGTCTAGGTCAGAAAAAGATTTACAGCTTCCGTCTTTATCTCTTAGAATACTTGCTCTTGAAACACAGCTGCAAGTGGGGAGAAAGCCCAAGAAGCCCAGTACAGAGGGCCCTGTGGAGCAGAGCTGAAGCACACAGCTAAAAAGGCCTTCTGAGTGCCCAGCCAACAACCAACAATAACTTACCAGCTCTGTGAGTGATCTCTCCTATACACAGATCCTCCAATTACTTCCAGTCTAGCTATACATTAGCATAATTAATCCCAGGTGAAGTCCGTAGTAATTGTGATCAAAAGAGTGAAGAGAAAGGAAGCGAGATAAGAATGGAAGAAAATAATAAAGATACTGTATTATGGAGCCACAACTTTAAAAGAAAGCACAGCTGGAGGCTAGGTCATGCATGATATATCTGGAGAGGCCATTTGTAATCCCTACATTTTGGAACAGTCCACTTGAGGATGTCAGTCTTAAAATACTTCATCAAGGGAAGTGTTCTTTCCCTGAAAGGGGATTCTACAATGGAATCTGGGGTAATTATTCAATAAACACTTAATATTTTCTCTTTTCATTTATGAGGTAAGACAAATCAAACACAATATTAACTAAGTTTTTGTTAGCTTCATCTGCCAGTTCTTTCTGGCTTTCACTGGTTAAAATTTTCTTAAGGTGCTCCTGTTTCATGTTTGAACTGTGTTCCATGTATCCTCAGGGCTACTAAGAAAGATTAGAACTTATGAAACTAATTGAGACATACTTGGGCCTTAGAGCTGCTGTGGTTCCCACTGAAGTGGTTAGTTCAGTCTCTCAGTCATGTCCGACTCTTTGCGACCCCATGGACTGCACCACACGAGGCTTCCCTGTTCATCACCAACTTCCAAGCTTGCTCAAACTCATGTCTGTTGAGTCAGTGATGCCATCCAACCATCTCATCCTCTGTCATCCCTTTCTCCTCCTGCCTTCAATCTTTCCCAGGAAAGTAGTATTATTATAGGAAGTGGTCTTATGTATGTAAAATTATAACCTTGCTCTTGGAGAATTCTCTGAAACTACTGAGGTGATAGGAAATGAGGTAATAGTGTAGCAAACACTTGAGGCTTGAAGACTATATATCCAAAAGATTATGTTACTATCACTAGAACATATTCATATCCATAGAGGAAGACAACTGTAAAAAAGAAATTTGGAGATGCTCAGTGTAGTCAAGTAGACCATAGTTCTTGTCTGTGTCCAGTTTTTACTATTTTTAAGGATTATGTTGGCTGTAGATAAGGCATAAACTGGATATATCCTTTGATATTAAGAAAGTTTGTCAACTAGTGTTTGATTAATATTGTGGACAATTTGTCCCTTTTATCACGAATTTTATCATTAAATATTTCAGCACATGTCCACTTGAGGTTATCTTTTGTGACTGTCTAGCCATCCTAGCTTTGGTATAACTTGTCTTACAACCCAGTCATTTTCAGTATTTTTTTTCAGAACTTGTGGCCAAATTTGGTGTATTAACAAGTGGAAGTTTTTGATTTCTCCAGGATTTTTCTTTTTGTTTTACAATAACTCTTTGAATAGGACTTTAGTCAGCATAAGTGGCTTAGCATAATGGCCTGCGTAATCATTTCCTCTAGATGCATTTTTATGTCATTTATGATAGGTCTCTATAACCACAGTTTCATCAGATAGCATAAAGTACTAAGCGCTTCATATAACTGTTGTCTCGTTTTTGTAGGAATACCTGAGGAAATTAAGACTCTTTTTTGTTTTCATAAAAGAGTTGATTTCAACTTTGACTTGATTTCAAAGTCATGAAGTATAAAAACCTATCAGCTTTCTATGATTATATTTTAGTTCAGTTCAGTTCATTTCAGTTCAGTCGCTCAGTTGTGTCTGACTCTTTGCGACCCATGAATCGCAGCACGCCAGGCCTCCCTGTCCATCACCATCTCCCAGAGTTCACTCAAGACTCACGTCCATCGAGTCAGTGATGCCATCCAGCCATCTCATCCTCTGTCGTCCCCTTTTCCTCCTGCCCCCAATCCCTCCCAGCATCAGAGTCTTTTCCAATGAGTCAACTCTTCGCATGAGGTGGCCAAAGTACTAGAGTTTCAGCTTTAGCATCATTCCTTCCAAAGTAGTCCCAGGGCTGATCTCCTTCAGAATGGACTGGTTTTTAGCCTTTTATATTAACCAAATTGACACGCCCTACAAAGGGTCATAAGTTTACCTACTTGACTTGATTTCTTTTGGTAAGAAGCAGGGTTATACAATAGATTCTCAGGTAGTTACTCAATAACCACTTTATATTTTCTCTTTTCATTTGTGAGATAAGACAAATCAAAATATTGAATAAATTTTTTTATGAGAATGTCTAAATGATATGTTCTTAAAATGGACAACTCTTGAACTATAGAAACATGGTTATTAGATTCTCCATTGGATAAGGATGTTAAAGTTGCTAAATTAAAAATATAAAATATAGATGTATATTTAACATGAGAAAGAAAAATATAAATATTTTATATTTAATCAGACACCATAGTTAAACATTTTTAAAATAATTTCAGTTAGCAATAGACATTGTATGCATATGATGCCATCAAGTTTGAAGGTGGTTTTAACATGAGAACTGAATAGGTTTTTAAAAATTAAGACTTTATTCTTTTAGAGAAGTTTTAGACCACAGTAAAATTGAAGGAAAGGTACATAGATAGCCCATTACAGTTGTTTTAATTGATTAACCTACACTGACACATCATTATCACCCAAAGTCCATAGGTCACAGGCTTCCCTTGTAGCTCAGTCAGAAAAGAATCTGCCTGCAATGCAGGAGACCCTGCATTTGATTCCTGGGGGTTTTGAAGATCCCTGCAGAAGGAAATGGCAACCCATTCCAGTATTCTTGTCTGGAGAATCCCATGAACAAAGGAGTCCAGCAGGCTACAGTCCATGGGGTTGCAAGAGCTGGGCATGACTTAGTGACTAAGACACCACAACTGTAGGTCACATTGTGGTTTACTGTTGGCGTTGTACACTATGGGTTTAGACAAACATATAACAACATGTATCCATCATTATGGTATTATACAGGGTATTTTCACTACCCTAAAAATATTCTGTGCTCCATATATTCATCCTTCCCTTGACCCTAATTGTCTGGCAACCACTGATTTATTAATTTATTTTTTTAGTGAATTTATATATATCCTTTTTAATTTCTACTTATTTTACACTTTTTGCTGTTTTTTTGTGTAAAGAAATAATATTGTTTGTGTATGTGTACTTGTGTGCTCACATTGATTATTTTTTGCCAACTCTCTTAACTCTCTTATGAATCATATAAAGGGGTTCCTCTTAGATGTACAGTAAGCTCCCTGCTGCTGCTGCTAAGTCACTTCAGTCGTGTCCAACTCTGTGTGACCCTATGGACAGCAGCCCACCAGGCTCCTCTATCCACAGGATTCTCTAGGCAAGAATACTGGAGTGGGTTGGCATTTCTTTCTCCAAGTAAGTCTCCTACTTATGAGCCAATTATGTTCTGAGAGCAAATTTGTTAAGTTCAATTTGTTCATAAGTCCAAGAAATTTAGCCTAGGTACCCAGCTAACACAATGGTCTATATAATACTATACTTCAATTAAGTGTGTTATACTTTTCATACAAATAATATATTAAAAACAAACACAAAAATAAAACATTTTTTAATCTTATAGTACAGTACCTTGAAAAATGCAATAGTACAGTAGAATGACTAGCATATAGGGGCTGGCATCAAGTGAACAGGCAAGAAGACTTAATGACTGGAAGATGGTAGGAAATGGTAGAGCTGAAGGGTCATCAGCAATAGGAAATGAAGTTCAGTTCAGTTGAGTCACTCAGTCGTGTCCCACTCTTTGCAACCTCATGGACTGTAGCACGCAAGGCCTCCCTGTCAATCGCCAACTCCCAGAGCTTGCTCAAACTCATGTCCATAGAGTAGGTGATGCCATCCAACCACCTACCCTCTATCGTCCTCTTCTCCTTCCGCCCTCAATCTTTGCCAGCACCAGGGTCTTTTCCAATGAGTCAGTTCATTCCTTCAGGTGGCCAAAGTATTGGAGTTTCAGCTTCATCTAGTCCTTCCAATGACTATTCAGGACTGATTTCCTTCAGGATGGACTGTTTGCATCTGCTTGCAGTCCAAGGGACTCTCAAGAGTCTTCTCCAACACCACAGTTCAAAAGTATCAATTCTTTCACGCTCAGCTTTCTTTATAGTCCAACTCTCACATTTAAGCATAACTACTGGAAAGATGATAGCTTTGACTAGATGGACATTTATTGGCAAAGCAATGTCTCTGCTTTTTAATATGCTATCTAGGTTGGTCATAACTTTTCTTCCAAGGAGCAAGCATCTTTTAATTTCATGGCTGCAGTCACCATCTGCAGTGATTTTGGAGCTCCCCAAAATATTCTGTCACTATTTCCATTGCTTCCCCATCTATGTGCCATGAAATGATGGGACCAGATGCTGTGACCTTAGTTTTCTGAATGTTGAGTTTTAAGCCAACTTTTTCACTCTCCTCTTTTATTTTCATCAAGAGGCTCTTTAGTTCTTCTTCGCTTTCTTCCATAAGGGTGGTTTCATCTGCATGTCTGAGGTTATTGATGTTTCTCCCGGCAGTATTGATTCCATTGTGTGCTTCATCCAGCCCTGTGTTCCTCTTGATGTACTCTGCATATAAGTTAAATAAGAAGGGTGACAATATACAACCTTGATGTACTCCTTTCCTGATTTGGAACCAGTTTGTTCCATGTCCAGTTCTAACTGTTGCTTCCTGACCTGCATACAGATTTCTCAAGAGGCAGGTTAGGTGGTCTGGTATTCCCATCTCTTGAAGAATTTTCCACAGTTTGATGTGGTTCACACAGTCAAAGGCTTTGGCATAGTCAATAAAGCAGAAGTAGATGTTTTTCTGGAACTCTCTTGCTTTTTCAATGATCCAACAAATGTTGGCAGTTTGATCTCTCGTTCCTCTGCCTTTTCTAAAACCAGCTTGAACATCTGGAAGTTTCAGTTCACGTAGTGTTGAAGCCTGGCTGGGAGAATATGGAGCATTACTTTACAAGCATGTGAGATAACTGCAATTGTGTGGTAGTCTGAGCATTCTTTGGCATTGTCTTTCTATGGAATTGGAATGAAAACTGACCTTTTCCAGTCCTGTGGCCACTGCTGAGTTTTCCAAATTTGCTGACATATTGAGTGCAGTGCTTTCACAGCATCATCTTTTAGTGTTTGAAATAGCACAACTGGAATTCCATCACCTCCACTAGCTTTGTTCGTAGTGATGCTTCCTAAGGCCCACTTGACTTCACATTCCAGGATGTCTGGCTCTAGGTGAGTAATCACACCATCATGAATATCTGGGTCATGAAGATCTTTTTCGTATAGTTCTTCTGTCTATTCTTGCCACCTCTTCTTAATATCTTCTGCATGAGTCCATACCATTTATGTCCTTTATTGTGTCATCTTGCATGATATGTTCCCTTGGTATCTGTAATTTTCTTGAAGAGATCTCTAGTCTTTCCCATTGTACTCTTTTCCTCTATTTCTTTGCATTGATCACTGAGGAGAGGAAGGCTTTTTTACCTCTCCTTGTTATTCTTTGGAACTCTTCATTCAAATTGGTATATCTTTCCTTTTCTCCTTTGCCTTTCACTTCTCTTCTTTTCTTAGCTATTTGTTAGGCCTCCTCAGACAACCATTTTGCCTTTTTACATTTCTGTTTCTTGGGGATGGTCTTGTTCCCTGCCTGCTGTACAATGTCACAAACCTCCATCCATAGTTCTTCAGGCACTCTGTCTATCAGATCTAGTCCCTTGAATCTATTTCTCACTTCTACTAGGTAATTTTAAAGAATTTGATTTAGGTCCTACCTGAATGGTCTAGTTGTTTTCCCTACCTTCTTCAATTTAAGTCTGAGTTTGCAATAAGGAGTTCATGATCTGAGACACAGTCAACTCCTTGTCTTGTTTTTTGCTGACTGTATAGAGCTTCTCCATCTTTGGCTGCAAAGAATATAATCAATCTGATTTCAGTATTGACCATCTGGTGATGTCCATGTGTAGAGTCTTCTCTTGTGTTGTTAGAAGAAGGTGTTTGCTATGTCCAGTGCATTCTCTTGGCAAAACTCTATTAGCCGTTGCCTTGCTTCATTCTGTATTCCAAGGCCAAATTTGCCTGTTACTCCAGGTGTTTCTTGACTTCCTACTTTTGCATGCCAGTCCCCTATAATGAAAAGGACATCTTTTGGGGGTGTTAGTTCTAAAAGGTCTTGTAAGTCTTAATAGAACCATTCAACTTCAGCTTCTTCAGCATTACTGGTCAGGGCATGGACTTGGATTACTCTGATATTGAATGGTTTGCCTTGGAAACAAACAGAGATCATTCTATCATTTTTGAGATTGCATCCAAGTAATGCATTTCAGCCTCTTTGGTTGACTATGAGGGCAACTCCATTTCTTCTAAGGGATTCTTGCCCACAGTAGTAGATATAATGGTCATCTGAGTTAAATTCACCCATTCCAGTCCATTTTAGTTTGCTGATTCCTAAAATGTCGATGTTTTCTCTAGCCAACCCCCTGTTTAACCACTTCCAATTTGCCTTGATTCATGGACCTAACATTCCAGGTTCCTATGCAATATTGCTCTTTACAACATTGGACTTTACTTCCATCACCAGTCACATCCACAACTGGGTGGTGGTGTTGCTTTGTCTCTGTCTTTTCATTCTTTCTGGAGTTATTTCTCCACTGATCTCCAGTAGCACATTGGATACCTACTGACCTGGGGAGTTCATCTTTCAGTGTACTATCTTTTTGCCTTTTCATACTGTTCATGGGGTTCTCAAGGCAAGGATACTGAACTGGTTTGCCATTCCTTTCTCCAGTGAACCATGTTTTGTCAGAACTCTCCACCATGACCAGTCCATCAGAGGGCAGACAGACTGAAAACCACAATCACAGCAAACTAATCTGATCACATGGCCCACAGCCTTGTTTAACTCAATGAAACTATGAGCCATGCTATGTAGGGCTACCCAAGACAGACAGGTCAGGAGATGAAGGGCAAGCTGCAATTTCACTCACACCTGACATTAACTTCAGGCGTGAATGAAATTGCACAGGTACTAGCTCTTTGCTGGATTCAATTCTATCTACCCTCTTAAAAAACAATCCAGTGATATCTGGGTTCAGTTCAGTTCAGTCGCTCAGTCATATCCAACTCTTTGCAACCCCATGAATCACAGCACGCCAGGCCTCCCTGTCCATCACCAACTCCCGGAGTTCACTCAGACTCACGTCCATCGAGTCAGTGATGCCATCCAGCCAGTGATGCCATCCAGCCATCTCATCCTCTGTTGTTCCCTTCTCCTCCTGTCTCAAATCCCTCCCAGCATCAGAGTCTTTTCCAATGAGTCAACTCTTCGCATGAGGTGGCCAAAGTACTGGAGTTTCAGCTTTAGCATCATTCCTTCCAAAGAAATCCCAGGGTTGATCTTCAGAATGGATTGGTTGGATCTCTTTGCAGTCCAAGGGACTCTCAAGAGTCTTCTCCAACACCACAGTTCAAAAGCGTCAATTCTTCAGTGCTCAGCCTTCTTCACAGTCCAACTCTCACATCCATACATGACCACAGGAAAAACCATAGCCTTGACTAGACGGACCTTAGTCAGCAAAGTAATGTCTCTGCTTTTTAACATGCTGTCTAGGTTGGTCATAACTTTTCTTCCAAGGAGTAAGCATCTTTTAATTTCATGGCTGTAGTCACCATCTGCAGTGATTTTGGAGCCCCCAAAATAAAGTCTGACACTGTTTCCGCTGTTTCCCCATCTATTTCCCATGAAGTGATGAGACCTGATGCCATGATCTTCGTTTTTTGAATGTTGAGCTTTAAGCCAACTTTTTCACTCTCCACTTTCACTTTCATCAAGAAGCTTTTTAGTTCCTCTTCACTTTCTGCCATAAGGGTGGTGTCATCTGCATATCTGAGGTTATTGATATTTCTCTCAGCAATCTCTCTTTACTCTCTCATCATAGATGACAAGGTAGCACTGGTCTGCATTCTGAAAGGTTTCTGCAACCTTTGTGTACCATTCTGTTTGTGGCCTATGTCTCAAGAACTAAGATTGCCTCCTCAAATGAAGACAATCTCCTTGCCATTTTGTGCATCATGAATCTCTTCAGTTGTTCAGTCACTGTTTTTTCCTCTTGTTGCTCCACTTTCTCAATTATTTTCACTTTTGTTTCTATTGTTATAGCTTGGTTGGTGCTTCTTAGCAGTACCAGCTACATCATCACTGCTTTTATGTTTGCTTCTGGACATCCTGGACTTGAATTAAAGATCCTATCCTACTGTGCTCTATACAATACTGTACAAAAAGTCCTCTATACAGTAAGTACACAAAAGCACAAGCACTTGTAAGGATGCACCACATGACAGTGTATGCCAGACGTGTGAACTAACATGTGATTGGACATGGGAACGCACATTCACCTCCTTGAAATTTTGCAACTTAAAGATTCATTTGTAGGGGACTTACTATAATATATGGGGCTTTCCCGGTGGCTCAGCAGTAAAGAATCCGCCTGTAGTACAGGAGATGTGGGTTCAGTCCCTGGGTCAGGAAGATCCCCTGAAGGAGTGCATGGCAACCCATTCCAGTATTCTTGCCTGGAGAATCCCATGAATAGAGGAGCCTGGCTATGGTCCATTGGGTCACCAAGAGTTGGGCATGAGTGTAGTGAGTGAGCATGCATGCCCCTACTCTAATATATATAAGTATTTCTGAGATCTTCATCTGTCCCTCTGAATCCTATAAACTTGATTTTTTTGAAAGCTATTATCTGTAGAATCTGTTAAACTTCACTGAAGAGATTGGTATCCTTCTTCTTTATTAAACTACAATTTTCTTACTTGAGAAAGGAAACCATTGTTATCACTTTATTTTATTGGATCCTATTATTGGATTCAAACAAATTCTTTAGTGGCTCAGTGGTAAAGCATACACATGCCAGTGCAGGAGATGTGTGTTTGATCCCTGGGTCCAGAAGATACCCTGGAGAAGAAAATGGCAACCCACTCCAGTATTCTTGCCTGGGAAATCCCATGGACAGAAGAGCCTGGAGGGCTACAGTCCATGGGATTACCAAAGAACTGAACACAATTGAGCAACTAAACAAAATCAACAATGACTGGATTACCTCTTAGGTAGTTTACATGGAAAAATCATTAAAGAACAGTAAATTATTTTAAATTTTGTGAATTTCTAATAACAGAAATGATCAGTACTAGTATGTATTTATCAGTAGAATTTCAAACTTTTGATTCTGCTAAAACACTGTCTTATTCACTTTGCTTCTTAACTAAATCTTCTTTTTTTTTAATCAGAAAAATCTCAACATGCTTGCAAATCTTCAAAGGTTCTTCTTTATTAAGGCAAAGAAATTCACAGCATTGCCGTTCTTCATATCTCAGTAGGTATTTTCTAGTGACATCTCAAAAAGTGATATTTCATGACTGTTCCATTGTCCCACCTGATCAATAAGTATTCTCTTTACTTTTTGAACAACAAGTCTGGATTGTAGGATATTTGGCTCACCAACAGTATTTTATATTAAGGAAACAAGAAATTCGTTATTTTTCCTGACCCGTTTTTTGACTGGTATCTCTCATGTGTGATTTATATCTGTTAAATGCATTTGTATAGAGACACTTCAAAGACAGTTCATGTCACCTTAAGAAAAAAAGAAATGAAAATTTAGTGTCCTAGAATTTGTTTCTTAGGGAAAATCAGCAAACTATAAAACAATGAAACACCGTGATGTCAGAATCCATAGATAGATGATAGCAACACTGACTTTCAGGTACCAAGGAGATGTAGGATCAGACTATTCACTGATATTTTCTCTAAAGAAAAACAAGAATTAAGGACCTTTGAATTATGAAGTAAAATTTGATTGTTTCATGAGTTAAAGGACTCAGTTTAATTCCATTGAAATATATAGTGACCCATGATAGCTGATAATCACAGAATATCACATGAGAAAATCTTAAAATTGTGCTTTTTATTTCAACATTGAAATGGAGCTGCAGTTGATATTTGGCTTAAATATTTGATCTAAGTATGTTGTAAAATAGTGATTGTCAAAATAAAAATTACCAAGTTTTTAAAAACATAAACTTGCCAAATATTTTCTATTTCTATGTACTAATCAATGCCTAGAGGCACAGATATGAATCTCAGAGAGTCTGTTTTTTTTTTTCTTTTCCTAAGCAAAATATGATTTCACATAACTTTTCCTCCATTACATTTTCATCTGTTTCTCCTCTCTTGTCACTCATACCCAAACTACATACAACGTAGCCTCTACCTCTGTCATCTTTTGGCCAGGATCTCCAAAACCCTCTTAATCGCCCAATTTAGAGAATTCAGTTCATTTGATATCTTCTAAGATTTCTCAGCTATATTTCATATTGTTGACATTATGCTCCTTATTGCAATTCTGTTTTCTGGGAGAGAATCCTTCACTTGTAATCTTGCCACCACTGTGAGATTTTTATGTTTGGCTTTCCTATCATTTATATCCTCTTCCTGAGTCATTTTAGCCATCGCTTTGTCTTCAGATTCTCTGTAGAAGCAGATTGCTACTAAGTCCATATTTCCATTACAGAAATATTGGGTTGGCCAAAAAGTTCATTCATGTTTTTTCCATAAGGTATAAAAAATCCAAACTAACTTTTTGACCAACTCAATATTATGTTACTTATGGACTTTTATTTTTTAACTCCAGTCCTAGGTGTCATACACATCACATGCTGAACTCAAAAGTTTTGTTTCATAAGCATTTCTTCAGAAATGTTCTTCATTTCTGACCTCTGTCAATTAAAAACACCATTATTCATTTACATTCTAAAGTCTGAAAACTGCATAGTTCATGTACCTTTCACCACCAACTTCTGTTTTTCTGGATTGTGTCTCATCTTTTTACACCTTATTTCTCACTTGTCATGTTTCATTTACTCTGCTTATTAGTCTCCCAACTTGTGGTTTTCTATAGTTTTGTCCAGTCCTTTCTCCACATTTTCCCTAACCGAATTTTTCAAATATCAAAAGAGTAATGCATCTTAAATCGAATTTGATGTATGAAATAAAACATCAATTGATTTTCTTAAAATTACAAGCTAGTTGTTTCAGATCTGCTTACAAAAATATTCCTCATTTGATTTGTGATGTCTATATTACTGTAATAAATTCTAACACTCAATTGCATCTCTTTCTGGGCAAGCTTTTCCAATCCGTATTGTTCATGTAGTTGCTTGTCCGGGAACAGCTATCCTATATTACATATTATGTCTTTATAATGTACTAAGATTTTTTTTAATAACTAGATTCTTCACATCAGTCTATTCTTTCTGAATTATCTTTGATATAGTCACCTATTGATTTTTTTCAAATCACTTTTTTAGTAATTCCCAAAGAAGTCCATTTGAATTGCATTGAATTATGGCATACTATGAGAGAGAATTAACGTTTTTATATATACAGTTGCATTTGAATAACATGATATATCAGCCCACTTATTCTCTCAAAGTGTTATATCCTTGAATAAAAATTTATAGTTCCTTTATAGATTTCACACAAAGAACTAGAAAGAAGGATTAAAAAGCCCTCTTTTGTCACTTTTTTCCCCAAGGGAATAGTGTAGCAAAAATGTTCTCTTCTATGAATTTTATGTAATTTAGGATTGTCCCCAGAAAGTTATTCATTTTCACCCCTCCTTCTTATAGCTCAATCACATTATTTGTGAATCTTTCAGATCATCACTCCCATACATCTAAAGAGAATGATTAAATCCCAAAATGGGCAGAGATAGCTGAAAGAGCATGACAATTTGGTATTCAATAGAAATGTGGCCATATTTTATAGTAATAATAAGTGGAGTTGGGATAGTATAATTCCAGTTTAATTTGTTTAAAGATGGAGCTGTAAATAATTATTTTTCTATATTCTTCTTTATGTTTTTGTATTCCAATAAATGATAAAACTCATGAAAGACTAATCTGTAAACCAAATACTAAATTATTGCTTAAAACAGTATATACTAGGCTTTCCTGGTGACTCAGTGGTAAAGAATCTGCCTGCAATGCGGGAGATACAGGTTTGATCCCTGATCCAGGAAGATCCCATATGCTACAGAACAACTAAGCCCAGGCACTACGACTATTGAGTCTGTGCCCCAGAGCCCAGGAGCCACAGCTACTGAGCCCAAATGCTGCAACTACTGAGGCCTGCACACTCTAGAGCCTGTGCTCTGCAACAAGAGAAATGACCACAATGAGAAGCCTGTGCAGTGCAATTAAAGACTAGCCCCTGTTCACTGCAACTAGAGAAAAGCCTGCACAGTAACAATGTCCCAGCACAGACAAAAAAATAAAATAAAATTATTTTTAAAAAAACAGCATATACCAACTCTTAGTGATCAGAGTTGCCAAATAAGAAGAGTGATATTAGTAAGACTAGCTCTTACTTATTGAATACTCAGTTCCATACACAGAGGGAATATAGCCTTACTTGTGAGAGTTTAAGCACTGTCAAACTGCTTAAATTCAACTTTGGCTCCTTAAATTGATCAGTCTGTTGCCTGGGGGCATATAGCTTAGCCTCTGCTTGCCTTAATTTTATCATCTATGAGCTTAATTTTATCATTTATAGAGCTGCATGGTGAAAAAATGAGATAGTATGTGTAAAGAACTTTGCATAGTGCCTGACATCTGCTAAGTGATAAAACTTAGCTATCCCTTAGATAACAAGGATGATATTTTGAAAGCATCAAACCAATTTAATTTAATTCAATTCACATGCTCATTTAAATTTTATTTCCCTGCATACTTTCTATCATTAAGGCCAAAATACAAGGTTTGTCTATTGTCACCAAAGAATGTTTTGACCACCTTTGGCTTTTAGACCTCTCCCTTGAAACAATAGAACCAGGCTTTATTGAGGGAAAGGGAATTTATACATTTTCCAACAAATTAAGCAATGTGTTATGATTGTTCAGATAACCAAACTTTTACTGTAAGTAAAGGCAGAGAAACCTCAGAATATACACAAAGGAAAGAAAAAAGAGTTCTCAGACTTGAGAAATTAAAAGAAGAGATGGGAAAGAGGTCCCACATGAGGGCTGAAGGTGTTAGAAATCCCAAATAGGTTATGTGGGAAGCCAAAAGATGAGGATTTTAGACCTAGATTAGTCTGGAACTGTGAGAAGGGACCACAGGCAGGTGTCCCTGAACCAGAAAGGAAATGGCAGCATAGTGTGGGTCATAGAGTGCCTGAGTCTCCATTGGCTCTTAGGTTTTGAAAACATGGATGCTCTAGTATGATCTCAGAATTGGTACTGGGAATTGAGAGTTAGTGGAGCTGCTCTAGGGCTATCAAGGTAAAAGACTGGAGGGGACTCCCCAGCAGAAGCCATGAAGGCAGCTGTTGAATCTTCAATCTTGATGCAGGTTCTGACTAAGATCCAGTATCTGCAAAGCTCGTGAGAGCTGGGGTGGGAGCTAGTCAGTAAAGTGGGGCTGTGCCTGGAGAAAAAGGACTGAAAGCTGAACATGTTGATGACTTCAACTGGTGAGGACATTTGCTGCCAGAGTGTCCAGTGACCAAGGATTACTGAAGAGAGCACCATGAATTTAGAGGGCAGTACAACCACGTGTAGACATATCAGTTGTCCCTTTATCCATCTCCATGGAGACACATCTATACCATATGGGGGAAAAAAGATAAATAACTTGGAAAGACTGAATATTTACTGAAAAAATTTCAATTCATCCAAAGGAAAATGAATTAATTTTAATTGTCTAGTTCAGTTTTCTCTTCCTGTATTCCCTTTCACCATCCACATTAATGGGGACTTCAGAAGAATGACTACATTATAGAGAGTATTCTACTAATTTTTCTTTTCTCTATCCAAGTCATGATGTATATGTGTCATTTCTTAACACATTAGCATTGTCCTATTAATACTCACAACAACTCATGAGAATACTACTGGTTTTTTCTTCTATTTTGAAGATTTAACCTCCCCCTTCCCCACCTAAGCAAACAAACAAAGATAACCTCAAGTTACCAAACTAGTGCATGGTAGAACTGAAACCCAGGCAAGGGAGTTTGTTGCTAAAATCCGAGTGCTTAAAGTGCTCTTATACTATAGAGTGCTGCCTGCAAAAAGCATATCTGGATTGTTTTTATATATTTCCCAGTATGGATTTCTTTCGTTAGTCTCCCACACTATCATTACATACTATTCTTCTTCCCTAGAGCCATTTCCCCATTTTCCTCTGTCTGTCTGAAAACTCTTCCTTTCTCTTCCCTGGAACTCTTCTATTATGATGGTGGTGCTGGTTTAGTTGCTCAGTCATGTCCAGCTCTTGGCGACTTCATGGACTGTAGCCAGGCTCCTCTGTCCATGGGATTTTCCAGGCAGAATACTGGAGTGGGTTGCCATTCCCTTCTCTAGAAGATCTTCCCAACCCGGGGATTGAACTTGTGTCTCCTGAGTTACAGGCAGATTCTTTACCCTCTGAGCCATCAGGGAAATCCTCTCTTCTATTACATTAGTTAACAACTAGTGGCCAATCTCTGACTCTTTCACTGACTATTCCCTCCACTTTCAAGTTTTACGTAAGGACTGGCCATCTCTTGAATTTCTATTTGAAACTGCTCTTCTCCCAGCATCCTACCACCTAAGGGCTAGGGGCTAGTGTTTCTTTCCCTATTACTGATGCTTTCAGATTACAGCACCTCTCTTCCAGTTAAAAACCCCTGTTGCTTTAAAGTTCCTGACTTTCAGTGATTCTTAAACTTCAGTATGCATCAGAAATCACTGCTAAAACAGATCAGGGACTGGGGACTAAGAATTTGAATTTCCAACAAGTTCTTGTGGGATGATATACTGCTAACACAGCTACATACATATAAATCATTTTTAGATCTGAATGTTAAGAATAAAATCTATAGAGATTTTTGAGATGATGTTTAATCTTAAGTAGTTAGAATTATCTCACCATGTTCTTTGTTATTGAAATCTGAAATGATCCTTTTATATTTAGCAGGAATTTCCACTTCTTAATTTCACCAAATACTAATTTGACAATGATGCTCTTATGTAAGACTTTACAATTCTTTCATATATTAGAAAAAGCACATGTAGCAATTATAAAGTGCTTTTTGTGAGTAAATTGGGTAATTCATGATTCAAGTACTAATACATGGACATAAAATTACCCTGTTTCAGAAGTATTTCTGCAGTATATTTTCTCAGATATCATTTTGAATTTCAGTCTTTGCAAAACCTTGTGAAAGAACCCAATATCCTCTTTCCCCTGAAGTCTTGTATTATTTATGGTAATATTTTATGAGTAGTAGTATCTTTTTCATTAATATTTATATGTTCATTATCATCCTTTTGCAACTCTCAGTATATGTAATCTCAGTAATTACATTAGGAATGATATATCTAGCCAACATCTATTTTTTGGAATGCATTGCAATTTTCTTTTCAATTTATTGTTTAGCTACACAAATAAATTATGGCTAACAAGTTTGAATTGGAGATAGTATGTATTCATGTGACAATTCTAATTTTCAGTTCTTTTAAAGGACAGGTAAAATACTGATTTCTAAGTAAATATAACACATATCTAAAAGAACTTTTAAAGCACAGGTGTCAGCAAGGTTAAAGTCATTGTTGGTAAACAAAAGAGAGAACAAGATTATCTACACATTATTTGGGGAAATACTGACAGAATAAGGTTATTAAAAATAAACAACTATACAAACAGAAAAAAAGAGAAATTTCCTGATAATCTCTTATTTTAGTCCACTTAAGATGAGTTCTCTCTATTCCTATGTGAAAAACTGCTGCTGCTGTTGCTAAGTCGCTTCAGTCGCGTCTGACTCTCTGCGACCCCATAGATGGCAGCCCATCAGGCTCCCTATATTCCTTTAATTCACATATATTATAGGTCTAGATTAATTTTATATCAACTCCTATGGTAGGTATAAATATTAGCATAGCACTGAAAACAATATCTCCTAATTTTCTTATCCAAGGGTGCTTTGTTTCATGGAATAGAAACCAGTAAGAATTAACTTATTAAAAATCAGTTGTACTTTAATGTTAATGGCCTCATGGAAGCCTAGGAGGGTTTCATGGGAACTTAAAATTTTTTAGGACACGTGTTTTCTTCTCTTCTTTCTGAATGTCAGCTTGACTCTTCTGCTTCTCTCTATGGCCCATGCTCTCCTTGCTTACATAGCACTCCATTCTTGACTCATCATTGTTATTCCATGGCAGCTTTAGCTCCCAGGCTGTCAAAGTTTTCAGTTCAGCTCCATACATTTGAATGATTCATTCTGTTTTCCAAAAGGAAATTACCAGGAGAGAGAAACTGAGCAGATAATTTTGGATCAGAATACCTACCTCTTGTTAAATCAGCTATCCTAGAAGATTTGAGTTGTATATTTTAGGCCCATGATGTGGGGGCAATACTCTAAATCTTTACTTTTCTTCCTGCAAAAAAAAAAAAAAAGCCTGATTTTTTAAGATGTACAAAATTTATCTAAACTACTCTTTCCCATAGTTATTATCAGCTGTTACCAAATTGCTATTATTATTAATAATATTGTTGTCTTTGCTATCATTAATTTTAAATGTAGTTTCATAAATGCCATATAACCTACCTTAGTATTGGATTGACCAAGGTGTTTGTTGGGATTTCTCATAAGATGTTATGGGGAAGCCTGAATGGAATTTTTGATCAGCCCAATACATTTATTTTCTTTACAACTCCAACTTTGCTCCATTATCACTTTAAGCTAATGACTATTTTGTGTGTATCATAAAGTATTAGGTAGGGATTCCTCTGTCTTGACAAAACTCTAAAAACACATCTGCCCCTGCACCCATCCTTTCATTCTGCCTTTTGTTACAAGCGGCTAGTAAACTTTCTCCTCTCAAAGCTCTAGTCCACTTGCATATACTCTAGTTTTCTCCCCCTTCAGCTTTCCCAGTGCCCTTACTCCTTAGCCACCTCTCTGATCAATATTCCTCATAGACATTCACATGTGCTGTTGTCAACTGGATTTAAAATAATCATCTCCAACCACATAACACTTTCAGAAATTGCCTTGTGTTTATAGTCATCTTTTACAGCCAAACTCATTGCACATTTCCCAATAGTCATTAAGTATTCCCTTCTTTCCTTCTCTTCACTTTCAGCCCACTTTAACCTGGATTTTCCACCTATCATTCCACCAAAGCAACTCTGGCTAGATAAATGCATATCCATGTTGTTTAATACAATAAACACCTATGTGACATTTAACAAGTATTTGACATCATTGACATTTCCATTTATCTGAAAGCAGTTTTATATTGACTTCCATGAGTCTATACTTTTCTCAGCTTCTTCCTCCTTTTCTGGCCCTTCTTGGTTAGTCTTTATTTATATCTCATTTTCTTCTTTCATATATTTCATTTCTTACAATATAGTCTTGGATTTTACACTTCTCTTACATTGTTTACATCATCTTTAACACGTCTCTGCTGTATAAAAGTGATATAAACCAATTGCACATCTTTAAACAATATTTAATTACTAAAAATCCCACCTGTATCTCCAGTTAAGAATTCTCTTCTTTTTTTTTTTTTTTTTTTTTTAAAATTTATTTATTTATTTTTAATTTTTACTTTACAATTCTGTATTGGTTTTGGCATAGATTGACATGAATCCACCACAGAAGAATTCTCTTCTGAGTTCCTCACATGTATGAATGTGTATGTGAAATATCCTCTCCAAAGTTTCACAGAAAACTTGAAAGTATGGTATTCCAAAGAAAAAAAATTAATTTACCTCAAATCCTCTAGTTGGAATATAACCCTCATCTCAGTAAAGACCTTTTCTTATACAGTCTTTCATGCAAAAATCTGAATTTACAAATGGGACCTAATTAAACTTAAAAGCTTCTGCACAACAAAGGAAACTATAAGCAAGGTGAAAAGACAGCCTTCTGAATGGGAGAAAACAATAGCAAATGAAGCAACTGACAAACAACTAATCTCAAAAATATACAAGCAACTCCTGCAGTTCAATTCCAGAAAAATAAACAACCCAATCAAAAAATGGGCCAATGAACTACATAGACATTTCTCCAAAGAAGACATATGGATGGCTAACAAACACATGAAAAGATGCTCAACATCACTCATTATCAGAGAAATGCAAATCAAAACCACAATGAGGTACCATTTCATACCAGTCAGAATGGCTGCAATCCAAAAGTCTATAAGCAATAAATGCTGGAGAGGGTGTGGAGAAAAGGGAACCTTCTTACACTGTTGGTGGGAATGCAAACTAGTACAGCCACTATGGAGAACAGTGTGGAGATTCCTTAAAAAACTGGAAATAGGACTGCCTTATGACCCAGCAATCCCACTGCTGGGCATACACACTGAGGAAACCAGAATTGAAAGAGACACATGTACCCCAATGTTCATCGCAGTACTGTTTATAATAGCCAGGACATGGAAGCAACCTAGATGTCCACCAGCAGATGAATGGATAAGAAAGCTGTGGTACATATACACAATGGAGTATTACTCAGCCATTAAAAAGAATTCATTTGAATCAGTTCTAATGAGGTGGGTGAAACTGGAGCCTATTATACAGAATGAAGTAAGCCAGAAAGAAAAATACCAATACAGTATACTAATGCATATATATGGACTTTAGAAAGATGGTAACGATAACCCTGTATGCGAGACAACAAAAGAGACACAGATGTATAGAACAGGCTTTTGGACTCTGTGGGAGAGTGCGAGGGTGGGATGATGTGAGAGAATGGCATTGAAACATGTATAATATCATATATGAAACAAATCACCAGTCCAGGTTGGATGCATGAACAGGATGCTTGGGGCGGGGGTACTGGGATGACCCAGAGGGATGGTACAGGGAGGGAGGAGGGAGGGGGGTTCAGGATGGGGAACACGTGTATATCTGTGGTGGATTCATGTTGATGTATGGCAAAACCAATACAATATTGTAAAGTAATTAACCTCCAATTAAAATAAATAAATTTATGTTAAAAGAAAATCTGAATTTACAATGTCTTACTTCTCACATGTAATCTAGATATTCCCTGCTCTCTACCATCATCGTTATCATGCCACTTCATGCAACGAACACTTCATGCTGCATGTCTGTAAAAGCCCCTTATTCTTAAACCCATTTTCCATGAAGCATCCAGGGTAGTCTTTGCATTCACTTTTTTTTGTTTGTTTCTTTTGGCCGAGCCACATGGTATGCAGTTTCGTAGTTCTCAGACCAGGAATTAAAACCCATGCCTCTTGTATTGAAAGCATGGACCACTGGACTGCTAGGGAAGTCCCTGCATTTAGTTTCAAAACATTTTTTATGAAAGATACATATATATATATATATATATATATATATACATAGTCAAAAGGATCAAATTATTCTACAGAGTTTATAAGAGAACAAAACAACACACACACACACAGTAGAACAGAAGTAATTTTCTACCTCCAGTTTCAATTTCCTTTCCACAGAGACAACCACTTTTCCAATTTACCAGTTATCTTATAGTTTTTGCTTATCTCTCTTTACCTAATAATTATGATTCTGGGACTATTTTTTGCTTTTTCAGTTTTATCGTTTGCTTTCTCCTTCTTGCTTTTTCAGCAATTATCCTTTGGCCTTAAACTGTGGAATGTGAAGATTGATTTAGCTCACCTTTACTTACAGTTTCTTCAAGGTAATCTAGGCTTCCCTGAGTATTCTCAATATTTTTTCTTCCTCTTCCTTTCATGTTACTCCTGAATAAAATCTGCCTTACCTTTTTAACAGTGTTTTGAACAGACTTTTTCTTCAACAACACTGAAAACTGAAAGTAAAAGTTGCTCAGTTGTGTCCGACTCTTTGTGACCCCGTGGACTATACAGTCCATGGAATATTTCAGGACAGAATACTGGAGTGGGTAGCCTTTCTCTTTGCCAGGGGATCGTCCCAACCCAGGGATTGAAGCCAGGTCTCTTGCACTGGAGGCGGATTCTTTACCAGCTAAGCCACAACACTATCTCCTGTTATTTCAGTTCAGTTCAGTTCAGTCGCTCAGTCGTGTCTGACTCTGCGACCCGACGAATCGCAGCACGCCAGGCCTCCCTGTCCATCACCAACTCCCGGAGTTCACTCAGACTCACATCCATCGAGTCGGTGATGCCATCCAGCCATCTCATCCTCTGTTGTCCCCTTCTCCTCCTGCCCCCAATCCCTCCCAGCATCAAAGTCTTTTCCAATGAGTCAACTCTTCTCATGATGTGGCCAAAGTACTGGAGTTTCAGCTTTAGCATCATTCCTTCCAAAGAACACCCAGGGCTGATCTCCTTTAGAATGGACTGGTTGGATCTCCTTGCAGTCCAAGGGACTCTCAAGAGTCTTCTCCAACACCACAATTCAAAAGCATCAATTGTTCGGCACTCAGCTTTCTTCACAGTCCAACTCTCACATCCATACATGACCACTGGAAAAATGCCAAAGAATGCTCAAGCTACTGCACAATTGCACTCATCTCACACGCTAGTAAAGTAATGCTCAAAATTGTCCAAGCCAGCCTTCAGCAATACGTGAACCATGAACTTCCAGATGTTCAAGCTGGTTTTAGAAAAGGCAGAGGAACCAAAGATCAAATTGCCAACATCCACTGAATCATCGAAAAAGCAAGAGAGTTCCAGAAAAACATATATTTCTGTTTTATTGACTCTACCAAAGTCTTTGACTGTGTGGATCACAATAAACTGTGGAAAATTCTGAATGAGATGGGAATACCAGACCACTTGACCTGCCTCTTGAGAAACCTATATGCAGATCAGGAGGCAACAATTCGAACTGGACATGGAACAACAGACTGGTTCCAAATAGGAAAAGGAGTACGTCAAGGCTGTATACTGTCACCCTGTTATTTAGTCAAACACAAATTTGGCTATAAAAGAATTTTGCAATGGTAAGTAAGGTCCCAAATCAGTTGACTATAAAACTGGAAGATAATTTGGTGGCCCTGACCCAATCAAGTGAGCCCTTTAAAAGCAAATTTTCCTTTGGGCAGTCACAGAAAAAGAAGATAAATATTTTAAGTGTGAGAAAGTTTCAGTGCACTATTGCTGCTTTTAAACTGGAGGAAGCCATGTGGTAAGGAATAGGAGTGGTCTTTAGGAATTAAGAGCAGTCCCTGGATGACAACTGGCAAGGAAACAAGGACCTCAGTCCTACCACTAAGAGTAACTGAATTCTGCCACCAACACCAGTGGGCCTGGGAACAGATTTTCTCTTCTGCCTTTAAATGAACACTGAGCTCAGCTGGCACCTTGATTTCAACCTAAGTGGAGAGCCCAGACATGCCTGGTAGACATCCAGCCTATAGAATTTTGTGAAGTAATAAACAAGTGGTGTTTAAAAATCCCTAGTCTTGATAATTGGTTATACAGCAATAGAAAATAAATAAACTAGTTTTCTATATTTATAAATTTCTGAGAAATCTGAAACCATGCTAATGCAAAGTATTCAGTTCAGTTCAGTTCAGTCACCCACTCATGTCCAACTCTTTGTGAACCACAGCACACCAGGCCTCCCTGTGTATCACCAGCTCCCAGAGTCCACCCAAACCCATGTTCATTGAGTCCATGAACCCATCCAACCATCTCATCCTCTGTTGTCCCCATCTCCTTCTGCCCTCAATCTTTCTCAGCATCAGGGTCTTTTCCAATGAGTCAGCTAGTCGCATCAGGTGGCCAAAGAATTGGAGTTTCAGCTTCAGCATCATTCCTTCCAATGAACACCCAGGACTGATCTCCTTTAGGATGGACAAGTTGGATCTCCTTGCAGTCCAAGGGACTCTCAAGAGTCTTCTCCAACACCACAGTTCAAAAGCATCAATTCGTCAGCACTCAGCTTTCTTTATAGTCCAACTATCACATCCATACATGACTACTGGAAAACCATAGCCTTGACTAGATGGACCTTTGTTGACAAAGTAATGTCTCTGCTTTTTAATATGCTGTCTAGGTTGGTCATAACTTTTCTTCCAAGAAGTAAGTGTCTTTTATTTTCATAGCTGCAATCACTATCTGCAGTGATTTTGGAGCCCAGAAAAATAAAGTCTGCCACTGTTTCCACTGTTTCCCCATCTATTTGCCACGAACTGATGGGACCAGATGCCATGATCTTAGTTTTTTGAATGTTGAGTGTTAAGCCAACTTTTTCACTCTCCTCTTTCACTTTCATCAAGAGGCTCTTTAGTTCTTCATTTTCTTCCATAAGGGTGGTGTCATCTGCATATCTAAGGTTATTGATATTTCTCCCGGCAATCTTGATTCCAGCTTGTGCTTCTTCCAGCCAAGCATTTCTCATGATGTATTCTGCATATAAGTTAAATAAGCAGGGTGACAATATACAGCCTTGATGTACTCCTTTTCCTACTTGGAACCAGTCTGTTGTTCTGTGTCCAGTTCTAACTCTTGCTTCCTGACCTGCATACAGGTTTCTTAAGAGGCAGGTCTGGTGGTCTGGTATTCCCATCACTTTCAGAATTTTCTACAGTTTATTGTGATCCACACAGTCAAAGGCTTTTGAAAGTCAGTAAAACAGAAATAGATGTTTTTCTGGAACTCTTTTTCTTTTTTGATGATCCAGCAGATATTGGCAATTTGATCTCTGGTTCCTCTGCCTTTTCTAAAACCAGCTTGAACATCTTGAAGTTCACGGTGCATGTATTGCTGAAGACTGGAGAATTTTGAGCATTACTTTACTTGCATGTGAGATGAGTGCAATTGTGCAGTAGTCTGAGCATTCTTTGATATTGCCTTTTTTTGGGATTGGAGTGAAAACTGACCTTTTCCAGTCCTGTGGCCACTGCTGAGTTTTCCAACTTTGTTGGCATATTGAGTGCAGCACTTTCACAGCATTATCTTTCAGGATTTAAAATAGCTCAACTGGAATGCCATCACCTCCACTAGCTTTGATCTTAATGATGCTTCCTAAGGCCCACTTGACTTCACATTCCATGATATCTGGCTCTAGGTGAGTGATCACACCATCATGATTTTCTGGGTCGTGTAGACCATTTTTGTGCAGTTCTTCTGTGTATTCTTGCCACAAGAATAAAGGGCAGAAGTGGTATGGACCTAACAGAAGCAGAAGATATTATGAACAGGTGGCAAGAATACAAAAAAGATCTTTATGGCCCAGATAACCATGATGGTATTTCAAATCCTGAAAGATGATGCTGTGAAAGTGCTGCACTCAGTATGTCAGCAAATTTTGAAAACTCAGCAGTGGCCACAGGACTGATTAAGTTTGGTTTTCATTCCAGTCGCAAAGAAAGGCAACACCAGAGAATGTTCAAACTAGCACACAATTGCACTTATCTCACACACTAGCAAAGAAATGCTCAAAATTCTCCAAGCCAGGGTTCAACAGTATGTGAACCGAGAACTTTCAGATGTTCAAGCTGGATTTAGAAAAGTCAGAGGAATCAAAGATCAAATTGCCAATGTCTGTTGGATCATGGAAAAAGCAAGAGGGTTCCAGAAAATCATCTACTTCTGCTTTATTGACTATGCCAAAGCCTTTGACTGTGTGGATCACAGCAAACTGTGGAATATTCTTAAAGAGATGGGAATACCAGATGACCTTACTTGCCTCCTGAGAAATCTGTATACAGGTTAAGAAGCAACAATCAGAACTGGACATGGAATAACAGACTGGTTCCAAATAGGGAAAGGAGTACATCAAAGCTGTATATTGTCACTGTGCTTATTTAACTTATATGCAGAGTACATCAAGCAAAATGCTGGGCTGCATGTAGCCAAACTGGAATCAAAATTTCAGGGAGAAGTATCAATAACCTCAGATACGCAGATGACACCAGCCTTATGGCAGAAAGCAAAGTAGAATTGAAGAGCCTCTTGATGAGAGTGAAAGAGGAGAGTAAAAATGTAGTAGGCTTAAACTGAACATTCAGAAAACTAAGATCATGGCATCTGGTCCCCTCATTTCATGGCAAATAGATGGGGAAACAATGGAAACAGTGAGATACTTTAATTTTGGGGTCTCCTAAATCACTGCAGATGGTGACTGCAGCTTTGAAATTAAAAGACACTACTCCTTTGAAGAAAAACTATGACCAACCTAGACAGCATATAAAAAACAGAGACTACTTTGCCAACAAAGGTCTGTCTAGTCAAGGCTATGGTTTTTCCAGTAGTCATGTATGTATATGAGAGCTGGACTATAAAGAAAGTTGAATGCTGAAGAATTGATGCTTTTGAACTGTTGTGTTGGAGAAGACTCTTGAGAGTCCCTTGGACTACAAGGAGATCCAATCAGTCAATCCTAAAGGAAATTGTCCTGAATATTCATTGGAAGGACTGGTGCTGAAGCTGAAGCCCAATACTTTGGCCACCTGATGGAAAAGAACTAACTTATCGGAAAAGACCCTGATGCTGGGAAAGATTAAAGGCATGAGGAGAAGGGGACGACAGAGAATGAGATAGTTGTATGTCATCCCCGAGTTGATGGACATGAGTTTGAGCAAGCTCTGGGAGTTGGTGATGGACAGTGACTCTGGTGTGCTGCTGTCCACAGGGTTGCAAAGAGTCGGACACGACTGAGACACTGAACTGAACTGATAAATTAGGGATAAATATCTGCCATGTTTTTAGAGTACTCACTATAAAACTTAGGTTATACATCATCACATCTCTGCTCAAAACATGTCAGTGGCTTAGTGCTCTTTGCCATATTTTGTATCACTATTTCTTTTTCTAAGATTTTTTATGTGAACTATTGTTTTAAACTATTGAGTTTGTTACAATATTGCTTCTGTTTTATGTTTTTTTGTTTTTGTTTTTTGGACCAGGAGTCATGTGGGGACCCTAGATCCCTGAACAGGGGTGGTACCCACAGCCCCTGCATTGGAAGGCAAACTCTTAACCACTGGAGTGCCCAAGAGTCCCACATGCCACTTCCTGGATCAGTGTGCTTTAGATAATGAATTCTTCTCTATTCCCCTATTATGTTAGATCCTACTCCAAGGCTTTTACACATTTCATTTCCTACACTTAGACTGTTTCTTTTCCCTTCTTAATACCCTCCTTCTCCTAGGTTAACTCATTTATTCTCCACTTTAAGTATCATCTATAGGAGGGCTTTCCTACCCTCTTGATCTTAAGAAAGCTGTCTTATTATATTACTTGAGAACACCCTGTATATATTTTTGTTCTTTCTGTTGCATGACACTGTAATTTTATCTTAGTGTGATTACTTCTTTTATGTCTGTCTCTTGTGCTTATCTTAACTTCCTAAAGAGAAGAATGCATGTTTTACTGACCAGTATATCAGAGGCTCTTGCAGTTACAGATGTGTAATTAGTACTGAATAAAGTTTACTATATAGATAAATTTATGAACAGGTTGAGTTGCCTCTTGCAGGCTATATGTTTTCTAAGGAAAAGTAGAGAATATGAGGGAATAATGCTTGTCTGAACTTGGCTTTTGGTGCAGAAGAGAGAACTCTCAAGTCGTTTCTGAAAAATGTAAGTGAATTGAGGGCCTCTACCCTATTCCTTTCTTTGAATCTAATACTTTTATTTAGATAAGTTGTTCTTTATTTGCTGTGTAGTTTTGAGCATGATACACACATTCTTCAGTTCTTAATTCTCTCATTTCTAAATAAGCATAACAGTGACAATTTTAAGCACATTGGTTTTTTCAAGGATTGCTTAATGTACACATGTAAAGCCATTAGCACTCTGCCTTGAATATTGAATGCAATTATTAAAGAATAGCTTCTTTCCCTCTTCATTTCCTCTGCATTGTCATTGATTAGGTGTGTGTTTTCTAGGTAGTGAAAGCCTCAAAATAGAATAACTTGTCATGGGACACTGTGAAATTTGCTTTTCTATCTGCCTTAACAATTAGGATTGACTTATCTACCAGATATTGATTGACTGACTCAAGGTGTGGATTAAATGAAATCTCAAGGGCTTCCCAGGTGGCACTGGTGGTAAAGAATCCACCTGCCAGTTCAGGAGAAATGAGAGGGCTGGGTTTGATCCATGGGTCAGGAAGGTCCCTTAGAATAGGAAATGACAACTCACCCCAATATTCTTACCTAGAAAATTCCATGGACAGAGAAGCCTAGCAGGTTACAGTCCATGGGGCCGCAGAGAGTTGGGCAGGATTGAGCAAAGTGACTATAAACAGTAAGACCACAGTCTTTTTTTAAGGTTGTAGATTTTAAAGTTGGAGAATAGTGTAACTGGTGCTAGAAATATCACTCATAACATAGAACAACCTTACTTACAAACAATGGTAAGGCTCTGATGGCTCTAAAAACTGAACTGCTTTACAAGGTTTAACACACTTTAGGAAGAAATATCAGAAAAGGTAAGAGACAAACCTGTATTTATCATGTCTTTGGAGACAGAAGATTCTATCTTATGTATTCTAGTTTTATCACTATATGGTGCATGCCCTGACATAAAATATTGGTTAAATTAGCTACTTTAGCTAATTAGAAGTTAATAAATGGTCTAAAAAGAGTACTGCAATGTTTTCTTGTTATAGCAGGCAAGAAGCATCTAAACAGGCAGAATCTTGACATTACTTTTAGATAGAAGCCTTTTTCAGGTCAATTTTATTTAGTCACTCAAATATTAGTTGATAATCTATTACATGTAGAGAACTATTAACATTATATGTTTATTTATTTGCTTAAACAGAACCTTGTGCTCACCAGCACCCAGGAGAAAGGAACATGGAGTCCAAAAGAGACTGACCCAGACTTGCCCATGAGTGTCCAGGAGTCTCCGGTGGAGGTGTGGCCTGCTGCAGGGTTGGGGACAACTGAGTGTAGCAGTGCGTGCATAGGACCTTTTGAAGGAGGGTGCCATTTTCTTCATTACCTCCACCATAGTTTGGCCCCAGGTAAATAACAGGGACTTCCCTGGTGGCTCAGATGGTAAAGCGTCTGCCTAAAATGCTCGGGAGTCCCGGGTTCAATCCCTGGGTCAGGAAAATCCCCTGGAGAAGGAAATGGCAACCCACTCCAATACTCTTGCCTGGAAAATCCCATGGACAGAGGATCCTGGTAGGCTACAGTCCATGGGGTAGCAAGAGTCCGACTGAGTGACTTCACTTTCACTTTTCAAATAACAGGGAGGGAACACAGCCCCAATTTTCAATAGAAAATTGGGTTAAAGATTTACTGAGCATAGCCCCGCCTATCAGAACAAGACCCAGTTTCCCTCTCAGTCAGTCTCTCTATTCAGAAGCTTCTATAAGCCTCTTATCCTTGTCCAGCGGAGTGCAGGCAGACTGAAAGCCACAATGACAGAAAATGAACCAATCTGATCACAAGGATGATGGCCTTATCTGTCTAAATGAATGAGCCATGACTTGTAGGGCCACCCTAGATGGACAGGTCATGTTGGAGAGTTTTGACAAAACGTGGTCCACTGGAAAAGGGAATGGCAAACCAATTCAGTATTCTTGCCTTGAAAGTCCCATGAACAGTATGAAAAGGCAAAAAGATAGGACACTGAAAGATGAATCCCCAGGTCAGTAGGTACCCAATGTGCTACTGGAGATCAATGGAGAAATAACTCCAGAAAGAATGAAAAGACAGAGACAAAGCAACACCACCACCCAGTTGTGGATGTGACTGGTGATGGAAGTAAAGTCTGATGCTATAAAGAGCAATATTGCATAGGAACCTGCAATGTTAGGTCCATGAATCAAGTCAAATTGGAAGTGGTCAAACAGGAGTGATTGTTGACATTTTAGAAGTCAGCAAACTAAAATGGACTAGAATGGGTGAATTTAACTCAGATTACCATTATATCTACTACTGTGGGCAAGAATCCCTTAGAAGAAATGGAGTTGCCCTCATAGTCAACCAAAGAGGCTGAAATGCATTACTTGGATGCAATCTCAAAAATGACAGAATGATCTCTGTTCATTTTCCAAGGCAAACCATTTGATATCAGAGTAATCCAAGTCTATGCCCCGACCAGTAATGCTGGAGAACCTGAAGTTGAATGGTTCTATGAAGATCTACAAGACCTTCTAAAACTGACACCCAAAAGATGTCATTTTCATTATAGGAGATTTCAATGCAAAAGTAGAAAGTCAAGAAATACCTGGAGTAACAGGCAACTTTGGCCTTGGTGTAAAGAATGAAGCAGGGCAAAGGCTAATAGAGTTTTGCCAAGAGAATGCACTGGTCATAGCAAACAACCTCTTCCAACCACACAAGAGAAGACTCTACACACGGACATCACCAGATGGCCAATACTGAAATCAGATTGATTAATTCTTTGCAGCCAAAGATGCAGAAGCTCTATACAGTCAGCAAAAACAAGACTGGGAGATGAATGTGGCCCAGATCATGAACTCGTTATTGCCAAATTCAGGCTTAAATTGAAGAAAGTAGGGAAAACTACTAGACCATTCAGGTATGCTACTGATGCTGCCGCTGCTAAATTGCTTCAGTTGTGTCCGACTCTGTGCGACCACATAGACGGCAGCCCATTAGGCTCCCCCATCCCTGGGATTCTCCAGGCAAGAACACTGGAGTGGGTTACCATTTCCTTCTCCAATGCATGAAAGTGAAAGTGAAGTCGCTCAGTCGTGTCCGACTCTTCACGACCCCGTGGACTGCAGCCTACCAGGCTCCTCCATCCATGGGATTTTCCAGGTGAGAGTACTGGAGTGGGGTGCCATTGCCTTCTCTGACCATTCAGGTATGACCTAACTGAAAACCCTGAAGATTATACAGTGGAAGTGAGAAATAGATTCAAGGGGTAAGATCTGATAGAGTGCCTGAAGAACTATAGACGGAAGTTCATGACATTGTACAGGAGGCAGGGATCAAAACATCCCCAAGGGAAAAAAAATGCAAAAAAGGAAAAATAGTTGTCTGAGGAGGGCTTGCAAATACCTGAGAAAAGAAGAGAAGCAAAAGTCAAAGGGGAAAAGGAAAGATATACCCATTTGAATGCAGAATTGCAAAGAATATCAAGCAGAGATAAGAAAGCCTTCTTCAGTGATCAATGCAAAGAGATAGAGGAAAACAACGGAATGGGAGCACTAGAGATCACTTCAAGAAAATTAGACATACCTAAGGGAACATTTCATGCAAAGATGGGCCCAATCAAGAACAGAAATGGTATGGACCTAACAGAAGCAGAAGATATTAAGAAGAGGTGGCTAGAATACACAGAACTATACAAAAAAAGATATTCATAACCCAGTTAATCATGGTCATATGATCACTCACCTAGAGCCAGACATCATGGAATGTGAAGTCAAGTGGGCCTTAGGAAGCATCACTATGAACAAAGCTAATGGAGGTGATGGAATTACAGTTAAGGTATTTCAAATCTTAAAAGATGATGCTGTGAAAATGCTGCACTCAATATGTCAGCAAATTTGGAAAATTCAGCAGTGGCCACAGGACTGGAAAAGGTCAGTTTTCATTTCAATTGCAAAGAAAGGCAATGTCAAAGAATGCTCAGACTACTGCACAATTGCAGTCATCTCACATGCTGGTAAAGTAATGTTCAAAATTCTCTAAGCCAGGCTTCAACAGTACGCGAACTGTGAACTTCCAGATGTACGAGCTGGTTTTAGAAAAGGCAGAGGAACCAGAGATCAAATTGTCAACATCCACTGGATTATAAAAAAAAAAGCAAGAGAGTTCCAGAAAAAAAACCCTCTATTTCTGCTTAATTGACTATGCAAAAGCCTTTGACTGTGTGCATCACAAGAAACTGGAAAATTCTGAAAGAGATGGGAATACCAGACCACCTAACCTGCCTCCTGAAAAATCTATATGCAGGTCAAGAAGTAACAGTTAGAACTGGACATGGAACAACGACTGGTTCCAAATCGGGTAGGAGTATGTCAATGCTGTATATTGTCACCCTGCTTATTTAACTTATATGCAGGGTACATCATGAGAAATGCCAGGCTGGATGAAGCATATGCTGGAATCAAATTTGCCAGGAGAAATATCGATAACTTCAGATACGCACATGACATCACCTTTATGGCAGAAAGTGAAGAAGAAATAAAGAGCCTCTTGAAAGTGAAAGAGGAGATGAAAAAGTTGGCTTAAAGCTCAACATTCAAAAACTAAGATCATGGCACTTCGTCCCATCACTTCATGGCAAATAGATGTGGAAACAATGGAAACAGTGACAGTGTTTATTTTTGTGGGCTGCAAAATCACTGCAGATGGTGACTGCATCCATGATATTAAAAGACATTTGCTCCTTGGAAGAAAAGTTATGACCAACCTAGACAGCATAAAGGAGAGACATTAAATTGCCAACCAATGTCCATCTAGTCAAAGCTATGGTTTTTCCATTAGTCTTTTATGGATGTGAGAGTTGGACTATAAAGAAAGCTGAATGCTGAAGAATTGATGCTTTTGAACTGTGGTGTTGGAGCAGACTCTTAAGAGTAAATTGGACTGCGAGGAGATCCAAGCAGTCCATCCTAAAGGAAATCAGTCCTGAATATTCATTGGAAGGACTGATGCTGAAGCTGAAACTCCTATACTTTGGCCACCTGATGCAAAGAACTGACTCATCTGAAAAGACCCTGATGTTGGGAAAGACTGAAGGCAGGAAGAGAAGGGGACGACAGAGGATGAGATGGTAGGATGGCACCACTGACTCACAGAACATGAGTCTGAGTGAACTCCGGGAGTTGGTGATGGACAGGGAGGCCTGGCATGGTGCAGTCCATGGGGTCACAAAGAGTTGGACACAACTGAGTGACTGAACTGATAGAGAGAAATATCCTTCTACACTCACTTCTTTTTCTCTTTCTCCTTGAGTTGTTATTTCTTATGAAAAGTTAAAAGTGTCAGAAATGACCAGAAAGAGAGAGGCCATATTCATCTGGAAAAGTAAGTCAATGCTTCCTAGACAAAGTTGTTGTAGTGCTCCATATTGAAAGGGGCCTATTCATTTAATAGGGCTTCCCTGTTAGCTCAGCTGGTAAATAATCTGCCTGCAATGCAGGAGACCCTGGTTCTATTCCTAGGTGGGGAAGATCTGCTGGAGAAGGGATAGGCTACCCACTCCAGTATTCTCGGGCTTTCTTAGTAGCTTACCTGGTAAAGAATCCTGCAATGTGGGAGACCTGAGTTCTGATCCGTGGGTTGGGAAGATTCCCTGGAGAAGGGAATGGCTACCCACTCCATTATTCTGGCCTGGAGAATTCCATGGACTCTATAGTCTATGGGGTTGCAAAGAGTCTGACATGACTCAGTGACTTTCACTCACTCATACATTTGATAGTGTGAGGTAAAATCTGGCCTATATCATGAGTAGAAAGGCAGAAAAAAACATATTCAAACAATGCAAAAAGCAAATAAAAAACCCAAAAAAACCCACAACTAACTTGATTGGATCAGTACTTTTATATAGATTAGCTATTGGTATTAAGGTTTGAAAAGTGATTTCTTAGCAGTCTCTTTTAAGTACCATTTATTTTATTTAATTTTTTTATTTTGTATTGGAGTATAGCCAATTAATACAATTAACAATGTTTTGGTAATTTCAAGTGGACAGCAAAAGGACTCAGCTTTATATATACAGGTATCCATTTTCCCTAAACTCCCTTTCCATCCAGGCTGTCACATAACATTGATCACAGTTCTCTGTGCTATATAGTAAGACTTTTCTGGTTATCCATTTTAAATATAACAGTGTGTTCATGACCATCCCAAACTCCCCTAACTCTCCCTTTCCTCTATCTGCCAGGGTCCAGCCCCGGTGGATCCAGGAAATTCGAAGCGGGGATGGCGTTGGCGAAGAAAACTTATTTATTTATTAATATAAGATTAGATTAGGAAGAAATAGTGTAGTAGGAAAATTAAGTGGAGAAAGAAGGCTAAATAACTTGGCTTACGGAGAAGGCCAATAAAGTTCCAGACAAGGAGATTACACCATCTACCTTGGGCCACTGGCACCCACTTGAATATCGGGGGGTGCCCCGCCTTGGGCTCCCCCTCGCATAGATCTTAAAAGCCGGGACAAGTAAGTAGACATGGTGAGCCGCCCTGCTCCAGATGGGAATTCAGCCTGAAATTAGAGTAAAGAGGAGACAAGGGGGAAACCAGTCCAGCGACTGGCTCCCTCCCCTATTGTCTAGAAAGGCCTTTTATACCTTTTTTTCGTACATAGAGATCAATGGGTAATACAAAATTATGCAGTGTTAGCAGTCCAGACTCTTATCAAAACCAGGCTTTTCTCTCTGCATACCTAATTGTATACGCAAGTCTTAGGTGATTTACATCATCTTCTGGCCAAAAAGGGCCAATTAACATTTTACAGCTTTTTTTTCTGATAAGGGTTTGTCAACCAGAAGACTTATTTGTGTTGATCTTCCCAAAGTCTGGTGCCACTCTCAGAAAGCACTAAATAAAGTTACATTCTTACATATTAAGGACACAAGAGGAGTGCAGTGATATATAACAAAAAAAAGTAATTAACTCAAAAGTCTAGTGTTGCTAACATCAAAACTACTATATATCTTTTTCTACATCCCGATTACATTGATTAACATCCTCCCAGGTGCCTAAAAGATAAGAATATGGAGGCCTGGCAGCAGTCATTGAGTCAACAGTGAAAACCCGTCATCAATATGATTTTTAGCTCTTTAAAAAAGGCTCTGTATCTTTAAGATGCTTTTAAGCTTTGTGCCTCTCATGGTTGGGGGCTGCAAGCAATTCACAAGCTGTAAGAGGTCTGGGAAACCTGTTAAGCAAGCTAGAGAGCTATCAGAGGGGTTTAACTGAAACATCCCTTTTAAATGCAGAAGACTAAAAGCCCTCATTTGACTTTTTCCAGAAAATATTAGAAGAGTGAAAAAGAGGCAGATTATAATTTTTTTGGGGGGGGTGGGGTGGGTAGATGCTCAGGAAAATTCCAGGGGGCATCCCTGAAGTCTGATCACGTCCTTGCATTTGTCAGACTTCCTTCCGCATGACCTTGTCATGGGCGGGATTCCTCACACTGGCTTCCGGCACCTATCCTTCCCTCTGGCAACCATAACTTCATTCTCTTAAATTCTGTGAGTCTGTTTTGCAAATAAGTTCCTTTGTATTGTTTCTTTTTAGATTCCATATAAAAAGGATGTCATACAATATTTCTCCTTCTCTGTCTGACTTAGTTCTCTTAGTATGACAGTCTCTAGGTGCATGCTTATGTCTTTTTATTCTGTCTCAACCTGGCAAAAATCCTACTCATTCTGTCAATACCAATTTACTTCTCATCTCCTGGGAAAATTGGACTTTGACCCCCTATACTACATTGCTGTTAAGTCCTCTTATATCTTTCACCTATAGGCTTTCTTTTACAATGTTCAGAACCTGCCCAGCTACCGAAATTGCAGGAGAGATTTGGGCTCAATAGCTATAACAATTGGTATAGTGTACTGGGTTTGGGTTGTAATTCATGATCTACTGAAAAGGCTGTCTCAATCATATGATCAAAGGTGATCTTTCCAAAACAACCTGGTCAATTGCTAGAGCTTGTAATACTGCCATAGGGTTGGATCAGTTTCTGAGTCATTTTATTGAAAATGACTAGTACCAAGAATGACTTACATATTTTTCCAGAGTTAACTGAGAATTTAGTTAAAATGCCCAAAGTCTAATTAGAATTGGCACTTCAGCTTGTCTATGGGACTTTACAGGCATGCAGTTAGATTGTCCTTTGTGTATGGTGGTGGATGGGAAGAAGAGTAGGTTGAGGGATATTTCTAAGCTCATTTGGATTAGTTATTCCTAGTGATAAAACCATAAAAGCCATTATCAAGACAGGCGACTTTTGGCATTTTGCAACTAGAAAGGCTTATAAAGTGGGGTAAAATGAAAATATGTTTCTTTTTAATTATACCATCAAGTCTGTAAGCAAATAAACTGAATCAGGGACATTTTTAGATTTCTCTTTATTTGATGAAGGGGAGTGGGAGCTCCAGGTTTCCTGGAGGTCTATTATCCAAAGACTAGGCCCAATAGGTCAGCTTTGCAAAATGTCTGAAATAGAAATGAAGCTGTGGCCACTGAGGAGACTAAATAATGGCTTTCAGAGAAGACTCCTCAGAGTCATATATTGGCCTTTTTTTCTTCAAGTTTTTTTGGACTTTGTTCATAAATATTTGATGAACTTACTTGTTTAACCTTTTAATAAGCTGATGAGGAAATCTAAAAATTCAACTAAAATTGTTATGGTTTAGGTTTTTCAGATGCCTTGTTTATGCAATCCTACCTTTAGAAAATTTTGATGTATGTAATCCAGGTGATTACATACAGCAAATTGAAGAAAGTAGGGAAAACCACTAGACCATTCAGGTATGACCTAAATCAAATCCCTTATGATTATACAGTGGAAGTGAGAAATAGATTTAAGGGCCTAGATCTGATAGATAGAGTGCCTGATGAACTATGGATGGAGGTTCGTGACATTGTACAGGAGACAGGGATGAAGACCATCCCCATGGAAAAGAAATGCAAAAAAGCAAAATGGCTGTCTGAGGAGGCCTTACAAATAGCTGTGAAAAGAAGAGAGGTGAAAAGCAAAGGAGAAAAGGAGAGATATAAGCATCTGAATGCAGAGTTCCAAAGAATAGCAAGGAGAGATAAGTAAGCCTTCCTCAGTGATCAGTGCAAAGAAATAGAGGAAAACAATAGAATGGGAAAGACTAGAGATCTCTTCAAGAAAATAAGAGATACCAAGGGAACATTTCATGCAAAGATGGGCTCAATAAAGGACAGAAATGGTATGCACCTAACAGAAGCAGAAGATATTAAGAAGAAGTGGCAAGAATACAAGGAAGAACTGTACAAAAAAGATCTTCACAACCCAGATAATCATGATGATGTGATCGCTAATCTAGAGCCAGACATCTTGGAATGTGAAGTCAAGTGGGCCTTAGAAATCATCACTATGAACAAAGCTAGAGGAGGGGATGGCATTCCAGTTGAGCTATTTCAAATCCTGAAAGATGATGCTGTGAAAGTGCTGCACTCAATATGCCAGCAAATTTGGAAAACTCATCAGTGGCCACAGGACTGGAAAAGGTCAGCTTTCATTCCAATTCCAAAGAAAGGCAATGCCAAATAATGCTCAAACTACTGCACGATTGCACTCACCTCACATGCTAGTAAAGTAATGCTCAAAATTCTCCAAGCCAGGCTTCAGCAATACGTGAACTGTGAACTTCCAGATGTTCAACCTGGTTTTAGAAAAGGCAGAGGAACCAGAGATCAAATTGCCAACATCTGCTGGATCATGGAAAAAGCAAGAGATTTCCAGAAAAACATCTATTTCTGCTTTATTGACTATGCCAAAGCCTTTGACTGTGTGGATCACAATAAACTGTGGGAAATTCTGAAAGAGATGGGAATACCAGGCCACCTGACCTGCCTCTTGAGAAATCTGTATGCAGGTCAGGAAGCAACAGCTAGAACTGGACATGGAACAATAGACTGGTTCCAAATAGGAAAAGGAATACGTCAAGGCTGTATATTGTCACCCTACTTATTTAACTTCTATGCAGAGTACATCATGAGAAACGCTGGACTGGAAGAAACACAAGCTGGAATCAAGATTTCTGAGAGAAATATCAATAACCTCAGATATGCAGATGACACCACCCTTATGGCAGAAAGTGAAGAGGAACTAAAAAGCCTCTTGATGAAAGTGAAAGAGGAGAGTGAAAAAGTTGGCTTAAAGCTCAACATTCAGAAAACGACGATCATGGCATCTGGTACCATGACTTCATGGGAAATAGATGGGGAAACAGTGGAAACAGTGTCAGAGTTTATTTTTTTGAGCTCCAAAATCACTGCAGATGGTGACTGTAGCCATGAAATTAAAAGACGCTTACCTCTTGGAAGAAAAGTTATGATCAACCTAGATAGTACATTCAAAAGCAGCGACATTACTTTGCCGACTAAGGTCCATCTAGTCAGGGCTATGGTTTTTCCTGTGGTCATGTATGGATGTGAGAGTTGGACTGTGAAGAAGGCTGAGCGCCAAAGAATTGATGCTTTTGAACTGTGGTGTTGGAGAAGACTCTTGAGAGTCCCTTGGATTGCAAGGAGATCCAACCAGTCCATTCTGAAGGAGATCAGCCCTGGGATTTCTTTGGAAGGAATGATGCTAAAGCTGAAACTCCAGTACTTTGGCCACCTCATACGAAGAGTTGACTCATTGGAAAAGACCCTGATGCTGGGAGAGATTGGGGGCAGGAGGAGAAGGGGACGACAGAGGATGAGATGGCTGGATGGCATCACGGACTCGATGGGTATGAGTCTGAGTGAATTTCGGGAATTGGTGATGGACAGGAAGTCCTGGCATGCTGAGATTCATGGGGTCGCAAAGAGTCAGACACGACTGAGCGACTGAACTAAGCTGAACCTCATTAAGAAACTTCATTGTTTTTTTTTTTTTCAATTTTAGAAAAAAATTTCTCTTGGAAACTTTTTTCCTCTAAAATTTTATATGGAGCCAGTGGGGAAAATATTCTCTAAAATATTTAGAACAACTATTTGATTTAACATTTATTTTTCACTCAGACAAACACATAAAAACCACCATGGTGATATTAAATATCAAAATAGAATTTAGGATTTAATTCTGTGAGTATCAATAATTTTTCTTCTTTGTGATCCTAATTAGAATTAGCTGCAGGTAGAAGTCATAGTTAGAGCCCTGTCTATACAAGTGAGGGCAACGCATACTCCATTTCATGTTTTATGAGACTGTGCTGGCCTCTAGCTCTGTGGACCTCCAAAGTTAAGATCATGGTGTCCGGTCCCATCACTTCATGGGAAATAGAATGGGAAACAATGGAAACAGTGACAGACTTTATTTTCCTAGGTCCAAAATCATTGTAGACAGTGACTACAGCCATGAAATTAAAAGATACTTGCTCCTTGGAAGAAAAGCTATGACAAAACTAGACAGCATATTCAAATGAAGAGACATTACTTTGCCAACAAAGGTGTATATAGTCAAAGCTATGGTTTTTCCCATAATCATGTACAGATGTGAGACTTGTACCATAAATAAGGCTGAGCACCGAATAATTAATGGTTTTAAACTGTCATGTTGGAGAAGACTTCTGAGAGTCCCTTGGGCTGCATTGAGATCAAACCAGTCAATTCTAAAGGAAATGAGCCCTGAATATTCATTGTAAGGACTGATGCTGAAGCTCTAATACTCCTGCACCTGATGAGAACTGCTGACTCTTTAGAAAAGACCCTGATGCTGGGAAAGACTCAAGGCAGGAGGAGAAGGGGATGACAGAGGATGAGATAGTTGAATGGCATCACCAACTAAAGGACATGAGTTTGAGCAAGCTCCAGACATGGTGAAGGACAGGGAAGCCTGGCGTGCAGGGGTTCATGGGGTCACAGAAAGTCAGACACAACTGAGCAACTGAACAACAACAATCAGCACTGTACTTCTCAGGGATATTTTCATAATGTTGAAAGGTTCTCTATAGCAGTTTGTTTAGATCAGATTAAAGAATTATTTTGAGCGAAAGAGTCTTGGAAAAAAATAAGGTCACTTACATCCATTCAAGAAAGAAAGAAAGGAGAGATGCTCTTCCTGCTCACCTGTTTTCCCTAAAACTGTAAACAATGCACAGGAGGGTGATTTCCTCCTTTTCTGGAAGGGAAATGGATGTTATCTTAACTCAATCTCATTTGTCTACTGTCCTTTATAGGAAAAGAAAAGCAGGCCTGAAGCTGCTGATATATATATGTATACATGTGTATATATATATACACATATATATACATACATATATATGTATATATGTATACATATGTATATGTATATATATACAAATATACATGTGTGTATATATATGTATATACTTTTTTTTTTTACTGATACTGGCAGTAATTTCTAAATAAAAGGAAAGAAAGAGCTGCTGAGAGCTTAGAATGAAAGGTTTCCAGGAATATTTTTCTGTTTGAGATTTCTTTATTTATTCCTATTATATCCCCTCTAGGATTATAAATAATGTCCTCCAGACCAGTCAGTATTAACAATTATATGTTTGTGAGCAGACAGAAATTCAGGATACCACAGACTCTATTGCTATAGATCTAGTAAGGGTGGGGACTGCAGGGAGGAGTAAATGGGACGTGGTTGGGATGGAATTCTGCCAGATAATCTCATGGGTTTATAGATCAAGATTCACAAACTTAAATGCCCCCGAGAGTGTGTTAGCATCTTAGTGCACTGAGGAATACATGCCTCATTTAAGTAAGGATTCTTTATATTAGGATTTAGGATTCTTTATATTACTGCAATGAATTAATCCAGCCTCAGTGTTGCCAGAGTGTGGGACCACCAATATGTGAATTATCTCCTAGATCAGAGCTGAATACTCCTCCACAGGAGACAACAAAATAGAGACATCCAATAACATAACATTTATTAATGTCTTGCGACCAAGAAAAAATTACTAGGCAAGCAAATAAGTAGGAAAATATGACTCATTATCAGGACAAATTTAGTTAATAGAAACAGATTCAGGAATGAAAGATGATGGGATCAGAGGGCAAAGAGTCTAAGACAGCTTTCATAAATATGTCTAAAGTAAATAGTAAGTACTGTTATAAATAGAGAGTTGGCCAAGGGAAACTAATAAAAAACAACACCATCAGTAATGAAGCCAAATGACTTGCTACTTAATGGTATCTCTCAAAGTAAAATGTGTGTGGTTTGACAGATTGTGTGTGTAATTTGAAATGTAGATACATACTGCCTATGAAACAAAAGTTTATTTTGGATCTTTTGGCTCAGTCATGAAATATATATGTACAAATTCTCAGATAAATCTTCTGGTTTAAAAGAAGCATGTGTGTGTGCTAAGTTGCTTCAGCTGTTTAACTGTTTGCACGGTATGGACTGTAGCCTGCCAGGCTACTCTGTCCATGGAATTCTTCAGGCAAGAGAACTGGAGTGGGTTGCCATGCCCTCCTGCAGAGTATCTATTTACCCAGTGATCTAACATCTCTTATGTCTCCCGCATTGGCAGATGGATTCTTTACCACTAACACCAGCTGGGAAGCCCAAAAGAAGCACAGGGTTTGTTTAGTGCTTCAGCAATGATGGCATGACTTAATGATTATACATACTGTACAACCGGAGATTTACCTCCTCCTAGAGATATTGAGGTAGGGGATGCATGGAATACACCTGTTTGAGTATTTAAATATAGCCTCCCTGTAGCATGATCTAAGTGAAAAAGTTAAAAAGAGAAAGAATCTGTTTTCATGTTTATCACTTTGTTTTTCTAGTGAGAGCTATTTAAAAGTTAAAACATTTTTTTCCTGAGGAGGTGAGAGGAAAACCTTGTTGAGTTAAACCCTATAGGCAAGCCCTTAACTTTTATAGGGACTCAGCTCTGGAGCTGAATGTATAATGTCTCCAACATAGCCTACCAAGTTTAATGTAAAGACACCAGTGCTTGCAGACACTGAAAAGAGAGATTTAACACTCCCCTTCAGTATTGAAAAATATCTGGGAAAGTTTATAAATAATTGTTTCTCATTTTAATGGTCTTTATCCAAAGGATTTGCAAGTTCACTCCAGATTAACCAAACTAAGTAGGTTACATCATACTTGGTAAGTGCAATTGAAACCTGAATTTAGTATTAGTATTGGCATACTACCAAATAATTCTGTTTTAAATATTTCCCTGGGGAAATGTGTTGTGTTTTATTCTGTTTTCTAGTATTATGCAAAATTGCCTGGAACTCACCCTTAGCTTTCTTATTCCTCAGGTCTGTGGAAGAGGTTGATTTATATATTTGCTGTTTTATTCAGTTGGTTTGTCATTTTTGTTTGTTGACAGTATTGCATCTTTCCCTTCTTTCATCAATATTTTTCAATAATTTCCATACTAAAAAGTTTTACAATTTAGAACAAGTATTTTTTTTGTCATGAGAATATACTGTTACTAAATGTTATTATATACAAAACCTATCTGTAAAATGGGAAATTTTAGTTGTTCTGAAAAGCCTCCTATCTCAAATCACTGAGGCAACTTCACAGATACTTGGGTTTTTGAACTTTACTTTTTTTATCAGTAAAATAGGAAAAGCACCTATTCAGTCTGTATAACAGATCTGTTAAAAAGGAGGTTTATCATATGGTAAAATAGGAGCTGCCCTTTGATGGCGTTTAGTGAGGTTGCCATTATTATTCTCACAATATGCTTTACAAATAGAAAATGAAGAATATCAAATCTCTATGCTTAGCTTTTCAAGATGAATCAGTTTATAAAGGACACAAGGGTCCCTGAGATGACTAAAAAGATAGACCAGTTCAGTTTTTCATTGACTGAAGGCAAAATATGTGCATTTGTGGACAGACACCTGAAGTTTTTAGAGCTGTTAACACAAAGAATGCCTGTATACCCATATCCTTCCCCCTACTGTTAATAGCTGATGTTAGTTCGATATAAGTCAGAAATATGACATAATTTTACTGGGTTAAAATCAAAGTGTCAGCAACGCTGCTGAATTTTTTATGGAGGCTCTACAGGAGAATCTGTTTTCTTGCCTTTTTCCCACCACTACAGGCTGAGTTTGAACAGTTATAATAGTTTTACTATAATCACCAAAAAGTAAAATTTCCTATAAATTTGCAAGTTTTTGTGAACATTATTTTTTTAATTTATTGAATAAATACCTATGAGCACCATTGCTGAATTGTATGTTAAGATTATGTTTAATCTTTAAAGAAACTAGCAATCTAAGTGACTATGCATGCAGGCATGCTAAATCACTTCAGTTGTGTCCGACTCTGTGTGACCCTATGGACTGTAGCCTAACAGGCTCCTCTGTCTATGGGATTCTCCAGGCAAGAATACTCGAGTGGGTTGCCATGCCCTCCACCAGGGGATCTTCCCAACCCATTTGCAATTTCACCAGCAATAAATGAGATATCCTATTGCTCCATATCTTCACCAGCTATTGATATGGTCTTTTTTTTGTTTGTTTGTTTCATTTTAGCTTACTCTAATAGGTGTAACATACAGGGAAGCCTGGCATGCTATAGTCCATGGGGGTCGCAAAGGGTTGTTCAGTTGTGTCTGACTCTTTGCGACCCCCATGGAATGTAGCTCCCCTGTCCATGGGATTTTCCAGGCAAGCGTATTGGAATGGGTTGTCATTTCCTTCTTCAGAGGATCTTCCCAACCCAAGGATGGAACAGGTCTCCCTCATGATAGGCAGATACTGTCTGAGCCACCAGGGAAGTCCTAACTGAATGGCAAGAACTACTGGCATGTTTTCATATGTTTATTCGCCATCTGTATATATTTGGGCTTCTCTGTGGCTTGGACAGTAAAGAATTTGCCTTCAATGCAGGAGACTCAAGTTCGATCACTGGGTCGGGAAGACCCCCTGGAGAAGGAAGTGGTTATCCACTCCAATATTCTTGCCTGGAGAATTCCATGGCAGAGGAGCCTGGTGGGCTACAGTCCATGGGGTTGCAAAAGAATTGGACATATTGAGTTACTAAAACTTTCACTTTTCATATTTCCTACAAAGATGTTTCTGTTCAGATCTTTTGCCCATTTTCAAATTGTGTTTTGCTTTCTTTTTGTTGGGTATAATGGTTCTTAGTATATTTTTGATTCAAGTCATTTATTAGTTATATGTTTTACAACTGTATTTTTCCAGTCTTTGGCTCATCTTTCTATTCTCTTAACAGTGCTTATGACAGAGCAGAATATTTTTATTTTAATGAAGTTCAGTTTATCTTTCCTCATGAGTTGGGCTATTGGTGTTTTATTGAAAACTCATCACCAAATTAAGGTTGTAGATTTGCTTCTATGTCTTTATCAATAAGTTTTTGTTCTGCATTTTAGATGTAAGACTGATTTTCAATTAATGTTTTATGTAAGGTGTAATTTTGTTCTGTTTTGTTTTATTTTTGTTTTTTGCAAATGAACATCCAGTTCTCCTATTTTCTTCTTAATTATTGTTTTGCCTCTTCTAGGACTTTTTCTTTATCTTTAGAAACAATATCTGCAAAATAGCTTGCTGGGATTTTGTTTTGGGATTACAATGACTCAATAGATCAGGTTGAGAAGAATTGACATTTTAATAATATTGTCTTCAATCCATGAACATAGACACCTCTCCTTTGATTGAGATCTTTTTTTGATTTTTTTTCACCAGTGTTTCTCATGATTCTGCTTATGTGTCCTAGTCATATTTTATTATATTTATGCATGTTTCATTGAGTGCTATTGAAATGTTATAACTTTGTATACATTTCAAATTTCAATTGTTCATTGCTGGTATATAGAAAATCAGTTGACTTTTGTATGATAACCTTGTATCCTCAACCTTGTTATGTTCCCTTATTAATTGTAGGACTGTTTTTAATTCTTTAAGATTTTCTACATAGACAATCATGCTCTCAGTGAATAGAGACAATTTTATTTCTTCTTTCTCAATTTGTGTAAATTTTATTTCTTTATCTTGTTTTACTGCCCCAGCCAGTGCTTCCCTCTATGACACTGAGTAGGCATGGTAAAAAGGGCACATCCTAGTCTTGTTCACAAAGTAGAAAGTGAAAGTATCAGTCACTTAGTTGTGTCTGACTCTGTGACCCCATGGACTATATAGCTCATCAGGCTCCTTTGTCCATGGAATTCTCCAGACAAAAATACTGGAGTGAGTATTCATTCCCTTCTCAAGGGGATCTTACAAACCCAGGGAACAAACATAGGTCTCCCACAATGCAGGCTGACTCTTTACCTTCTGAGATACCAACTAGCCCTCGGTTCAGTTCACTTGTTCAGTCGTGTCTGACTCTTTGTGACCCCATGAATCACAGCACACCAGGCCTCCCTGTCCATGACCAACTCCCAGAGTTCGCTCAGACACGTCCATCGAGTCGGTGATGCCATCTAGCCATCTCATCCTCTGTCATCCCCTTCTCCTCCTGCCCCCAATCCCTCCCAGCATCAGAGTCTTTCCCAATGAGTCAACTCTTCTCATGAGGTGGCCAAAGTACTGGAGTTTCAGCTTTAGCATCATTCCTTCCAAAGATATCCCAGGGCTGATCTCCTTCAGAATGGACTGGTTGGATCTCCTTGCAATCCAAGGGACTCTCAAGAGTCTTCTCCAACACCACAGTTCAAAAGCATCAATTCTTCGGCACTCAGCCTTCTTCACAGTCCAACTCTCATATTCATACATGACCACAGGAAAAACCATAGCCTTGACTAGATGGACCTTTGTTGGCAAAGTAATGTCTCTGCTTTTGAATATACTATCTAGGTTGGTCATAACTTTTCTTCCAAGGAGTAAGCATCTTTTAATTTCACGGCTGCAATCACCATCTCCAGTGATCTTGGAGCCCCCCAAAATAAAGTCTGACACTGTTTCCACTGTTTCCCCATCTATTTGCCATGAAGTGATGGGACCGGATGCCATGATCTTCGTTTACTGAATGTTGGGCTTTAAGCCAACTTTTCACTCTCCTCTTTCACTTTCATCAAGAGGCTTTTTAGTTCCTCTTCACTTTCTGCCATAAGGGTGGTATCATTTGAGTATCTGAGGTTATTGATATTCCTCCCATCAATCTTGATTCCAGCTTGTGCTTCATCCAGTCTAGCATTACTCATGATGTACTCTGCATGTAAGTTAAATAAGCAGAGTGACAATATACAGCATTGATATACTCCTTTTCCTATCTGGAACCAGTCTGTTGTTCCATGTCCAGTTCTAACTGCTGCTTCCTGACCTGCATACAGATTTCTCAAGAGGCAGGTCAAGTGGTCTGGTATTCCCATCTCTTTCAGAATTTTCCAGTTTATTGTGATTTACACAGTCAAAGGCTTTGGCATAGTCAATAAAGCAGAAATAGATGTTTTTCTGGAACTCTTGCTTTTTCCATGATCAAGCGATATTGGCAATTTGATCTCTGGTTCCTCTGCCTTTTCTAAAACCAGCTTGAACATCAGGAAGTTCCTGGTTCAAGGAACTTGAAGCCTGGCTTGGAGAATTTTGAGCATTACTTTACTAGCATGTGAGATGAGTGCAATTGTGTGGTAGTTTGAACATTCTTTGGCATTGCCTTTCTTTGGGATTGGAATGAAAACTGACCTTTTCCAGTCCTGTGGCCACTGCTGAGTTTTCCAAATATGCTGGCATATTGAGTGCAGCACTTTCACAGCATCATCTTTCAGGAATTGAAACGGCTCAACTGGAAATCCACACCTCCACTAGGTTTGTTCGTAGTGATGTTTTCCAAGGCCCACTTGACTTCACATTCCAAGATGTCTGACTCTAGGTGAGTGATCACAGCATCGTGATTGTCTGGGTCGTGAAGATCTTTTTTGTGTAGTTCTTCTGTGTATTCTTGCCACCTCTTCTTAGTATCTTCTGCTTCTGTTAGGTCCATACCATTTCTGTCCTTTATCGAGCCCATCTTTGCATGAAATGTTCCCTTGGTATCTCTAATTTTCTTGAAGAGATCTCTAGTCTTTCCCATTCTATTGTTTTCCTCTATTTCTTTGCACTGATCACTGAGGAAGGCTTTCTTATCTCTTCTTGCTATTCTTTGGAACTCTGCATTCAGATTCTTAATTCTTTCCATTTCTCCTTTGATTTTCAGTTCTCTTCTTTCCACAGCTATGTGTAAGGCCTCCCCAGACAGCCATTTTGCTTTTTTGCATTTCTTTTCCTTGGGGATGGTCTTGATCCCTGTCTCCCATACAATGTCACGAACCTCATTCCATAGTTCATCAGGCACTCTATCTATCAGATCCAGGCCCTTAAATCTATGTCTCACTTTCACTGTATAATCATAAGGGATTTCATTTAGTTCATACCTGAATGGTCTAGCAGTTTTCCCTACTTTCTTCAGTTTAATCTGAATTTGGTAATAAGGAGTTCATGATCTGAGCCACAGTCAGCTCCTGGTCTTGTTTTTGCTCACTGTATAGAGCTTCTCCATCTTTGGCTTCAAAGAATATAATCAATCTGATTTCAGTGTTGACCATCTGGTGATGTCCATGTGTAGAGTCTTGTTTTGTGTTGTTGGAAGAGGGTGTTTGCTATGACCAGTGCATTTTTTTGGCAAAACTCTATTAGTCTTTGCCCTGATTCATTCCACATTCCAAGGGCAAATTTGTCTGATATTCCAGGTGTTTCTTGATTTCCTACTTTAAGAGTTGATAAAAAAAATATAATGAGTTTTTTTACAATTCTTACTCTCAAGAGACTAGAGTTTAGTATTGAAATCCTAGCAATATTCTAGATTGGTTAAGAACATGGTTTTTTCGAAACTGCATCCTCCTGGAAAATTTTCCCTGTGTAAACAGACCCAGTAATACAGGAAATACACAAAACTTGATCAAAAGGAGGTACATTATTTGTTAGAATAGTTATAAAAGAAGTAAAATAATTTGCTATAGTTTGGCCTCAGGGCAAACTACAGGGAAGGAACACAGCTTCACCCATCAGCAGAAAATTAGATTAAAGATTTACTGAGCATGGTCTGGCCAGAAGTCAGTCTCTCCCATCAGTAAGCTTCCACAAGCCTCTTATCCTATGTATCAGGGGGCAGATAGAATGAAAACCACAATCATAGAAAACTAATCAAACTAACCACATGGACCACACCCTTGTCTAATTCAATGAAACTATGAACCATGCTGTGTAGGGCCACTCAAGACAGACAGGTCATGGTGGAGAGTTCTGACACAATGTGGTCTACTGGAGAAGGGAATGGCAAACTGCTTCAGTATTCTGGCCTTGAGAACCCCATAAAGAGTATCAAAAAGACAAAAAGATATGACATAGAAAGATAAAATCACCAGGTCAGTACGTGCCCAATATGCTACTGGACGTCAGTGGTGAAATAGCTCCAGAAGGAATGAAGAGGCTGAGCCAAATTGAATATAATGCCCAGCTGTGGATGTGTCTGGTGGTAGAAGCATAGTCTGATACTATAAAGAACAACATTGCATAGGAACCTGGAATGTTAGGTTCACGAATCAAGGTATATTGGAAGTGGTCAGGCAGGAGATGGCAAGAGTGAATATTGACATTTTAGGAATAAGTGAACTAAAATGGACCTGAATGGGTGACCATTATATCTACTGCTGTGGGCAAGAATCCCTTAGAAGAAATGGAGTAGCCCTCATAGTCAACAAGAGTTGGAAAAGCAGTTCTTGGGTGCAATCTCAAAAATGACAGAATGATCTCTGTTTGTTTCCAAGGCAAGCCATTCAATATCACAGTAATCCAAGTCTATGCCCTAACTCAGTTTAGTTCAGTCGCTCAGTTATGTCTGGCTATTTGCAACCCCATGGACTACAGCATGGCAGGATTACCTGTCCACCACCAACTCCTGGAGTTTACTCAAACTCATGTTCATTGAGTTGGTGATGCCATCTAAACATCTCATGCTCTGTCATCCACTTTTCCTCCTGCCTTCAATCTTTCCCAATATCAGAATCTTTCCAACGAGTCAGTTCTTCTCATCACGTGGCCAAAGTATCGGATCTTCAGCTTCAGCATCAGTCCTTCCAATGAATATTCAGGACTGATTTCCTTTAGGTTTGACTTGTTGGATCTCCTTACAGTCCAAGGGGCTCTCAAGAGTCTGCTCCAATACCATGGTTCAAAAGCATCAATTCTTTGTTGCTCAGCTTTCTTTATAGTCCAACTCTCACATCCATACCTGACTACTGGAGAAACCATAAGCTTTGTTTATATGGACCTTTTTTTGGCAAAGTAATGTCTCTGCTTTTTAATATGCTGTCTAGGTTGGTCATAGCTTTCCTTCCAAGGAGCAAGTTTCTTTTAATTACATGGCTGCAGTGGTTTTGGAACCCTAGAAAATAAAGTCTGTCAATGTTTCCATTGTTTCCCCATCTATTTGCCATGAAGTGATGGGACTGGATGCCATCACCGGATACCAAACATTAGTATTTTGAATGTTGAGTTTTAAGCCAGCTTTTTCACTCTCCTCTTTCACCTTTATCAAGAGGCTCTTTAGTTCTTCTTCACTTTCTGCCATAAGGGTGGTGTCATTTGCATATCTAAGGTTATTGATATTTCTCCTCGCAATCTTGATTCAGTTTGTGCCTCATCCAGCCCAGTGTTTCTCATGATGGACTCTGCATGTAAGTTAAATAAGCAGGGTGACAATATACAGTCTTGATGTAATCCTTTCCCAATTTGGAACTAGTCTGTTGTTCCATGTCATGTTCTAACTGTTGCTTCTTGACCTGCATACAGATTTCTCAGGAGGCAGATAAGGTGGTCTGGTATTCCCATCTCTTTCAGAATTTTCCACAATTTATTTTGATCCATACAGTCAAAGGCTTTGATGTATTCAATAAAGCAGAAATAGATGTTTTTCTGAAATTCTCTTGCCCTAACTACTGATGCCAGAGAAGCTGAAGTAGACCAAAACCATGAAGACTTGTAAGACCTTCTAGAACTAATACCAAACAAAGATGTCCTTTTCATCATAGGGGACTGGAATGCAAAAATAGGAAGTCAAGAGATATCTAGAGTAACAGGTAAGTTTCATCTTGGAGTTAAAAATGAAGCAGGACAAAGGCTAACAGTGTTTTTCCAAGTGTGCACTGGCCATAACAAACATCCAGTTCTAACAACACAAGATATGACTCTACACATGGTCATCACCAGATGGTCAATACTGAAATCAGATTGATTATATCCTTTGTAGCCAAAGATTGAGAGTGTCTATACAGTCAGCAAAATCAAGACTGGGAACTGACTGTGACTCAGATCTTAAATTCCTTATTGCCAAATTCAGACTAAAATTGAAGAAAGTAGGGAAAACCATAGGGCCATTCAGGTATGACCTAAATTAAGTCCCTTAGGAATATACAATGAGGTGATGAATAGATTCAAGGTATTAGATCTGATCGACAGAATACCTGACGAACTATGGAACTATGGACAGAGGTTCGTGACATTGTACAGGAGGCAGGGATCAAGACCATCCCCACGAAAAAGAAATGCAAAAAGGCAAAATGTTTGTCTTGAGGAGGCCTTACATATAGTTGAGAGAAGAAGAAAAGTGAAAGGCAAAAGAGAAAAGGAAAGATACACCCATCTGAAATCAGAGTTCCAAAGAAAAGCAGGGAGAGATAAGATAGCCTTCCTAAGTGATCAACGCGAAGAACTAGAGGAAAACAACAGAATGGGAAAGACTAGAGATCTCTTCAAGAAAATTAGCTATACCAAGGGAATATTTCATGCAAAGATGGGCACAATAAAGGACAGAAATGGTATAGACCGAACAGAAACAGAAAACATTAAGAAGAGGTGGCAAGAATGCACAGAAGAATTATACAAAAAGATCTTAATGACCCAGATAACCACGACAGGTTAATCACTCACTAGAGCCAGACATCCTGGAGTGTGGTGTCAACTGGGCCTTAGGAAGCATCACTATGAACAAAGCTAGTGATGGTGATGGCATCCCAGATGAGTTACTTCAAATCCTAAAAGATGATGCTATGAAAGTGCTGCACTCAATATGCCACAAATTTGGAAAGGTCAGCAGTGGCCAAAAATGTTCAAACTACCTTACAATTGCACTCATTTCCCATGCTAGCAAAGTAATGCTCAAAATTCTCCAGGCTAGGCTTCAACAGTACGTGAACTGAGAACTTCCAGATGTTCAAGCTGGATTTAGAAAAGTTAGAGGAACCAGAGATCAAATTGTCAACATCCACTGGATCCTTCTATTCCTTTAATACTTCCCTAAATCTAGATACTTTGAATAAAGGAAGGAAGGCTTATAAATATGAAATTAAAAAAAAAAAAAGAAAAAGAAAAAGACCAAAGTCAAGCCACTGAGTTTAAATTGAGGTATAGTAAGGAAAACTGGGGGAAAATAACTAAGATAATAAGATACTTCAATCATTTGAGGAGTAAGAATGCTGAATGTCGAACAATTATGAGATGCAGGGTCAGCCTTTAAGCATAACTTTCTGGGAGAAGATACAACCTACTATGGAATAATATCAATAAGAATTTTCTAGCATAATAGAATTTTCTTATATGGAATAAACTGAAAGAAACAGAGTTTACAAACCAGACTATACATGAACAATTTATAAGTTAGATGCAAATCTTAGTATTTATTGATTAGAGCTATTCTTGTAGAACTCTTTAACGTATCAGCTAGGTATTTTAGTAATGTTCTGCATAGCAGAACCGTAGTTTTTGTTTGTTTGTTTCCAGATGGAAGTGACTGTAGAAATAATCCCAAATGACTGGTTCTTTTCAAAAACTGATGACTTTGAAAAGTGATTCAAATATTTCAGTTATGGAGAAAGTACCCTTATAGATTATGCTTTCAACAAGATTTAAGAAGAGAGAAATTAAAGGAAATCACCATGTATCCACTCTCTGGAAGTCTTTATTTTTGAAATTCTAAGCTCAAAATAGTGAATAATGATGATAACTTGAGTTGAAAATGAGCTTGGAAGGTGGAAGAAAACAAAATCTTAATACTTTCAATTATAATTTGACAAATTAATTAGAAATAAATATGTATTTATGTGCACTAAATATATAGGTGATAAAAAAGTAAACTAAATTAGAAGTCCGATGTAACTTTCAATTTAGTTACTGATAGCATTCTTCTGCAGAGAAGGCAATGGCAAACCACTCCAGTACTCTTGCCTGGAAAATTCCATGGACGGAGGAGCCTGGTAAGCCGCGGTCCATGGGGTCGCGAAGAGTCGGACATGACTGAAGCGACTTAGCAGCAGCGGCAGCAGCGTTCTTCTGAATTGTGCTACTGAAAATTCCAGACCGATTCATGGAGGCTTAATTTAGTTACCCCTGAAGCTACTACTTTTGTCCATTTTCTACATTTTAACACCCTCTAAAAATATATGCCGCCATCTTTCTTTAAATTTATTTTTAATTGGAAGATAATTGCTCTACAGTGTTATGTTGGTTTCTTCCCTACAACAACATGAATCAGGCATAAATATACATTTATTTTCTCCCTCTTTAGCCTCCCTTCTGCACCCCATCCTGTTCCTCTTGGTCATCACAGAGCACCAAGTAAGCTCCCTGTGTGATATAGCAGCTTCTCACTAGATATATATTTTATACATGGGAGTGTGTATATGTCAATGTGACTCTCTTAGTTCTTCCTACCTTCTCTTTACCCAGCTGTGTCCACAAGTCCATTCTCAATGTCTGCATCTCTATTTCTGCTTTGCAATTTATCTTGCCATCTTGTACTTATTTTTCTTAAGATTCCTAAAGGGTATATTGGTAACATCAAGTAATTTCTTATAATCTTCCCATAAAATAGGTAGGTTATGGTTATAATTAGATGCATTATCTTGTTCAAAAACTCCAACAAGTTAAAAAAAATAAGCCCTGAAATCTGACAGTCATGTAAATTTCAATAAGGTATTTTGCTGATTCTTTAGCACATTCTGCTATTCAAAATGCAACAAAACTTACAAGCATAGTTAACTGTAAGCAGTCAAAACGTGTTTGAATTACTGCTATAGCAATTAATAATCAGAAATGAGACTAAGGTCTTAACATATCTTTTACTTTTCTTATTTTTAATGTCATGTAAGAGGTATGAGAAATTTCCCTTATTTGAAGTTTTTGCTCGCCAGCTCATTCTGTTCACAGTTTCAGCTGGCATATGTTTAAGTGAGCATGTTCAAAGCATCCAAAGCATCATGCTGCTGTTGACGTTTTCAGGGATGAGTTGATTGGGAAAAGTCATAATTCAGCTTTCTCTGAAAATCACCTATCAGTATGCAAAAATCTAAAGCTTTCCTTTAGGCAACTCATCTAAATTCCATCTTTTGCCTGTGATTTTTTTTCTCAGCTCCTGGCATTGAAATATATAGTAGCTATTGATCATTTTGCCATGATTTTAGGGTGCTTTTACAATTAGAAATCTGTGAAGTTAATTTTGCAATTTGGAATACTTTGAAAGGAGTATTCATTCTGCTTTGCTAACTATACCCAGAACTTGAGCTGGAAGGCAGAACCAGTTTTATAATAGGTATAAGTGAATGGATTAGGGGGCCACACACCTGGCATGGTTAGAGTTCTAAGTCTCTCCTGTGCCAAACAATGCTGTATTTTGCTTATACTTAAAATTTAATTTCTGGAGTTCCAACTGTGTGGGCTTTGTGGATAAGACTTATAGAACAAGGATCTTGGGAATCATCTATTCTTTAGAAAAATATAAAAATTCATTACCAGAGAATAAAATTCAAAGTAAAATATAATAAAATAAAATGACAAAAAGACTCAGAGACCAGAGGATAGGTTGGTAAAATGGTATCACTAAGGATATAGAGAAGTGGTGGTTTTAGCATATTGAAATGTGACCAAATTTTTCTGCTTTACAAATTTTCTTAACAATAAACTCAGAAGAAGGTCATTTCCTCAGAAGTGGGATTTTTTTTCTCTGAAAAGCTACATTTCTTATGTTTTTTGGATTGATGTCTGTTTTGAGAGAGGAGTCATTTTCAGATACTATTTCTGGCTTAATTAGCCAGTTGGAAGGGAGACTACCCTTACTGCTTAAACTTTTAGGCTGAATGTTTTCTTAAGAAGAGCACAAATATTTAGTGATAGATTCAAGGCTAGGTTTCATTCAGCAACTATTAAGGAAACAACAGCAAAAAAAAAAAAAAGTGACTTGGAATTATACTCTTTTATAATAGCATTTTATATTCCAAAAAAAGTTCTGCAGGACAGTGTCCTCTTATCTTTACCTGGCTTATTGTTTGGTATGCTAATTATTATCCTGATGTTACTGAATGGAGCTGGGGCTGCTCTGTTCCTTGACTACTCAATCGGCTGAACTTTAACCATATCTTGACAGCTTGCTGTCAATCACAAGTGGAATGATGAAAGAATGGATTCAACAATATAACTAATAAATAAAATGGTATACAGCACACCTGAATTTTACTGATAAATATACTACTTCAATTAGTACTTTAAAAAGTCCCTTCAACATTCCAGGTCTCACTTGTCATCTCAAGTAAAAGGACAGGGTTACCTTCAATGATCTCTATAACCAGAGTGACATATATCATCCAATGGAAAACTCTCTTTTGAGAGCAAAAGATGGTAGTGTTAGTAATTATACCTGAAACACAGACTCAGTCAAGAATGTCTCAGGAAACCTAGGATATATGAACAGCCTGTGAACAGACCCTTCTTAGAAGTTCTTCCTAGTCCCACATCCTACAAACTCCCAGCTTCCTCTTCACAACAGTGATGAGGTCTCAGCAACTGTTTTGTAAAATGTTACTCTTCTGCCTTAGTGTTAATTGAGTGCTGGAGGAATAAACACTTGAACCAAACTGGCCTGTCACAGTTCTTCACCCAGGACTTTAGAATTGTAGCTAAAACTTTATAGTTTATTCTGCCTGCACCTTTAAAGGAGAAGATTTAGCTTGCACATTGTAAGTAAATATTCAGAAACCAAAAAAAAAAAAAAAATCATTTTGCAGAATAAGAGTAGAAGGAGGCACATAGATCATTCATTTCTGCCACATTTACTCAGCATGGTGGCCATCACAGAATAGCACTTAGAGAAAAAGCTTTTAAAATGAATTTCTGTTTCTTAGCTGATAATTAGTGTTTCACAGATTTAAACTGTATTTTCACTCTTTGATGACTATAGGATTTCCAAAATGAGTATCTTATTTCCAAGAAGGATTCCAGGTGGCTATACTTACTGACTTGTGTCTTAAGAACAAAAAAAAAAGAAAAAGAGTAAAACTCGAGATGATAGGAGAGATGAATGGATCAGGAGTTTTGTACTAATAACTTGTGGTTTTGAGCATTAAACATTCTTTTGGGGGGGCAGTAAAGAAAACGATGATCAAGGCATTTCATGAAACATAAATAAGTTCTTGGAGGGGAGATTCTTGAAATGTTTTGAGATCACCTCATCATACTTAAGAAGAGGCAGCAAGCCTTAGTAAAGAAGCCTTTGAGCTTTGGAGCCTCAATAAAGGAGTTCTTCATTCTTCTAGGACACAACCTTTAACATGCATCAGCCAGTTCAATCTCTGGGTCCTTTATTCAAGTTTTAATTTCTCGGAAGAAATAAGGGTCAGATTCTATAGCTAGGGCACCTATGATGTGTAGAGAAGAATCCTAATAGCACTGCTAAGTCGCTTCAGTCATGTCCGACTTTGTGGGACCCCATAGACAGCAGCCCACCAGGCTCCCCCGTCTCTGGGATTCTCCAGGCAAGAACACTGGAGTAGGTTGCCATTTCCTTCCCTGATGCATGAAAGTGAAAAGTGAAAGTGAAGTCACTCAGTCGTGTCTGACTCTTAGCGACCCCATTGACGGCAGCCCACCAGGCTCCTCCGTCCATGGGATTTTCCAGGCAAGAGTAATGGAGTGGGGTGCCATTGCCTTCTCCCCTAATAGCACAGATGGGGCCATTTAAGAATTTAATGTGAACCAAGTAGTCAGCCAAATATAGTTGATGCATACAATGTTACATCCTGAGTTCAATGATGTAAAAATGTGGGGAAATCAAGCATCTCAAAGATATGTATCTTAATTTGAGTTTCCCCAGGCATAAGCCTTGAGAAGCATATTTGAGGGCAAGAAATTTATTTGAAACACAATCCCTGGAAATGCCAATAGAGAAGTAAAGAAGTATAGCAGTAAAGTATAGGAGGTAAATAAAGAGTATTCTATCTAATAAGTTGCCTCTGTGAGCAAATAGAGCTTAATATCACTGAAAGACTCTGAGAAATGATGTACCACATACACCAACTCGTGTGAGTTATCAGTGGAGCTCTACTTATGGGAAGCACTCCTTGTAGTACACTTCTCTCCTGATTATATAAAGTAAGAACAGGTGTTAGCAGTCAGTGACTACTTAAGCATAGAGATATGATGCTGAGAGCAAGGATATGGTAAATGGCTGAGAAAAGTGATGTTGATGCAATAAGAACAGCATCTGTCCTATCAAGGAAAAGCAGCAGTTCTATAATCCTAAGAGGAATGGGGAACTAATGGCATCAGACAAACAGTTTGAAATATTGGTGGTGGTTATTCGCTAAGTTGTATCCAACTTGCAACCCCATGCACTGTATAGCCTGCCGGGCTCCTCTGTCCATGGGATTCTCCAGGCAAGAATACTGGAGTGGGTTGCCGTTTCCTTCCCCAGGGGATCTTCCCAACGCAAGAACTGAATCCAGGTCTCCTGCCTTGCAAGCAGATTTACTGACTGAGCTACAAGGGAAGGACCTTTGAAACAATAACTTTTTCAGATCAGTTCAGTCGCTCAGTCGTGTTCGACTCTTTGTGACCCCATGAATTGCAGCACACCAGGCCTCCCTGTCCATCACCATCTCCCAGAGTTCGCTCAAACTCACGTCCATCGAGTCGGTGATGCCATCTAGCCATCTCATCCTCTGTCATCCCCTTCTCCTCCTGCCCCCAATCCCTCCCAGCATCAGAGTCTTTCCCAATGAGTCAACTCTTCTCATGAGGTGGCCAAAGTACTGGAGTTTCAGCTTTAGCATCATTCTTTCCAAAGAAATCCCAGGGTTGATCTCATTCAGAAGGGACTGGTAGGATCTCCTTGCAGTCCAAGGGACTCTCAAGAGTCTTCTCCATCACCACAGTTCAAAAGCATCAATTCTTCAGCACTTAGCCTTCTTTACAGTCCAGCTCTCACATCCATACATGACCACTGGAAAAACCATAGCCTTGACTAGATGGACCTTTGTTGGCAAAGTAATGCCTCTGCTTTGAATATGCTGTCTAGGTTGGTCATAACTTTTCTTCCAAGGAGTAAGCGTCTTTTAATTTCATGGCTGCAATCACCATCTGCAGTGATTTTAGAGCTCCCCAAAATAAAGTCTGACACTGTTTCCACTGTTTCCCCATCTATTTCCCATGAAGTGATGGGACCAGATGCCATGATCTTCATTTTCTGAATGTTGAGCTTTAAGCCAACTTTTTCACTCTCCTCTTTCACTTTCATCAAGAGGCTTTTTAGTTCCTCTTCACTTTCTGCCATAAGGGTAGTGTCATCTGCATATCTGAGGTTATTGATATTTCTCCTGGCAATCTTGATTCCACTTGTGCTTCTTCCATCCTAAGAAGGCTATTAAACAAATAAAACTCTTAACTTTTAATGTTTTATATATATATAGATAGCCTCATCTTCCAAGAGTGTTTTATTTTTTTTTTAATTTTTTCATCATTGAGAGATCATTTCCAAAATACTATCAGAGAACACATGCAACAGTTTGGAATTATGCTCACAGTTACCTACAGCATTCACTGCTGAATGGTCTAATCTGTCAGGGCCAAGTGGGGCAGAAAGTACAGATTCTTAAAGGGTGATATTTACTGACTTTTTCATCTGAGGAGCAAAGGGAGGCTCAATAAGAAGCTGTACAAATGCATAAGACATTATCATTTGCCTGATTTTGGAATTACATTGGATATGGATAAATTCAAGGATACAAAGAAAATATTTGGAGGCAAAGCATACTGAGGAAATGGTAGATGGTCAATGAGCTTGTAGTGATTCTGGGCTCTGTAAAGAAGTGAAAATTCAATTAAGTGAGAATTGAGTAGAAACAAAATTTTGTTATATTTGGTTGAAACATTTATCAAATTACGAGAGCATAAATCTGTGCCTAGATCATGCATATTGATCATTTTCCTTTAAAGAATTTACAACAGATTATTTAAAAATCTCTTCTTCACTTCTCTGAACAGACAATACAATTAAAAAACTTTTTCTAGATTAACTATTTGTGCTTAAGAAAATCCCTTGCCAACTTTTGCAAGTTAGTTTATTCACTGGGGAAACATATTAAATCACTAAATGGAAAGACATATTCTCCAAATAAAGTCTTCTCAAATTCTTTTGCGTGGAAGAAACATGATTCTCCCTAAATACGTCCAGAATGTAGAGGGAAAGTACAGCAAAAGCTTTGGGCATTTCAGATCAACCTGTGACAAATCAGAATTTATGTAGAATATAGGTCTAAATCACAAAGATATATTGGCAAATCTTGACCTAAACCTGAAAAAAACTAAACCTAGAAAATATTTACCTAAGGAATAATTTTTGAGGTTTTAGTTTTGTTAAATGTGTAATATGTAATTTGTCATTTTAAAGCAATCTATTTTTAGGGTATTAAGGGTCAAACTATGTTGAAGTATATGTTTATTGTGAAATTATGCTGGTAATGCGAAATAAGAATGCATACAAATATTCTTTTGCATCATTTTAAAAGTCACAATTAATAATGAAAGTGAAGGCTTGTGAGGACATAAAACATTGGAAAATTCATTTTAACATCAATTGTGCAGTCACCCTTTCTGTATGTCCTTTTAAAAAATGTTTTAATTAAAAAGTGCCAAAATTTGAAATTATTTCTTAGTGTATCATATCATCTGTATTTTTAAAGCAGAACTCTAATTTCAGTCATAATTTACTGGCATTCCTCAACTAAGAGGCAGACAAGGAAATATCAGCCATCCCATAATGTAACAAGGAAAAGGAAGGAGTAACACAGAAGAGAGCAAACCGAGGGCACAAAAATGAGATAAATCTGTACCAAGTAAGTACTGTATTTGTATTGCTTCAAGACAGCTAATGATCACTAATGAAGCAGTAAATATATACATTTATATATATTCTATTATTAAGAAAAAATGATTTTATTTATCTCACATGTAACACAATTGGTATAATACTCACATTATTGGTAAATCAACTTACAATTTTCTAAGTTAAAATAAGTTTTTGCTTGTTTCTTTCCTTTTTTTTTTTTTTTTTTTTTTTGATCTGGCACAGAGTGTCTTTGTGAAGGCAGAAAGTATGAAGCTGATAACCTTAAATTAGAGAAGGGCTACTTGTTCTAAGGCTGTGTATGTCTAAGATGAACATTCTTTTTTGAGGAGTAAGATGAAAATAGTTAACCCATCTGGAATAGTTGTTTTTAAGAAACTACCAAAGTATGCTGGGTAATTTTTATTGTTTAATTTTGTGTGGCTTTTCCCCAGTGTGCAGACCAATCCTATTTCTGGTCATTTCCATGTATTTAGAGCCATGGTTTTCAATGTTGGAAATGGTCATATGACCCTAGGCTTTAATATTCATTTGTCAAAGCCCATTGTGTGTCTACCAGACTTTTGGGTAGGCTTTGGAGAAGTGCTGATGGATAGATAGATACAGAGATAGATGGCACAGATAGAAAAAGATGGGAAAAGATAACTGTATAGATAGAAAGACACATGAATAGTTTGGAAAATAGGAAATTCTACCTACCATCAGTGAATATATATGGAATAGCCGTACATGTTCATCTTGTTATTTGGGGAAAATTCTTACTTTCTGGAAGTGAAAGTGATAAAATATGGGTACACTTAAACAATATCTGATGAGAGTCCCTTGGACTGCAAAGAGATCCAACCAGTCCATTCTGAAGGAGATCAGCCCTGGGATTTCTTTGGAAGGAATGATGCTAAAGCTGAAACTCCAGTACTTTGGCCACCTCATGCGAAGAGTTGACTCACTGAAAAAGACTCTGATGCTGGGAGGGATTGGGGGCAGGAGGAGAAGGGGACGACAGAGGATGAGATGGCTGGATGGCATCACCGACTCGATGGACGTGAGTCTGAGTGAACTCCGGGAGTTGGTGATGGACAGGGAGGCCTGGTGTGCTGCGATTCATGGGGTCACAAAGAGTCGGACGCGACTGAGCGACTGAAGTGAACTGAAGAAGAAAGAAATTACTCTTCAGCTGTATTTGTAAAACTCTATCAAATAAGTAGTTCCTCTGATTTTCTCAGTATGTATTTTCTCTTTTATTTGTTGACTGCAGATCTGTAATTCCTGCATGCTTCTGACTTGACCATTACCATTCTAAGTACACATTAAGCAGTCAACAAGTAATATCTTCTATACTCTCTTTGTGTAGAAGATATTATTTATTTTAATAATTTTGATGTCATTTCTTAAGAGACAATTATTTACATATACACTTATATACAAATTCTTCCAATACATATACTATCACAGAAGGTACTTTGCAGATTATCTTGTTCTATTTACCTATTATCTAGGTGAGGGAATTAGTCTGTGGTAGTTGAGGTGTTCTGAGTAAGTAATCAGCTTTGAGCGGAAAAGAAAAAAACTCCTGACATCAGACACCATGCCGTTTTTAGGATTAACATGTTTCTCTTGGGGATTATTGAAATCTATTTGTAACTTGGGGAGATAGACTTCACTGAAGGGAAATTTTTTCTGTTTGTTTCTTCTTTTTAGTTTTTTCTCTGCTATTTTAGAAAGGAGTTTTGGAAAGAATGAAATTTTGAAATGAGGTGCACTGTGCAAGAAGGTTGAATCTGATGACCTTGATAATGGAAAGCCTTTGAGGATAAGCAAGGGAAAGGAGTTAGATGGGTCTGAAGGACTGCATAAATTGAGCTATGACCTTGAGTGGGAAAAAATATGTGGCATAATTATTAATTATTGGGGTTAGGATGTCAGATTTTGTTTCTATAATGACAGCATCTGTCAATTTTGGCATCTTTCATTCTTTTACTCCTCAGTTTATTTCAGTTCAGCTCAGTTCAGTTCAGTCGCTCAGTCGTGTCCGACTCTTTGCTACCCCATGAATTGCAGCACGCCAGGCCTCCCTGTCCATTACCAACTCCCGGAGTTCTCTCAGACTCACGTCCATCAAGTCAGTGATGCCATCCAGCCATCTCATCCTCTGTCGTCCCCTTCTCCTCCTGCCCCCAATCCCTCCCAGCATCAGAGTCTTTTCCAATGAGTCAACTCTCCGCATGAGGTGGCCAAAGTACTGGAGTTTCAGCTTCAGCATCATTCCCTCTAAAGAAATCCCAGGGCTGATCTCCTTCAGAATGGACTGGTTGAATCTCCTTGCAGTCCAAGGGACTCTCAAGAGTCTTCTCCATCACCACAGTTCAAAAGCATCAGTTCTTTGGTCCTCAGCTTTCTTCACAGTCCAACTCTCACATCAATACATGACTACTGGAAAAACCATAGCCTTGACTAGACGGACCTTGGTTGGCAAAGTAATGTGTCTGCTTTTGAATGTGCTATCTAGGTTGGTCATAACTTTTCTCCCAAGGAGTAAGTGTCTTTTAAGTTCATGGCTGCAATCACCATCTGCAGTGATTTTGGAGCCCCCCAAAATAAAGTCTGACACTGTTTCCACTGTTTCCCCATCTATTTCCCATAAAGTGATGGGACCAGATGCCATGATCTTTGTTTTCTGCATGTTGAGCTTTAAGCCAAATTTTTCACTCCCACTTTCACTGTCATCAAGAGGGTCTTTAGTTCTTCTTCACTTTCAGCCATAAGGGTGGTGTCATCTGCGTATCTGAGGTTATTGATATTTCTCCCAGCAATCTTGATTTCAGCTTGTGCTTCTTCCAGCCCAGCGTTTCTCATGATGTACTCTGAATAGAAGTTAAATAAGCAGGGTGACAATGTACAGCTTTGACGTCCTCCTTTTCCTATTTGGAACCAGTCTGTTCATCCATGTGTGGTTTATTCAGTGTCTACCATTTCTGATGAGCATTTCTTCTCTCATTCTTGCCTTCTTTCCTCCCATCCCTCATTGCTCACCTCCTTCTCCATCTCTCACTCTCTTTTTTCTCTCCCTCACACACACACACACACAGAATGAGGAAGAAGTAGAGCAAATAGCTATTTTTTAGCACATATTTCTTAGTGAAAGCGGTGTAAAGCAAGTATTTAAATACTTAAATCATTTTATGATTTGTTTACTTAATCCCACCATCTGTTCCTTCATTCTCATGGATATTTAATTTCCCTTGCTAACAAGAATATATATAGCTATAATTTTTCCTCCATAGATGCTGATGGCTTCCTATATACATATAATTGCAATAAGTATAATGTTATATGCTTTGTTTCTTAAAATTTCTTCCTTCACTTTCTTAATTCCCTCCTGCCATTTACATACCACCCAATATTTAAAACACAACTCATGTATAGATGACTTGACAGTGTGCATTGTCTTATTGAGGTTATTATTCATCATTTGGTTGTTTTACAAATGACTTTGATTTAGGGATAATCCTTTGACCGATGTGAAATATGTTCAAATAATCATATTTCTTCTCGATAGAGGAATGTATAGCCATGCAAAAATGTGGGACTATGGTTAATGGAATCAGTCAGGAAGCTAATAGATAAAATTGACTTAAAAAGAGCATGAACAAACTGGTCTATACTAGTCTACAGGACTAGGTTAGTGCTATAGCTTTAATTGCTTATTATTTTAAAAATCTCACTGTGTATAATACTTAATAACTTATGGGCATTTAATATATTCAAAATAAGCCTTAGCCCTTCAAGGTTCTAAGGAATATGGAAACATTATTGTTTATTTTACCTGTGATTTTTTTTTTTGCCTCTTGAAAAGGAGATTCGTAGTTATAAATTATAACTATGTTAGAGTTTTAAATTGAAGATATTCATAGCAAAAAAATTTGCTAATGGGCTTTATATCCTTATAAAATTTATGAGTATGTTAATATTCTAATGAAAAATTGCTAAGGAGTCAAATTCATAATTATAAACAACAATAAAAATGTTGATTCAAGTAATTATTACTTAAAGGTTAAGTTTGCTGGAAATCTAGCAAATTTTTTATTAATATCATATAATAAAGTAATTGTGATGCTTTTAATTAAATTCTCAGAGGTGACACTATACTAATATGATTTCTTTATTCTATGCCTTTGAAAAAATGGCTTATCTCTTATTCAAGATGTCAGAGAATCAGCATTTAGAAATATGAGAAATTCATCCACCAACACTGGAGTTAGAAAAACTCTGTTCATGCTTTCAAGCTGCTGGAGCAATTTGGTGAAGAGTAATTAATGAGATACATTTCCAATACTAAATAGCTTCTGAAGGAAGTAGTTCTCAAAGCATAAAGTTTACCTCTTGATTGAGAATTCTCTGGTGAGAAGCAGGATAGCTCATCACTTGAAAATATTAGATTGAAATTAAGAAAGCAATAGAAAATATTTTTAAAACTCTAAACATCACATTTCCATGTGATCTTAATGGATATTTGTGATAATTTACACTTTAACCATTTAAAGAGTGTTTATTAACATCTCTTTCTTTTCACATGAGCTTCCTTTTCAGTCTGTTAACAAAGAATGGAATGAATGGGTTTATACAGTACAACATCTGCATGTGTAGGAACTCATAAAAGACAGCATGGTGAAAGCTAAATACCTTTGGCACAACTTCTAAATTTTCTCAAAACCACTGTCACGGAGCAAAGTTATAATATGCACTGTCAAAATGGCGGTTTTAAAAGTCTTTAAGTCTAAGAAATTGTTGCTAAAGCAAAAGTCCATATAAACACAATAAATATGAAAACCATGATGAAGTTGACCTGCCTTGGTTGGATTTGGTCCTCTGGCTCTGAGTTCTGCTCACTCACACACTTAGGAAACTGTAAGGAAACCTTTTGGAACAAGGTTTGTGAGGCATTGGTCTATAGTAATGATTACAAATTGCCTTGACATTTCACCACTGTAAAGCACATGGCATTCGGTCCCTTCACTTCATGGCAAATAGATGGGGAAACAGTGGAAACAGTGACAGACTATTTTGGGGGTGCTCCAAAATCACTGCAGATGGTAACTGCAGCCATGAAATTAAAAGACACTTACTCCTTGAAAGGAAAGTTATGACCAACCTAGAGGCATATTAGAAAGCAGAGACATTACTTTGCCAAAAAAGGTCCATCTAGTCAAGGCTATTGTTTTTCCAGTAGTCATGTATAAATGAGAGTTGGACTATAAAGAAAGCTGAGCACTGAAGAATTGATGCTTTTGATCTCTGGTGTTGGAGAAGACTCTTGAGAGTCCCTTGGACTGCAAGGAGATCCAACCAGTCCATCCTAAAGGAAATCAGTCCTGACTGTTCACTGGAAGGACTGATGTTGAAACTTCAATACTTTGGCCACCTGATGCGAAGAGCTGACTCATTTGAAAAGACTCTGATGCTGGGAAAGATTGAAGGCAGGAGGAGAAGGGGACAGCAGTGGATGAGATTGTTAGATGGCATCACCGACCCAGTGGACATGAGTTTGAGTAAACTCCGGGAGCTGGTGATGGAGGGAGGCCTGGTGTGCTGCGGTCCATTGGGTCGCAAAGAGTCGGACATGATTGAGTGACTGAACTGAACTGGACTGAACTGAAAGCACATGAATAGTTTTTCTCCTAGAATTCATGAAATACAACCCTCACATGTCCTCCCTCCTCTTTCTTTCACTGTTCACTTATTTATAAGAGTATGTGAAAGTGTTAGTTGTTCAGTCATGTTTGACTCTTTGTGATCCCATGGACTGTAGCCCACCAGGCTCCTGTCCATGGGATTCCTTGTTTACAGAGGTATTTTACTTGTTTACCGTGTTCCCCTCAGAAAACTGTATCATGGTACTAGGTTGATGCTCTTACTCAATTAGATATAGTTCTTAAATACACCTCATAATAGTTGAAGAATTCAAAGTCAATCCATGTGATAGAATGTGGAATGTATGTATCTATGTATGTATGTTTAGTCCCTAAGTCATGTCCTACTCTTTTGCAATCCCTTGGACTGTAGCCCGCCAGGCTTCTCTGTCCATGGGATTCTCCAGGCAAGAAAACTGGAGTGGGTTGCCTTTTCCTCTTCCAGGGGATCTTCCCAACCCAGAGATCCTACCTACATCTCCTGCATTGTCAGGCAGATGCTTTACCATTGAGGGAAGCCCCAGGTGATAGAATACTATTTACAAACTAAAAATGATTTTACAGATTAAATTTTATCAACAGAAAAAGATAATCATGTAGAATGCCAAATTGAAAACTGATTATTTTCCTTATAATTTATCTTTCTATTTAATCTTTTTTAGTTTCAAATAACAAAAACCAGTATTGCTAATAATAGGGTAATTTTTCCCCTGTTTCTTTGTTTCTCTCTTCTTCCTCCCTCAATCTTCTTTTTTGATGACCTACACCTTTATAAGTTTTCTACAATAAATTTATGTCACACTTACAGTAAAATGGTATAAAATAAACATTTTTAGAATGAATATTTTAAACTTATTCATATGAGGGAAATTTGTTTTAGGACCAGACTGCCCTTACATATTTAGTGAAAGTTTGCTGGTCTCATTAGCCTCTCCATTTCTCCTTCATTTACGAAAAAAGGATGCTGCTTCAGAAATTAATCAGTATTAACAGCTGTATGACAGGTTATTTACTTGCTTGACACTTTTACTAATTCTTAGGCCTGATAATAGCTTTTCTCCCTCATGACATAGAACAATTTTAAATGATTGACACTAAATGTTATTATAGTGTTACTGGACTCAGAATTAATTTTAATCAAATGTTGAAGCAAGGGCTTTAATAATGAGTCAAGAGCATTGCCTAAATATTGAACTTTTTTTTTGTAGTATAAAGAATGAATAATTTAAATTTCAGTGTATGCAATCATTATTGTGTTCAGTTACACATTCCTTACAATAAGAAATAAATTGTTCATTGCATTTCAAAAAGCAGTTCATTGGAATGTTAAGTATAAATATTTCAGAATATCAACTAACTCCAGATATAATACTAATAGAAATTTTAAGAATTTTTCTAATCCTACCATTCTTCTTATTCCTCTCTTTTATTCTTAAAAAATCTCCAGTACAAGGATTGTCTACAGTTAAAAAATATATTTTGAGTATATTTTCACTTTTGACATGTATTAAAACTCATGCACCACATGTATCTCATTTTATTGTGTCAATACATATTTTTCTTAAAAATTAGTTTTTAAAATGGTAGTATAGTAATTCTTTGTCTTATTTCATTTTCTTTTGATCTTACAAAACATATGTTTTGCTTTTATTATTTTAGACAGGAATCAGTTTTCTGTCTTCTATATAAAATAATTATGCTAGAATTAATGGAATTAATAAAACAGCCTAGAATAATCTAATTTCACCTTGCATAAGTAAAAACAAATAAAACACTTGTATAAAGAAACTACAGTAGGAAATCCTGGCATCTCTTAAATCCTAAAAACATTAAAATGAAATATTAGAGGTTTTTACTTACTTTAAGTTAGCACTGGATTTGTAACTGAAGCTATTATTTCTTATTACCCCATCATAAGTTCAAACAGAATTTTAGTATTGGAAAGTAAGTACACAGGCCAAATATCAGTTTATGATATTTTAAAAATAATTTCTATGTGGAATGCAAGTGAATCATGGAATTTAAAACTAAAGTATTGATATTTCAATATTAATCTTTAGCTTTGTAATCAACAGGGACATGACATGTAGCATGTAAAATATTTTTAAATTTAGCAAAAGCAAACTTGCTTAAGAAAGATCTTAAAGGCTCTTTACTTTGCATAATCATATTTTGACCAGAAAAATTCCAACCAAAATTTAGTGTCCTTTAAAGTACATACAACACAATGGATTTTTATTTATAATATTTTCCTTTAAAAGGAGCTTATAATTAGCTTAAAATAAGTCTATTTTCTGCAGATATTTTCTTTAGTACTTCAATTTTGGGTTATTTTTGTGTTATTTCAGCTGAGCTATACCAGATTAAATATTTGGATTATTTGCTGGGAGTACAGTACTGTAAAAACAAAACAAACCATTTTGGGGTTGTTAAGGGGGTGTCAATAAAATTGGCAAAAGGATTGTTTGAGCCCTGTAAGTGAGTTAGAAGGTAAATTGAAGTCAGAGTTACCATAAGCCTCAACCTGTCAAAGTAAGGATGCATTCAGATTCTGATTTCAGTGTATTCAGCTACCCCATTCAGAATGGTAAAATCAGAAGGAAAGGCCCATGCCTGGTGTCTGGGGGCTAAAACATTGCTTATTTATTTTTTCTTTTTAAATTTCTGTGACTCTCAAAGTATATCATCAGTTAGTGACGGTTTTTTCTTCCTCTTCTGGTTGGGAAATATTCTACAACTTGACAATTAAATATTCTGAGTACTTTTAGTAAGTTCATTTATGTGGCTTTAAAAAATAATGAGTAAACAAAACAGACTTAAGCTTTGCCTGAATTATCAACACATAGTAAGAAAAGTGCATGAAACTTAAAATATATGCAATACAAATTGAATAACTCAATACTATTAATTTCCCAACTTACTTATAATTGTACTTGGAATCACTTTTAAATAATTTGTTCTATGTTGATATTTATGGTAAAATATATATATTATCTTCTCTCCTTTGTTTATAGCCAAGTTGCACCATATTATTTGCATGTGATTCTCTGGTGCCTAGAGTATAAAGTGGGAATATTTCAATACAAGCTTATTTAATTAGGGTAATTAATGACATATTCAGTCAAGAACTTTTCTGAAATGAATTTTGAGTAGTACAACTTCAGTGTAGTACTGGCTGAATTTTAACAGAATGTGTTGGTTGTTTGCAGTGTGTAAGAGGGAGACAAAGAGAATGAGAATGAGAGCAATAGAAAAGAGAGAGAGAATGAGAATGAGAGTAACAAGAAAAGACCAGAAGTCAAGGACAAGGGAGTGAGAGAGGAGAGACTAGGAACTGAGAAGAGGAGAAACTAAGATGGATTTCTCATACTCAAACGATGGCCAGAGTTTTCCTTTCTCTTTTGCTATGGATTTTAAGACTTATCCAGGCAAATAATAACAGCTCTGTTCATAAAATTATTAAAAAATACTGAATTTCACTGTTTGATTATTTCATTGTTGAATTTATTTTGTTACTTTGTTTTAATGAATTGCTGAGTGATCTATAGCAATTGTTGGGAAATGTTGGTCTTTGATGCATAGAACTTAAAAAAAATCATGAGTTCTGGTTTGTGTGCATTTTCTACACAATGAAATAGTGCTAAGCAGTACCTGATAATATTCCTAAGCTCTGCCTTCAGAGTGATCTGCAACCCATGAACACTGACTTCAGCTTCATCCTCTCTAAGGTACTTTTCAGTTTTAAAATTCTATACCATGAGACCATGACAGTGTTAATGCTGACATGCATTTTAGAAAATAATATTTCCTTTTTTGAGGATACTTGTCAAATGTTTCATCTATGGCTGACTAATTTACCACTTCATTGATCTTATCAGTTAATTAAAGTACCTTTCTTAAGCATATCATCTTCACAGTCCTGGCAATCATTAGAGATAATTTTTAAAAGTATACCTAAAGCTAAGACAATAAAATATATAAATTAGTTTTTGTGAAAAATAAACTAGCTAAAGAACAAAATTGTTTTATATTAGTTCCCTGTTACTTTTCACATTTACTTTTGATGTTAAATAAAAAGAAAACAAAATAAAATTACCATTTTTTAGAGTGAAATATGATATCATTTGTTTTAATTGCTGAAGTAATTTCTGCTATAATTCAAACTTAATTTTTTTCCCTAGTGATGGCTATTTCTGGAAAACCAGTTCATCAGCTAGTAAATAATTCTTCAGTTCTCTGATGAGCAGTAAGCAGGCCCTTTGTCCTGCTACAGGAATGGATCCTTAAGGCGGTAAAAAGTCATTCTTCCCACACTTTTAGTCATCCGGTTTCCCCCTTACCCCACCAGAGCACTCACTTTTTTCCAAGCCTATTTGGCTCAACATCTGTGTCATTGAATTTCTTTGCTTAATTTTCATCTTATACCATGTAAGACTATTTGAGTTTCTGCCTCTGGGAAGTACCAGAAAGTCAGAAAATTGGAGCTATTCTCAAATAATGTTTTAAAAGATTTAGAATGATGATTTTCAAAAATCTCTTACTGAATAACTATAAAGCTATGAATTAGGAAATATTCTAGAAAAATGGGAAAATATTCTGGAAAGAATAGGAAAGACTAGAGATCTCTTCAAGAAAATTAGAGATACCAAGAGAACTTTTCAAGCAAAGATGGGCTCAATAAAGGGCAGAAATTGTATGGACCTAATGGAAGCAGAAGGTATTAAGAAGAGGTGGCAAGAATACACAGAAGAACTACACAAAAAAGATCTTCATGACCCAGATCACAATGGTGTGATCACTCACCTAGAGCCAGACATCCTGGAATGTGAAGTCAAGTGGACTTTAGGAGGCATCACTATGAACAAACCTAGTGGAAGTGATGGAATCCAGTTGAGCTGTTTCAAATCCTAAAAGATGATGCTGTGAAAGTGCTGCACTCAATATGCCAGCAAATTTGGAAAACTCGACAGTGGCCACAGGACTTGAAAAGGTCAGTTTCATTCCAATCCCAAAAAAGGCAATGCCAAAGAATGCTCAAATTACCACACAATTGCATTCATCTCACGCTAGCAAAGTAGTGCTCAAAATTCTCCAAGACAGGCTTCAACAGTATGTGAACCATGAGCTTCCAGATGTCCAAGCTGGATTTAGAAAAGGCAGAAGAATCAGAGATCAAATTGCCAACATCCATTGGATCATTGAAAAAGCAAGAGAGTTCCAGAAAAACATCTACTTCTGCTTTATTGCCTATGCCAAAACCTTTGACAGTGTGGATCACAAGACTGTGGAAAATTCTGAAAGATATGGGAATACCAGACCTGCCTCCTGAGAAATTTGTATGCAGGGCAGAAAGCAACAGATAGAACTGGACATGGAACAACAAACTGGTTCCAAATTGGGAAAGGAGTAGGTCAAAGCTGTATAGTGTCACCCTTCTTATTTAACATATATGCAGAGTACATCATGAGAAACACTGGGCTGGATGAAGCACAAGCTGGAATATCGATTGCCGGGAGAAATATCAATAACCTCAGATATGCAGATGACACCACACTTATGGCAGAAAGCAAAGAAGAACTAAAGAGCCTCTTGTTGAAGGTGAAAGAGGAGAGTGAAAAAGTTGGCTTAAAACTCAACATTCAGAAAACTAAGATCATGGCATCTGGTCCTATCACTTCATGGCAAATAGATGGGGAAACTGGAAACAGTGACAAACTACTTTTGGGGGGCTCCAAAATCTCTGCAGATGGTGACTGTAGCCGTGAAATTAAAAGACACTTGCTCCTTGGAAGAGCAGTTATGACCAGCCTAGACAGCATTTTAGAAAGCAAAGACATTATTTTGCTAACAAAGATCTGTCTAGTTGAAAAGCTATGTTTTTTCCAGTAGTCATGTATGGATGTGAGAGTTGGACTATGAAGAAAGCTGAGTGCTGAAGAATTGATGCTTTTGATCTATAGTGTTGGAGAAGACTCTTGAGAGTCGCTTGGACTGCAAGGAGATCCAACCAGTGCATTCTGAAGGAAATCAGTGCTGAATTTTCATGGGAAGGACTAATGCTAAAGCTGAAACTCCAGTACTTTGGTCATCTGATGCGAAAAGCTGACTCATTGAAAAGACCCTGATGCTGGGAAAGATTAAGGGCAGGAGGAGAAGGGGATGACAGAGGATGAGATGGTTGGATGCTGTCACTAGCTCAATGGACAGAGATTTGAGTAAACTCCACCAGTTGGTGATGGACATGGAGGCCTGGCATACTGCAGTCCATGGGGTCACATCAGACATGACTGAGTGACTGAACTGAACTGAAACAAAACTGGAAAAAAAAATGTTATTGACCTAAATAAAATTCTACCTAATTGAAACAATGCCTTTTTTCCCCTTAAAATGAAACGGAGGTTTTTTTTTTAAGTTGAGATTGAAAATCCTATCCAGTTTTAATCATTATGCTGTGGCTGATTAGCTAGTGGGTCCAAGTAAATGACCAGGAAATTGGTTCACAAAATGTCTCAAAGCTGATTTTGGCTAATATTGACCTTACTGATCTGTTGGCTTGGCTTACTTATGAAGGACAATACAGAAAAGCAATTGGACTGATGAGTACTTGTTTTCTATTGTTATTTTACATATGTAAAATTGTGAATACATGCACATTTTGTGTTCTGTTCTAAATGCAGTATCTTAGTGAATTTTAAAATGTGCTTTATGGAGGATGATGACAGGATTGCATTTTTTAGATTCCTTTGTCTATACTTCTTGTTGTTGTTGTTCAGTTTCTTAAGTCATGACTGATTCTTTGTGACTCATGGACTTCAGCATGCCAAGCTTCCCTGTCCTTCACTATCTCCCTGAGTTTGCTCAAACTCATGTCCATTGAGTTAATGATGTCATCCAATCATCTCATCCTCTGTCACCCCCTTCTCTTCCTGCCTTCAGTCCTTCCCAGCATCAGGATCTTGTCCAGAATTGGCTCTTCACATCAGGTGACCAAATTATTAAAGCTTCAGTATCAGTCCTTCCAATGAATATTCAGTCTTGATTTCCTTTAGAATTGACTGGTTTGATTCCTTGCAGTGCAAGGGACTTTCAAGAGTCTTCTCCAGCTTCACAATTCAAAAGCATCAAATCTTCAGCACTCAGCCTTCCTTATGGTCCATCTCTTATGTCTGTACACAGCTACTGGAAAAACCACAGCTTTGACTATATGGATCTTTGTCAGTAAAGTAATGTCTCTGCTTTTTAATATGCTCTCTAAGTTTGTCATAGCTTTTCTTCCAAGGAGCAAGTGGCTTTTAATTTCATGGCTGCAGTCACTGTCTACATTGATTTTGGAGCCCAAGAAAATAGTCTGTCATTGTTTCCATTGTTTCCCCATCTATTTGCCACGAAGTGATGGGGCCAGATGCCATGATCTTCATTTTTTCAATGTTGCTTTTTAAGCTAGCTTTTACACTCTTCTCTTTTACCCTTACCAAGAGGCTTTTTATTTTTTCAGGATTAAAATTTTCATTTATTTACATGAGAATATCAGGGATCACTTCCACAACAGTCAACAAATTGTGAAATTGTTCTATTGATAAAATAGTTGCTAGTTCTTTCTCATTCTTGCAAATCCAGGAGCTTAGTAATGTCTGAATATTAAACACAACAGTAGGGCTGGAAATGACTTTTCTTTACTTTTCATAATTATATTATTTATTTTAATTTTTATCATCACCAATAAAACACTATGCTTCAGTCAAACTAGAGAGCTTGCTTTATTCTTTAAAATGACTTGAATTTTTACATATTCTATTCTATTAAAAATCTACATCTCAAGAGTTAGCTTTCTTGTGATAAATTTCCTCACCCAGCTGAGGTCTCCCTTTCTCTTGAGATGCTCAGAGCACTTTATAAAAATAAAATGTGGTAGAAAAGAGGGACCTATTTTGATGACTACCCTCAAGAAAGTCTTCAGACTCCTCTATTAGCGTGACCTTTTCTAAACACTCCTGATGATGGCCATCTCTCCTTTTCCTCCAAACTATATCCCACACATAACTTCTAGTATAACATTTAAAACAACCTTCAGCAATTACTCATTTATCTACCATTCTGTTCCCCCAAAAATGGCACTGTTCACAGGCAGGATCATGCTTTTTTTTTTTTAATTTTACTTTATTTTACTTTACAATACTGTATTGGTTTTGCCATACATCAACATGGGTCCACCACGGGTGTACATGAGTTCCCAATCCTGAACCCCTCTCCCACCTCCCTCCCCATACCATCTCTCTGGGTCATCCCAATGCACCAGCCCCAAGAATCCTGCATCCTGCATCGAACCTAGACTGGCAATTCATTTTTTACATGATATTATACAGGTTTCAATGCCATTCTCCCAAATCATCCCACCGTCTCCCGCTCCCACAGTGTCCAAAAGTCTGTTCTATACATCTATGTCTCTTTTGCTGTCTCGCATACAGAGTTATCGTTACCATTTTTCTAAATTCCATATATATGTGTTAGTATACTGTATTGGTGTTTTTCTTTCTGGCTTACTTCACTCTGTATAATTGGCTCCAGTTTCATCCACCTCATTAGAACTGATTCAAATATATTCTTTTTAATGGCTGAGTAATAATCCATTGTGTATATGTACCACAGATTTATTATCCATTCATCTGCTGTTAGTTCCTTCACTTTATGCCATTAGAGTAGTGAAAGTGAAAGTCAGTCAGTTCTATTCCAACTCTTTGCGACTACACGGACTGTATAGTCCATGGAATTCTCCAGGCTAGAATACTGGAGTGAGTAGCCTTTCCCTTCTCCAGGGGATCTTTCCAACCCAGGGATCAAACCCAGATCTCCCACACTGTGGGTGGATTCTTTACCAGCTGAGCCACAAGGGAAGCCCAAGAATACTGGAGTGGGTAGCCTATCCCTTCTCCAGGGGGTCTTCCTGACTCAGGAATCAAACCAAAGTCTCCTGCATTGCAGGTGGATTCTTTACTAACTGAGCTACGCATTAGAGTGGTATCATCTGCATATTGAGGTTGCTGATATTTCTCCCAGTAATCTTAATTCCAGCTTGCCTATACTTAGCTGATAAAAAATATAAGAAGGATTATGCAGGAAGTTCTCAGAGCCCTCTGTAGTCCAGTTTAGGACAAGCTATTAGTAAGTCAGAGTACTATGAATATTTTGATAATTCTTATAAAACTGACTAAACCATACAACTGATTTTTCAAACCATCCTCCCACAAAACAGCCTTCTCATTACAGAACAGGGACACATTAATGAATGAGGAACTTTGAGACCAAGTTAGTTGTTTGTATACATATCAATCATGTTCTAAAATATGTTGATTACTTGGTTCCTTCTTTTTTAATGTTTAATATACACATGTAAGTATTCATGTGTATGACAATGAGTATCCATGTGTCTTACATGATTTTTGAAAGAATTTAGTCAGTATAAAGAGACTGTCCCTTATTCTATTTATGGAATCACTCCTACAAAGCATACTCCCAATGTTTTATAATGGTTCTGCTGTCATTTACAACTGCTTTTTTAAAAGTAGGAAAAATACATAGTATAAAATATGCAGAATTATTTTAAAATAAATTTTAGATCATCTAATTTCCATATTAGGCACTATTTTTAGCTTGTCACAAATTCTAAATAGTACAGATTTTAATTTTTCCTGATCCCACACATAAACATGAGACTTTTTCATCATTTCATAGAGAAAGTAGATCTTTTTCTATCTGATCCAGCCCTTCATGGCTTCAGGACAAATGTTTGATTCTGTTTGCTTTCATTAAACCAGAGTAGTAGCCAACTTGTAGTAGACGGCTGTAAGTGACTATGGGCATTGCTGGCAGTTATGAATTTGTCCTACAGAACTTTTTTTTTCTTTTCTCCTTTAGAGTTGGATCTTATTTCTGTCCTTGGTAGACAAAATCTCGGACTTCATGCTGTCTATGTACTTCTTTCATAGAAGGCAATGGCACCCCAGTCCAGTACTCTTGCCTGGAAAATTCCACGAATGGAGGAGCCTGGTGGGCTGCAGTTCATGCGATCGCTGAGAGTCAGACACAACTGAGCGACTTCACTTTCACTTTTCACTTTCATGCATTGGAGAAGGACATGGCAACCCACTCCAGTATTCCTGCCTGGAGAATCCCAGGGATGGGGGAGCCTGGTGGGCTGCCATTTATGGGGTTGCACAGAGTCGGTCACGACTGAAGTGACTTAGCAGCAGCAGCAGCAGCAGCAGCAGCATGCACTTCTTTCAGAATGTAATTCTCTAACCCTCTGACTCCAAGACTTTCTATTTCTTTCTTTTTTTGCTGTTTCTGTTGTTTTCTTTGTTTTTCTTCTTGCCTTTCTAAAAAGTCTTTTTATTTTTGACTGATTACTAAAAACTACTTCCTTGTCTCTTTTCTAAGAACTCACCTAGAGAGTTTATAGATTCAAAGAGTGTCTTATAATTCTCCCCAAGTCTCCTTCCGCAAATGTCTTATAATTCTCACTGATGACATATATTCCTGCCTCCCAATACCACTAGTATGTGTGACCAATGTGACTTAAGCTTTATCTGCTGTGATGAAAAGATGTCATATTTACAGTACTATTGTAAGTCTCAGTATTCTGGGTGTCCATATGCTATAACTCCAATCATTTTCCAAGATCACTCTGTACCAATATTCTGTATGGCACCAAAATTTTAATATGTGAACGTTCTTTCACACTTGTGAGGAAGAAGTCCTTGAGAGCCTTTAAACTAGGGTAGAGACCATGCCATTTTTTTTAACCATTGGATTGTCAGTGTCTACCAGATTTCTATTCATAGTAAGAGCTCAAGAAATACATGCTGAGTGAATGAATGAATGTTTGTGTTTCTAATATCTCCATGGATGAGTGGTTTCCATAGCCTAAGAACAACACCTGTGTGTATGTTGGCATTGCATGACTCCCTGAGCTACGCTGTCATCTGCTGTTCACACTGCGGCCTCTCATAATGGCAAACAGCTGAAGAGTGTGTGTGTGAAATATCTAATCGGCTCTTATTTACATGCTCTATCCACTTCCTTTCTACCTCTGTACTTTTGTTTTATTTTCTGTAGAGTCACGGTAGCCCCACTGCCATTTCACAAATCTCTTCTTCAAGCTATTGATTCCCAATGATGATACTGCAAAACTACTGATTTTCTTTGTATTCTTTTAATAAGACATCTTTAAAGCATATAGAGGAAGACAGGAGGTAAAATACTGTTAAGAAAATTAAAAGTCCTTTGCTAATACTGCCAATCAAAAATTAAACATGGCTGCTGTTCTCATCTCTCCCATTCGAATCCATCTCCTCCTCAAATTAAGATGCTTTAATTTTTACTAATTTTGTACCACTTTTCTGTCAGAAAGAGAAGAGGTAAATTAAAATCACTTCTGTGCTTTTTCAAAATTTCAGCTCATTTCTTAAGTGGAGCTCTAGGTGAATGTGACCTCTTTTTCTTTTTCAACTGTTAGTTGAGCAGATACAGGTCCTTGTTACATTGTGTTTCCTCATGTATTTACCACATCTGTGACATTTTCATATTCTCATGACAATTTGTGTGATAGAGTCTATCTTTGATGTTCCTGTCACCCACAAATGCCTTCTACTGTGTTCCCATTGCTTATCAGCCACCCAGGCTGACAAAGCCACTGGAAGAGGTATTGCTCTGAAAGAGCCTTTAACTGAGAGGAGTATCAGATGACTGAACAAATCTTTATACTGTTAAATTTTCAACATTGCCTTTAGAGGACATGTGTATATGTGTGGCTTTCCAAATTTTAAAAACACTACCCAGTGAAAACTTGCTATACACTTCAGTTTGATGGTATATAGCATATACTTTACAAGTGAATACTAAATAATCTTCATGTCTGATTTTCATTTAAAAGGCAAAGGCATTTGTTGTTTTACTATCACAGTTTCATTAAATTGGAAGCATACCGTTGTTTCATATTGATGATTCTCTAATGAGTATGTTTAAATGCAAGTGTTCTGCTGTTATTCACTCTTTTACTGTCAAACAACATTATTTTTGGAAGTGAACAACAGACTGAAAATTTGGAAAGGACACAATAGATTTATATATAATAAAACAATTTAAAATATCTTTTGAACTGATGAGGCAGTTCAGTTTATTTTCTCTCCAATATGTGCATTTTGTCAAATGCTAGATCTATGTTACTAACAAAAAGTAACAAAATAATAAGAAGCTGTATTTTATACTGAGACTGAATCATAGGCTGAAAGAATCCGTGTCTGATAAATTCTCTATTGTAATGTTAATCTCATGGGTTCAAAGAATACCTTGACACAAACCTAGGATCCTATATTGAATGAATATATACATATATTCAGTTATATCATTCTCAATATTATATTAATTTCTTTTAACCACATCATTTAAACCAGTCAACTTTGGCTGCACATTAGAGTAATTTAAGAAGCTTTTCAAATCACTAAGGCTTTGAGTTTACCCCAGAGTAACTGAGCTGAATCTTAAGTGTAAGATGGAGGCATCAGTATTTTTTAAATTTTCCAAAATAATTCTAATGTGAAGTCAGATTTGAAAACCACCAGACAAATGGATGCAAAGGCTAGCTAGCTCTGGAGTGTGTTAGTTTCTAATTTCTTTGACTACAGGGTGGCAAGCAATACATGCCTATGGGCTAAGTCACTTCATTCATGTCTGACTCTTTGTGACGCTATGGACAGTAGCCCGCCAGGCTCCACTGTCTGTGGGATTCTCCAGGCAAGAATGCTGGAATGGATTGTCATACCCTCCTTCAGGGGATCGTCTTGACCCAGGGATCAAACCCGCATCTCTTAGTTCTCCTGCACTGGCAGACAGACTCTTTACCTCTAGTGCCACCCAGGCAAGCAATCTATGTCATGACAAGTCTACAGAGGAAAGGACATTTGAATAATTGTTAGCCTGAAAATGGGTTGTTTCTGTATCTACCACATATACATCCTTTCTAAAAAGGACCATAAATACCTACATTCAACAATTGCAGTGAGGTAAGCCAATTAAGAAATCACATCATCTTTTGTTTTCTCCAGTGTGTGTATATCACTTATGCAAACATATAGATTTCTATGCTTTATTCTAATGTGAGTACCCTATGCCCTTACTTAGGAAGGCAAAATTTTGCTTGAAGAAAGAGGTTATTTTTGGAAACCAGGATCAAAATCTTAGATGGACAAGAGAAAGGAAAAGTTCTATCTTGAATAATCCTGAAGGGGTTGTTGTAATAAGGAGTATTAATGCAGAGTATGCTGCTGCTGCTAAGTCACTTCAGTCGTGTCCAACTCTGTGTGACCCCATATATGGCAGCCCACCAGGCTCCCCAGTCCCTGGGATTCTCCAGGCAAGAACACTGGAGTGGACTGCCATTTTCTTCTCCAATGCATGAAAGTGAAAAGTGAAAGGGAAGTCGCTCAGTCATGTCCGACTCTTTGCGACCCCATGGACTGCAGCCTACCAGGCTCCTCCATCCATGGGATTTTCCAGGCAAGAGTACTGGAGTGGGGTGCCACTGTCTTCTCCAAATGAAGAGTATATATGTATAAATATCATTTATATATAAATGTTATTTATATAACTACTTCCTGATATTCAAATAAGTCTGGGAAAGAATCGTTATATTCTTATTGCTCTTTCCTGAACCTCTGAAAATAGGAGAATGGCAGAGAGAATGAGAATTAATGCATCCTATATTAAGGATGTGAGAAGAGGTGATTTGAAAAGCAAAGTAGTCTTGTTTTTAACCAAATTTCCCTTCTTTGGCTTACTGTGCATGTAGTTTTGTTCCTATTATTGGGAAATGGACATGGAAAGATCAAAAGTGAGAAATTGTTTAAAAGTTTGAAATTATCTGGCTCCTGGGCAATTGAAATAAGAGACTTCATAGCTGGAGAAATCTAGAAATTCTATAACTAAAAAATATTTTATTATACATAAAATACTAATTTTCTTATATAATACTTAGGATAGTATGTGCTGTTTTTGTATTTTTCTTTTCCATTCATTTTTTTGCTTTTTTATACTACATTAAAAAATAAATGCTTATTTAATGGAGTGCTAACTTTTGTAAGGCATCTGTGTGATAACTGTCAGCTTTGAGATAACCATGTCTTTGGATCTCACTTAATATTAGAAGATATTGACATTCACAATTACCGATTTTTAGTTTTGACCTTAGCAAAGAAGAATGAGCAATCACTTATTCAAACCAGGTCATAATATCATACATTTTTTTAATGACTTGATTTATAATTCCAGTTTAGCATGAACTTGTCATCTATGTAAACATAACTCACTTTCAAGGAGAGATGTTACTACAGTTAGTTTTTAATGATTTTAATTTATTATAAGTTCTAAATCATAAGAACCTATTTGTGAATGGGATTGTTTACAGATACAGGCTGTAGCTTCACTGAAATAGAAAATAGAAGGAATAGCTTTTGCTAAAACCTCCCTGATAGCTCAGACTGTAAAGAATCTGCCTACAATGCAGGAGATCCAGGTTTAATCCCTGGGTTGGGAAGATCCCTGGAACAGGAAATGGCAACCTACTCCAGTACTCTTGCCTGGAGAATTCCACGGACAGAGGAACCTGGCAGGCTTCAGTCCATGGAGTTGCAAAGAGTCAGACATGACTGAACAGCACTTTGACTTTCCAGGGAGTTAGTGTACCTTCATCAGTAGGTGATTATTGTTATGAAACAATAGTCATGAAAAAGATCTCTAGTCACTTTCCCTGCTGAAGCTGATTTCAACAGAAAATGTTCATTTTTGCTTACAAAGTACTTAATACGTGTTTGGGCAATATACTTTTAAATAGCTGTATAAAATACTATCTCTTTAAATTTTTACTTTCAAGCTTATATTCAATGTAAAGCAGTTAGTAATAGAGATATGTCTTTAGGTCAAATTAGTTCAGAAGTTTACAGTTTTGGCTAAACGCCATTATAGAACTATTTATATAAAATATGTAGAATACATTCTCAGAGAGTGAAAGGTTATGAGGCAGCAAAAAAGAGCTTAGTGAGATGAGTTTGTGAGTCTATGAATATATAACTTGGTTGCATTTGCATAGGGGTGGATCAGTTTACAAGTTTATATTTAGGGCACTTGTTTTAAATTTAGAGCTCAATATTTTCATTATTATTCTTTGGAGTGGGTAGGTTTTTGTTTCAGCCAAAAAAGTAAATAAGTGACTATGCGTTAACTTAATGCCAAAGACTGGGATGAAGAGTTCCCAAAGCAGAGAAGTTGTTGAAACTGGAAATAAAAATTAGCTTAAGGAGTATATATATAGGAGTGTATTTAGCATTAAAATGAAGAATAGTCATTCAAGTTCAAACAAATTTAGCTTAAATATTTAGGTTTTGCCGAGATTATTTTCTAAGTACCTATCTGGTTGTGATATTTAGTCTTGCTTTCTCCCTATCTATCTGATTGTTTTATTTATTCTGCAGCTAAATGTGTTAGTTATCCTAAAGGCAAACATTAGAGTCATTATATGATTGGAAGAGAAGGGAGTTGATCACCTGAACGAGATGGTTAGTTTCAAATGTCTTGTTAAACACTTAGTATATAAAAATCATGCTGAATCTGCTTGTGAAATTAATGATTATGTGGCTATAATTACACATCCATAACTAAAAAGGGAAACAATTTCTTAAAGTAAATATGATTCTGCTGCTGCTGCTAAGTTGCTTCAGTCGTGTCCGACTCTGTGCGACCTCATAGACGGCAGCCCACCAGGCTCCCCCATCCCTGGGATTCTCCAAGCAAGAACACTGGAGTGGGTTGCTATTTCCTTCTCTAATGCATGAAAGTGAAAAGTGAAAGTGAAGTCTCTCAGTAGTGTTTGACTCTTAGTGACCCCATGGTCCACAGCCTACCAGACTCCTCCATCCATGGGATTTTCCAGGCAAGAGTACTGGAGTGGGTTGCCATTGCCTTTTCCAAAATATGACTCTAGAACTCTCCATTTCTACTTCAATACTGAGATTTTTCTAAAGTTCTTTTCTTAAACACAAGATTCTCTTCCTGGTATAAAAATTTTAAAAAGTGTATATACACATTGGGAGGTGGGTAGGATAAAATCTAATGCTCAATGGGAAACATCCCTACACTAAAAAAAAATTCCTTCAACCAGTGTACCAACGGAATGACTGCTATTTCTCCATCTTTAAATTTCAGTGTTATAGTCATTTATAAAACATAAATGTTCCTGAACTATTGTGATTTCCTGTTAGAGAAAGAAATTAAGACATATATATATTTTCTCAATGTTAAGTCATATATCTGTTGTGTTTATTATTCAGAAAAGGAATATTTAAGATTTCTCATTTTACCAAAAAGAAAAGTAGACAATCATATGCCATATGATGGAAATATAATTTATGATAGCAGTTTTGAGCTGTTCCTAAGAATAAATAGCTCCTGCTATTTGGGGATCTATGCAGTTAAGGCTCATCTTTGAATTTCATTGTGGAAGGATTTTCAGATGCCAAGATAAGAAGCAATAGTATAGATGATGGTTGTATTCAGAAGGGCACTGGGCTATTTTGCAGAAAAATTGTACTAAAGATTTATATCTTTTTTTATGTCACTTATCTATATATCACATCAGAAATTATGTTTTACTTTTAATCCATAGGTTATAATTCTAATACATTTATATGTATTGTATTTCAAGTTGAAATCTTCTCACAAGGCCTTAATTATATAATCTGTTAATATTTATACCCTGTGCTTATTTTTAAACAAATGTTAATTCTATTCATGTTTAATACATGTTAATGCTACTCTCACAAGCAAAATCTATTATTAGAATAAGATTTATAATCTTACATGTAAAATGGTAAATATTTATAACTATAAAGATTTATAAACATTATTTCAAAATAATTTACATAGGATATATAATGTCAGTTGAGTGCTAGTGAAAACCTCATTAACTTTTTATTAAATATTTACTAAATTAATCATAGAATTTATTATTAAAATAGTAAATACTTCTGAGAACATTATTATAAATTAAACTAACAACTAATTGTTTTAATTCCTATCTTACAGATGAAGAAACTGAGTATTAAAGTTAGTTAAATAATCTTTCCAATGTTGTATGTCTAGAAAGGGGCAAAATTGGATTTAAACCCAAATTTTCTTGACTTTAAAATATTTAACTTTAATTAATATTTTACAGGGCACAGTTCTGTGTTGATTATAGGGATAAAAAGAAATATAATCATTGGTGTATTTTTTCAAGAAACATCTGGTATAGTTGAAAAATTAATCATTGGAAAAAATTTAATTATTGGTGTTTTTAAAGTTGCTCCAACTGTTTTGATTACTATTCAGCCAGCTTTCTTATTTGTATAGCACCTTGGGTTTAATTTCAGTGTTTTAGATAAAGAAATTGCACTGGATTATATTTATGGTCAATTACAGTTCTAAAAGTTTATGATTATTGCAAATTGAAAGCAAATTAAACAATTTATTTAAAATAACTGCATGTTCTTAGAGCCTTTTCAAGTCTGCTCAAATGGAACTCACTTAAACAGGACCCTTGCATACCCTCTTCCTAAAATGGCCACGTGCCAGGCAAAGAGACTGTTTAGAAAAGTTTGAGAAAAAAATACATGAATAGGTCAAAAAGTCACTATTATGATTTTATGTTTGTATGCCAATAAAGCATTTTCAAATAAGGATTAAAAAGACCAAATTACCTGTGCACACTTGAGTGTGTGTGCTCAGCCGCGTCCGACTGTTTGTGACCCTATGAACTTAGCCTACCAGAGTCCTCTGTCCATGGGATTTCCCAGGCAAAAATACTGGAGTGGGTTGCCATTTTCTTTTCCAGTAGATCTTCCCAACCCAAGGATCAAATCCACGTTTCCTGCATTGCAGGCCAATTCTTTACTAATGAGCCACCTAGGACGCCCCTGAAAGAAAGTGAAGTCTCTCAATCGTGTCCAACTCTTTGTGACCCTGTGGACTGTCACCTACCAGGCTCCTCCGTCCATGGGATTTTCCAGGCAAGAATACTGGAGTGGGTTGCCATTTCCTTCTCCAGGGGATCTTCCCAACCCAGGGAAGATCAACTTTACTGTCTGAGCTACCTGGGAAGTACCTAGATATAAATACAGGAGTATATAAAATTATGCCTACTTTTGTTGCAATTGTGACTGCTTGTTCTCACTTAATGAGTTACATTTAGAATGGCTAGGATTTTCTTTTCAATAATGCTGTCTCTTAAAATCTGTAAATTAGACCAAATACAGATATTTTTTAGTTAATTCAGATTTTTGAGCAATTTTAATTTTTGGACTTATGTGAAAATCATCCCAGCACATTTTGCATAGAATGTATGTTCTATATATGTACAAAATGTATGTACATTTTGTTGTCACTATGACTTGGTAATTTAAAAATGTTTTATCTTTATGTTTTACTATAAAAATCATAAACTCTATGATTAAAATTAATATTAAAGCAGTTCTGTGTATGATCGTTAATAGAGTAAGTGTCTGTGTTATAAAAAGGAATAAAACATTTTATATTTACTCTGAGATATCAAGTTGCTTCTTTGTAAACATTACCACATTTATGTTCTTTGGTTTCTTTTATTGTACACATGTGCTACAAAACCTACCTTATCTATAGACCTTAGATGACAACAAAGAACCAGAGTTTCTTTTCTTTACTATAGAAAAGGCCAATGATATACAAAAGTGAAAGAAAATAATATAATATTCCCATGTCCTCCGTTTCAAAAATCATCCCCTGATGGCAGTCTTATTTTATTGATGACCTAACCCTCTATTTCTCCAAAATTCTTTGAAGATAATTTTGAAAATTATGTAATTTCATTTGTAAATGGAGAATGATTGGTGTGCTTTTTAATTCTCTTTTGAAAGATGTTCTTTCTCTGTACCTATTTTTCTTTCACATTTGCCTTTAAATGAAGAAACCAGGTGGCATGTCCATAGACATTTTAAATCTGGATTTCGTTGACACGTGTTTATTATCATGCTTCTCTCTGTTACCTTGGGCTTCCCTGCTGGTTCAGTGGTAAAGAATCTGCTAGCTTTCTTTTTCTGTATAAACTGTGAGGTAGACTGAGAAGTTTGATCAGAAACTGGTTTAAGGTTTTGAAAAAAACACTTCAGAAATAATGTCTCATACTTATTTCCAGAGGTAAAAATCTCTCTCTCATGTCTTTCTCTCTCTTTCTACATCTTACCCCATCCCTCTTTGATGTTAGTAACCATTGATAATCATTACCAACATCTTTTACTTCATTAGGAATTATGAAAAGATAACATCTAATTTAACAATCCTAATTATTAACTGTGATGCTTTTACAAAGAGAAATTTTCCTCATCAACAATTACGATATCATGAATAACAGTTTTTATATAAAGATAACAGATTATTTACTCTTATTTACCAGACTTTCAAATATTTAGCTGATTTTACTTATATCTTCAGACATGATAGGAATTTTTCTATGGTTGCTTGTTTTAAATCATTAAAAACTCATAGGTTTAAATATTTTTAATTTGTTAAAATGGTTGCAATTATTGTCATTTCAGTTAAATTCTTATTGCAGAGCTCTCATTTAATTTAATTGTGATCATATCAGCTGAGTTTATTGTATGTTTGTGATATTCTTTAAGAATAGTTCACAGTATTATGGAAAGGAAGAGAAATGAGCAACAGAAGATAGTAAAATGAAGTAGAGATGATAAACAAGAGGCTTCTGAAACATGTTAGACATAGATGAGATAAGTACTTCATTTGTGTGCTGACATAAACAGGAAGGGATAGAATGAACAAGTATCAGATATTCAAGGAGTACCCCATTTTTATGACAGTTATATACCCTTAATTTGGACACCCTTCAGTGCTCCTTATCTGGCCCTATTTAGCTCTGACTAAGACGTGTAGAAACCAACCACTGGTGCGTAGCAAGTTACAGGAGCTACAGCTACCTGCCAGGAGTCTTGTTTCTGCATCTTTTCATAAAATAAGTATGTGTGTTGATTCCAGTCACCTTCCTTCTGCTGAGTCATCTTGAACGCCTTCAAGTAACTCTGGCCCTTTTTACCATACTATCACAGGGAAGGATGAGGGAAGAGAGAAAGTGGTGGAGTAGGGAGAGGAACAAGGGGGAGAGGGGAAAACGGAGCGGGAGAGGGAGAGACTGAAGTATTGTTTTCCTTCTCTCCTACTTTCATGCTGCCATAGCATATTAAGCTAAGTTGCTTTGTTGTATGTTTTAAACTGACTCAATAAACTGTGTGATTTGAACATCTTAACTTGATCTGGAGACTTTCTGTCCTGTGACTTCTAGGATCGACTGCATGATTGTGTTCTTGCAGGTAAGAGCTTCAAGATGCTTTTCTTCTCCAAGAGGAGAAGGGCTGAATTCTGACTTTCCATGCACCCCTTCTTTTACAAAAATTTTAAATTTATATTTTATAACTGCATTGGGTATATGTTAATATATTAATGTTCTAAAATAGGTTCATTTTTCCTCTAATTTACAAAGAGATTATATGCATTCATGGACCCCTAAAGTATTGGGGGTGGTAGGCACTCTGCCTACTGTACCTAATGAAGAAGGTACCTTTCCTTTTGAAGATTTTTTTATACTTTTGGTTTTTTTAACCCAAAAGGAAAATTTAGCAACATTATAGAAACAAGTTCATTTTTCCTCTAATTTACAAAGAGATTATATGCTTTCATGGACCCCTAAAGTATTGTGGGTGGTAGGCACTCTGCCTACTGTACCTAATGAAGAAGGTACCTTTCCTTTTGAAGATTTTTTTATACTTTTGGTTTTTTTAACCCAAAAGGAAAATTTAGCAACAATATAGAAATTTGAAAATAGAAAGTAAAATCCCTTTTATTTCTGCAGATGGCTATTGCTGACCAGGTGATACATATACTTACAGGTTACCTTTTAATCTTCTTATACTGGCCTATCCACATGGCCTATCCACATATACATGAATACACTGTACTCTGTGGGATCATCCTGTGAGCCCTGTTGTTTATGTTGATCTTTCCATTAATAACATATTATGGACATATACATTGTGGATGGTATTGTGGAGATTGGTTACAGTGGCTATAATGTATATTTGCTGGATTATTAAAGAATATTAAAATCTGCTGTAGAGAAAATGATAAAATAATAATGATAAATTCAATAATATAAATGGTAAATAAGCAATTAGGCTGAGTCATGTTGTTATAAATTTTGAATGGAAGGATATATATTAAACCACTTACTAGACAAGGAATGCAATTTATATTCATTTCTATTTTTAATGATGATTTAATTTTGACAAGATGAAATTTAAGAGAGTGCTATAGGAACTTCTTTAACTAGTACCCAAATCCTAGTTGGTAAAGAAGAATTAAAACAGAGGACACAGTGCTTCATAAGGTGTGATAACTTTCTAAAGGTTATAGTTCATAGTAGGTTAAAAATATCACCATTATGTTGTTACCTCCATAATTAAACACAAACAGGCAAGTAAGCAAACAAATAGGTTTGTTTTAATATACTCCTGTGCTCACAAGGAGAACCTTAGTTAGATCATACCTGTAGCAACAGTCTGACTGTGTTTTTTGTGTGTTATTATCATAATAGCTTCCTATTAGATTTCACTTCTTGACAGACAGTGATCATCTAAGGTGTTTTCAGAAAAGACCAATCAGGAGTATGAGGGCAGTCTGATCTGTATTACTTTATTGACATCTACAAGAATTTGAAATGTTATTATAAAGGAGAGAAGCTTTTGGAAAGATTTGACATAGTATATCACAGAACTCTAAGAGCAAAATAAACTATCTGAATAATTAATGAATTCTCATCACTGCATTGATCACAGTCAGTGATTTCAGTCCTGGCTGCATATTAGAGTAATGTGGGAAGACTGGAAAAAAAATTACCAAAGCTCAATTTCATCTCAGGAAAATTAAATCAGATCTTTCTTTGAGAGATAGTGTATTTAAATAAAAGATACCACCAATGTGTATCCAGGGTTAAAATGTCCTGTTTGAGTACTTGAGTTTGGTTACTGGGCAAATGAATCATAAAGAACATTTTAAAACTAAGTATGTAGACTTTGAAGCCACCCTTGTATCTGAGATCTTATCGTGCAATAGTAAGGCTGACTTAGTTATAAAAAATTATAACTTATTGGCAGTAGTTAACACAACTCATGAAAATGCTTTCCTCACCTTTGTATTTCAATTCATCTTCTCTTGATTCTCCTTTGCCATTCTGGTTGTTCCTCATTCCTTTCCTTCACTTGTTGCCTCTTAAATTTTCAGCCTCAAAACAATGAACTACTTTAGGACTCAGTTCCTGCTATCCTCTCCACCATTCTGTTTTTTTTTTCTGGGATTTCAGCTACATGATGATGACTGAAATGTGTATCTTCAGGTTGAGTCTCCTGACCTCCAGATTTGATATCCAGTTGTCCACATGACATTTCTCTTGGTATGTCTCAGAGGACTCTACCTTAATAAGGCTAAATCTGAACTTCTAATTCCTGACATGAAGTCACTTCTGAAACCTCCATCAATGTTTTCCCCTCTTACTGACTGGTAGCCCAAAATTGTAGTCATTTTAACTTTTCCTTTTTTCCCCCATAGACCTTTAGCAAGTATCATCTGCTGCTGCTGCTAAGTCGCTTCAGTCGTGCCCAACTCTGTGTGACCCCATAGACGGCAGCCCACCAGGCTCCTCCGTCCCTGGGATTCTCCAGGCAAGAACACTGGAGTGGGTTGCCATTTCCTTCTCCAATGCATGACAGTGAAAAGCGAAAGTGAAAGTGAAGTCGTGTCCAACTCTTAGTGACCCCATGGACTGCAGCCTACCAGGCTCCTCCATCCATGGGATTTTCCAGGCAAGAGTACTGGAGTGGGGTGCCATTGCCTTCTCCAGCAAATATCATCAGTACCATCAAAATGTATTCAGAATCTTCTTGACTTTAATCATCTTTATTTCTAAAGTTGGTCCAAACTAGTACTATTTGTCATTTGGACTACAATTATAATAACTTTATTGTTCTATTGTTCTCTCTGCTTCTAATCTTGTCTTCCTCCATCGTACACAATCATTCTCAGTGAGAAGCTAGAGTAGTGATATTAAAATTTAAATCATCTCATATCACCTTTGTGTTTAAACATTTATGACAGCGTTTCTGTTCATTCAGAGTGAAAGCTGAAATCCTTATACTGGCCTACATGGTACAACATGACTGATTAGCCACAATTTCTCTGGCTTCTTATCTTGACTTTTCCACTTTCTCACTTAATGATACCTACAATGACTCTCCTGAAATTTCTGGAACACAAGAGTAATCCCATGCCTAGGTCTTTGAGTTTATTCTTTCTTCTGGCTCTCTGCCTAAAATGCATTTTCCTACATATCTGCACACTTCCCTCCCTCAATTTCTTTAGCTTTTGGTTATAATATTACTTTACCAGAAAATACTTCTTGACCATCTCATTTGTAATAGCTAAACTCCCAAACACACATATATGGACAAATTCTATTCCAATTTTTCTTCTAAATATACACTTACTGCTATTATTATTATTATTATTTTATTTTTTTGCTATTTTGTCCACTAGGTTGTACAGTCCAAAGTAACAATTCTGGGACATTGTGTACAGTTGTATCCATTGCATCTAGAAGAGTGCATAAACATAGCTGATGCAAAGCAAATGTCTGTTAAATGAAGGAATGGATGAATGAATGTTAAAATGTTATTATTTACATTTTTAATTAATCTTTGTGGTATTTTCAAAGTAAAAGTGAAAAAAGAATTGCTATGAAATGTTTTAGATTTTAATTATAATCACATCCCCAAATCTCAAGTTTTGATTGTTGTATATACCCACGTAATAAAATAGGTATCAGATATTTGCTTATGTCCCTTTCCAATCAATCCACCTGTCCCCACTTGAGTTAAACACTTTCTAATTTCTCCTATCACAATTTCATTTTGCTTTTTTTGACATCATATAAATGGAGCTATACTCTGCGTATCATTTTGTGTAAAGCTTCTTTCTTTAAACATCATATTTTTGAGATTCATTTATATCATTGCATGTACTTGTGACTCTCATTCTGTTGTAAGAATATATCATGGTTTATCCACTGTTTTTTAGTATTTGAGTCCCATTTCATAGCTATGATAAGTAAAATTGCTTTAAGTGTTGATGTGCGAGTTCTTTGGTAGACATTTGTTTTTATATCTTTCAAGTAAATGCAAGTAGAATTGGCGGCTTTGAGATTAGATATGTGTTTAACTTTATAGTGAAATTGAAAAGTGAAAGTGAAAGTCACTCAGTCGTGTTGACTCTTTGCAACCCCATGCACTGTATAGTCCATGGAATTCTCCAGGCCAGAATACTAGAGTGCGTAGCCTTTCGCTTCTCCAGGGGATCTTCCCAACCCAGGGATTGAACCCAGTCTCCTGCATTGCAGGCAGATTCTTTACCAGCTGAGCCACAAGAAACTGCTAAATACTTATCCAAAGTGGTTTACCATCTTGCATTCTCAACAATATATAAAATTCCAGGTGCTTCACAAACTTTCGTGTTGTCAGGGTTTTGTTTTTTTTTTTTTATATATATAACATTAGCAATTATAGTGGGTGCTAAATTGTAACTAATCATAGTTTTCATATTTGTTTCTCTGGTAACTAATGAGTTTGAGTCCTTCATCATGTGGTCATTGGCATATATTTTCTGGAAGTGTCTGTTAACATCTTTTGCCTATTTTTAATTATTTATCTTATCATTATTTATTTATATTCTTTAATAATCTATGAATCTTACTATGTATGCTGCAAATACTATATCAAGTCAGCAGTTTGGTTATGATTTCCTTAATGATTGTTTTTTAATGAGCAGATATTTTCAAATTTGATAAGGTATATTTTATTATTTTTTAATTTTTCCTTTGTGCTGTTTTGGTACTAAGTTGGAGTTTTCACAGAGTTTTCTTTCAGAAGCTGTGAAATTCTGGATATTCTGTTTGGTCTATGAGATCCATATCAAATGCTATTTTTAGGGGTTGGGTATGAAGTAATGAGTTTCTTTTCTCCCACAGTATATATCCAGTGTTTCCAGCACCATTTGTTTTAAAAATAATTTTATTCTCCAGTTGAATTGACACCTTGATCAAAATATCATTTGACAATATATGCCCTATTTATGAATTATCTATTATGTGTCACTGATTTTTTTTTTTTTTTTTTTTTAGTCCTTCCTTTCGTCAGTATCTCTTTGATTTCTGACTTTAGAGTAAGGCCTGGGATCAGGACATGTAAATCCTCCACATTATTTTTCATTTTCAAGATGATTTTGGTTGTTCTAGATTTTTGCCATCAGAAAAGTTTACAGTCACTGACTGATCGGGCTACAAAAATAAGTAGTTTAGAAATGCAGTTAAGAACTGTGTATGTATTCAGGAATGGGGAAAATAAGCTCTACAGTTTATTTTTTAAGCCTAAATATAAATAATTATTGTTCTCTTATTCCTTTCTCATTATTGCTTTCCATGATTTCCATATAATCCTTAATAACTGTTATAATTTCATCTTTGTAGCATGTATAGAAAATTTCGAATGAACTTCAAGCCTAAGTCATTTTTACCTCAGAAGGAAAGATAACTGTTTTGAAGATAAGACTAATCACATTAGGTCTTCAAAAATCTCTTTTCCATTACACAGTTATATTTATCTTCAAAAGGTCTAATCCATTTCAAGGAAAAGATGTATGAAATCAGCTTGATTCCCTAAGGCAAACCCAGACAGAATCTTATGTTTACTTCTTTTAGTAAACTTACAGCTGCTGTCTAAGCCAAAATTAAAAGCATAAATAAAAAATACAAATAGACCAAGAAGCTAGATAAGTTTACTTCACAAGTAGATTTACATATTGAATCATCAAAACTTTTCCTGGCCCAGTCCTTAATTTATGAATGCTATTGTCAATTTGAGCCTTGACATCATTTCCTATTGTTGCCCAGCCTTGTGGTACTTTGGCTTTCCCCTGAAATATAAATCTTTTTTTCTGACAATAATGTAATAAATAGAAAGGCACAGTTTATTAAATTTATTCTGCTAAAATCTTCTCTAGTGTGCACTCTTCCTACCTCCTAGATACATTATAGGAAAACCTTCCTTAGCACTTCTATGGGAATAAAGAGCTATGTATTTAGTCTCACACACATTCATAACAATAAGTAACAGTGTGTTTCTGAAATTGATGTAACCAGTGGAAAATGACATTTAATAGATATGAAACATTTTAAATGAAAAATGTCAATGTATCAGCATTTGAAATTTTCATTATCTTCTGTGTTTGTATTGGCTATTCTGATGGCCAATAATTTTTATATATAGTGAAAGTCAATCACAGAATAACTAATGTATAGACTAAGAGCTGAGGCTTTCCTGGTTGCTTAGCTGGTAAAGAAGCTGCTTACAATGCAGGAGACGTGGGTTCAATTCCTGGGTCAGAAAGATCCACTGGAGAAGGGATAGGCTACCCACTTCAGTATACTTACCTGGAGAATTCCATGGATAGAGGAGTCTGGTGGGGTATAATCTATAGGGTTGTGAAGAGTCAGACACAACTGAGTGACTTTCATTTCATTTCAGACTAAGATCTCAGAGAAGGCAATGGCATCCCATTCCAGTACTCTTGCCTGGAAAATCCCATGGATGGAGGAGCCTGGTGGGCTGCAGTCTGTGGGGTCACGAAGAGTCAGACATGACTGAGCGACTTCATCTTCACCTTTCTCTTTCATGCATTGGAGAAGGAAATGACAATCCACTCCAGTGTTCTTGCCTGAGAATCCCAGGGACAGGGGAGCCTGGTGGGCTGCCATCTATGGGATCGCAGAGAGTTGGACACGACTGAAGCGACTAAGCGCAGGCAGCTGAGACCGGCGCACTAGGCACGGCCTAGAGGGGCTATCCCAAGTCCGAGATCAGGGGCAGAAGCCGGGAGGACCCCATGCCCGAAGGGTGGTGGCCAAGAAGAGTTACCCCATGTCCGAGGTCAGGGGCAGCGGCCGAGAGTGCCAGGCTGCGATGGCGCAGGAACAGCCCAGAGGAGCCAGCCCGCGTCCAAGGCCAAGGGCGACAGCCAAGAGGAGCCACCCCGTGCCCGAGGCCAGGGACGACGGCTGGGAGGAGCAACCCCACGTCAAAGGAGCTGTGGCTGTGCCGGCACAGGAGGGCCTAGAGGAGCCATCCCATGTTGAAGGTCAGGAAGGGCGGTGGTGAGGACATACCCCTCATCCAAGGTAAGGAGCAGCAGCTGCGCTATGCTGGAGCAGCTGTGACGAGATACCCCACGCCCAAGGTAAGAGAAACCCAAGTAAGATGGTAAGTGTTGCAAGAGGGCATCAGAGGGCAGACACACTGAAACCATACTCACAGAAAACTAGTCAATCTAATTACACTAGGAACACAGCCTTGTCTAACTCAATGAAACCAAGCCATGCCCGTGGGGCAATCCAAGATGGGCGGGTCATGGTGGAGAGATCTGACAGAATGTGGTCCACTGGAGAAGGGAATGGCAAACCACTTCAGTATTCTTGCCTTGAGAACCCCATGAACAGTATGAAAATGCAAAATGATAGGATACTGAAAGAGAAACTCCCCAGGTCAGTAGGTGCCCAATATGCTCTGGATATCAGTGGAGAAATAACTCCAGAAAGAATGAAGGGGTAGAGCCAAAGCAAAAACAATACCCAGTTGTGGATAGGACTGGTGATAAAAGCAAGGCCCGATGCTGTAAAGAGCAATATTGCATAGGAACCTGGAATGTCAGGTCCATGAATCAAGGCAAATTGGAAGCGGTTAAACAGGAGATGGCAAGAGTGAACGTCAACATTCTAGGAATCAGTGAACTAAAATGGACTGGAATGGGTGAATTTAACTCAGATGACCATTATATCTACTACTGCGGGCAGGAATCCCTCAGAAGAAACGGAGTAGCCATCATGGTCAACAAAGGAGTCCTAAATGCAGTACTTGGATGCAATCTCAAAAATGACAGAACGATCTCTGTTCATCTCTGAGGCAAACCATTCAATATCATGGTAATCCAAGTCTATGCCCCAACCAGTAACACTGAAGAAGCTGAAGTTGAACGGTTCTATGAAGACCTACAAGACCTTTTAGAACTAACACCCAAAAAAGATGTCCTTTTCATTATAGGGGGATTGGAATGCAAAAGTAGGAAGTCAAGAAACACCTGGAGTAACAGGCAAATTTGGCCTTGGAATGCAGAATGAAGCAGGGCAAAGACTAATAGAGTTTTGCCAAGAAAATGCACTGGTCATAGCAAACACCTTCTTCCAACAACACAAGAGAAGACTTTACACATGGACATCACCAGATGGTCAATATTGAAATCAGATTGATTATATTCTTTGCAATCAAAGATGGAGAAGCTCTATACAGTCAACAAAAACAAGACCAGAAGCTGACTGTGGCTCAGATCATGAACTCCTTATTGCCAAATTCAGACTCAAATTGAAGAAAGTAGGGAAAACCGCTAGACCATTCAGGTATGACCTAAATAAAATCCCTTATGATTGTACAGTGGAAGTGAGACACAGATTTAAGGGCCTAGATCTGATAGATAGAGTGCCTGAGGAACTATGGACTGAGGTTCTTGACATTGTACAGGACACAGGGATCAAGATCATCCCCATGGAAAAGAAATGCAAAAAAGTAAAATGGCTGTCTGGGGAGGCCTTACAAATAGCTGTGAAAAGAAGAGAAGTGAAAAGCAAAGGAGAAAAAGAAAGATATAAGCATCTGAATGCAGAGTTCCAAAGAATAGCAAGAAGAGATAAGAAAGCCTTCTTCAGCAATCAATGCAAAGAAATAGAGGAAAAGAACAGAATGGGAAAGACTAGAGATCTCTTCAAGAAAATTAGAGATGCCAAGGGAACATTTCATGCAAAGATGGGCTCGATAAAGGACAGAAATGATATGGACCTAAGAGAAGCAGAAGATATTAAGAAGAGGTGGCAAGAATACACAGAAGAACTGTACAAAAAAGATCTTCATGACCTAGATAATCACGATGGTGTGATCACTCATCTAGAGCCAGACATCCTGGAATGTGAAGTCAAGTAGGCCTTAGAAAGCATCACTACGAACAAAGGTAGTGGAGGTGATGGAATTCCAGTTGAGCTTTTTCAAATCCCGAAAGGTGATGCTGTGAAAGTGCTACACTCAATATGCCAACAAATTTGGAAAACTCAGCAGTGGCCACAGGGCTGGAAAAGGTCAGTTTTCATTCCAATTCCAACAAAAGGCAATGCCAAAGAGTGCTCAAACTACCTCACAATTGCACTCATCCCACATGCTAGTAAAGTAATGCTCAAAATTCTCCAAGCCAGGCTCAAGCAATACGTGAACCATGAACTTCCTGATGTTCAAGCTGGTTTTAGAGAAGGCAGAGGAACCACAGATCAAATTGCCAACATCCGCTGGATCATGGAAAAAGCAAGAGAGTTCCAGAAAAAATCTATTTAAGCTTTATTGACTATGCCAAAGCCTTTGACTGTGTAGATCACAATAAACTGTGGAAAATTCTGAAAGAGATGGGAATACCAGACCACCTGACCTGCCTCTTGAGAAATCTGTATGCAGGTCAGGAAGCAACAGTTAGAACTGGACATGGAACAACAGACTAATTCCAAATAGGAAAAGGAGTACGTCAAGGCTGTATATTGTCACCCTGCTTATTTAACTTATATGCAGAGTATATCATGAGAAACTCTGGACTAGAAGAAACACAAGGTGGAATCAAGACTGCCGGGAGAAATATCAATAACCCCAGATATGATATGCAGATGACCCCACCCTTATGGCAGAAAGTGAAGAGGAACTAAAAAGCCTCTTGATGAAAGTGAAAGAGGAGAGTGAAAAAGTTGGCTTAAAGCTCAACATTCAGAAAATGAAGATCATGGCATCTGGTCCCATCACTTCATGGGAAATAGATGGGGAAACAGTGGAAACAGTGGCAGACTTTATTTGGGGGGGGCTCCAAAATCACTGCAGATGGTGACTGCAGCCATGAAATTAAAAGACGCTTACTCCTTGGAAGAAAAGTTATGACCAACCTAGATAGTATATTCAAAAGCAGAGACATTACTTTGCCAACTAAGGTCCGTCTAGTCAAGGCTATGGTTTTTCCTGTGGTCATGTGTGGATGTGAGAGTTGGACTCTGAAGAAGGCTGAGCGCTGAAGAATTGATGCATTTGAACTGTGGTGTTGGAGAAGACTCTTGAGAGTCCCTTGGACTGCAAGGAGATCCAACCAGTCCATTCTGAAGGAGATCAGCCCTCGTGTTCTTTGGAAGGAATGATGCTAAAGCTGAAATCCAGTACTTTGGGCACCTCATGCGAAGTGTTGACTCATTGGAAAAGACTCTGATGCTGGGAGGGATTGGGGGCAGGAGGAGAAGGGGACGACAGAGGATGAGTGGCTGGATGGCATCAGTGACTCGATGGATGTGAGTCTGATTGAACTCCGGGAGATGGTGATGGACAAGGGGGCCTGGCATGCTGCGATTCATGGGGTCGCAAAGAGTTCGACACGACTGAGCGACTGAACTGAATTGAAGCGACTTAGAAGCAGCAGAAGCAGCAGCAGCAGACTAAGATCTATAACCTAATCTCTTTTTGTTTGTTTGTTTGCACTTTCAGTGTGACCTTTCTTTGTTTACACTACTGTCTTCCTTGTTTCTCCTATGAGTGCCGCTAGTCAACTTTTTAAATTTCCTCCTGGCATTATTGATGTAAATTTACTTTAATCTTCTCTTGACCTATATAAATCACAGCAATCTCTTCTCTGAAGTTGTTATAGAATTTGCATTCAATTTAAAAATACCCTTCCTCCAATGCATCATTTATTATAGTATGTATCACTGAATTCAGATTTCATTGCACACCATCATGTTCTACTTTTATGTGACACTCATATGTATTACTTGTAGATTCATTGGTTTTCTCTTTGTGTTTCTGTTCTTTATGTTGTTTATCTACACTTTAATTTTTATTATTTCCTTCTGCTAGTTTTGTATTTATTTATTTATTTATTTTTTGTTTCATTGTTAGGTTATTGATTCGAGATCTTTCGATTTTTTAGGGTAAGCATTTTGAGCTATAAATTTCCTGCTAAGTAGTCATTTTGCTTCATCCTATAAATTTTGAAGTGTTGTATATATATATGTATATATATATATATTTTTTTATTTAGTTCATATCAAAGTATTTTCTCAATGCCTTTATGATTTCTTCTTTACCTTGTGGTTGTTATCTAATTTTCACATATTTTTGACTTTCCAGTTTTCCTTCTGTTATTAATTCCTAATTTCATTGCACTGCACTTAGAGAAGATATGTTGGATAATTTCAGTTTCATTTTTGAAAATTTTATTTGGACTTATTTTGTGGTCTAACATATGATCTATGCAGAAGAATGTCCCATGTGCACTTGAGGAAAGGTATCCTATATTTTTTAAGTGCAAAGTTTTATATATGTTCAAATCTTATATTTTGTTATTGATTTTCTGTCTAGTTGTTAACTCCATTTCTGAAAGTGGGATGTTGAAGTCTCCAACTGTTGCAGAATTACTCATTTTCCCATTCAATTATTTCAGTTTTTTGCTTCATATATTTTGAAGCTCCATTGTTAGTTCATATTTTTATATTCATCTGCCTGGCTGGTATATCAGTGTTAAATTTATCAATGCAGGGATAGGCCAAGTGCTAACTTATATGGAACTAAATATTCTTGGATTCTGATGTTTAATTTTGATTATGGTTTTTATGATACTTAGTTATACTTCTTGCCTTTGATTCCATATGATATGTCTATTAGGGCAATAAATTTAGCTTTTATCTTAAACTACCTTGAGTAAACTTTTCAGCTAACAATCAATGTATATATAACAATAGGCCCATAAATCAGAAATGAAATATTATATGTTTGTTTAAAAACAAAAGCTCTTTGTTGCAAAAAAAAAAAATAATTCTATTTGAAAAGTTAAACAGAGAAAGTATACAGAGAAAACAAACTAGTTAGAGAAAGGAAACATTGTATCATTGTATCATAATCAATAAAGGGCAGTTACATATAATCATATTTTATCTACCTAGCATCTGTTATTGCTATTCTGCATTATTTAGAATATATATATATATATATGTACATATATATATATATATATATACATATATATATATATATATATATATATCAAGCTTTTACTTTGAGTTGGAGAATCCCAGGGATGGGGGAGCCAGGTGAGCTGCAATCCATGGGGTCTCTAGGAGTCGGGCACAACTGAGCGACTTCACTTTCACTTTTCATTTTCATGCATTGGAGAAGGAAATGGCAACCCACTCCAGTGTTCTTGCCTGGAGAATCCCAGGGGTGGGGGAGCCTGCTGGGTTGCCGTCTGTGGGGTCACACAGAGTTGGACACGACTGAAGTGACTTAGCAGCAGCAGCAGAGACAATAAAATGCTTTAAACTGATTAATAGTCGCTGAAAGTCACCCAACTCTTTGCGACCCCATGGACTGTGTAGCCTACCAGACTCCTTCATCCATGGGATTCTCCAGGCAAGAGTACTAGAGTGGGTTTCCATTTCCTTCTCCAGGGGGTCTTCCTGACTCAGGAATCAAACCCAGGTCTCCAGCTTTGTAGGCAAATGCTTTACCGTCTGAGCCACCAAGGAAGTCCATATATATTATATATATGTTTATATATATATGATATATATACATACACACAATAATATGAATGATTCAGTGTAGTAATATGTGATATGTACCTATGCTTCTTATAAGGTTCACAAAGACTCTAATATTAATTTACTAATGTCTAGTTTGCAACACTTGCTTTTCTCTAAGTTTATTCAAGATAATCACTATTCTTTTCACTTTTCTTTTTCTTTTGACAAGTCTGCTTTTCCTTCTGCCATGATGATATTGACATCCTATGTCAAAGTCCTGGTTTTTCATATGTCAGAATAGAAAGATATTCTCTAAAGAGGTGCTGGTGGAGACAAAGAAATACCAAAATTGAAATATACTTCTGGGTAGACACTAAGATAAATTTTACAAGTGATTTTTTAATAGTATCACAAATTTTGGTCTCCCTCACTGTCTCCTCCTTTCTCTGTGTCTGTCTCTCCTCTCTTTTTCTATCTCTCCTTCCCTCCTACCTCCACATTAGGTGTTAGAATATTTCATTTCTAGTCTCTGCTAAGTTGATTTAGAGTATAACCTTGGGCAAAGAACAAAATGTACTTGGGATTCTAAATTTTGGTCCTTTAAAATGATAACATAAAATAGATGATATCTCGTGTAGCTTTCAGACCTAAAATTCTGTGATTCAAAGACATAATGAAGCACCACCTGGGGTTATATAACATGGCAATGAAAAATTTCAAATGAACAGTTTTGAAAGTCCTACATTTGCTTAAAAAGATGAATTTTACTTTGAGCTGAAATGTCACGTTAAACATGTGTCCTCCCTAGATAATTTTTATTCCAGGGAAGAAAAGACTAATGAAGCTAGTTTTAGCCCAGTGTTATTTATTGTGAGGATATAAATGGGACATAATAGAAATCCACAAAGAAGAGACTGTATGAAGTCAATGCTCATGAAGCTTAGCTTGGATATTAATGCTGGACTCAGCTATACTAAGCAATCAATCATAACAGCCTCAACTTGAGTGCCCTTTGATGGACATGACTCCAGACATGACTCATAGTTCACATGAACTCTTCTTCCTGATCTATTTTCTTCATCTTTTTATTTATTATTTCTCTTCTCTCATGCCTTCACTGTACCATGACCCTTAATCTACTTTCAAGAAGTTACTCTTTCATCTTTGACACCTATTGGTAATCAGCTATTTTGGTTCAGATTATTGAGAGAAAATCTCTTAAGCTCATTTTTTTTAAAGCCAAGCCTTTTCGGAAGAGATCAAGTATTAAATGTTAGTTGCTCAGTTGCGTCTAACTCTTTGTGACCCCATGGACTGTAGCCTACCAGGCTCCTCTGTCCATCGAATTCTCCAGGTAAGAGTAGTGGAGTGGGTATCCATTCCCTTCTTCAGGAGATCTTCCTGACTCTGGGATTGTACCCAGTCTCCTGCATTTCAGACAGATACTTCACCATCTGAGCAACCAGGGAAGCTCCATTAGCTGTGGTAGGTTGAGTAGGTAGGGCCATGAAACAGAAAAATGATCACCAAGACCATCCCGTTTGTCAAAGTACATGGGTTTCATTCTTCCCCTTCAAGCAGGTATGGCTATGTAGGTAACATGAAATATGTTTAGCACACGATCATCTGGACAAAAGATTACAAATAGTAACAACTACTGTTGGCCATAGGTACCACTGTATAATGTATTTTCATTCCTGCTTTCAAGGGAAGTCATCTTATAGTGTGTCTAGAAGTTATACTGAGCAAGGAATGTTTGAGGAGATTTATTACAAGTCTCCAATGCAAAGGAAAGTGGACGTTGACTTTTGTTAATTCAAGCAGCTGCTGTAAAGGAAATGGAAGTAAGAAATTAAAGTTCCTACATCTCTCTGCCAATTGTATAATAATAGCATAAAACCTCAAAGGCTTGTGTGAAATCAAAGGCTAGTTATAATGTTTAAAAAACAGATTTGGTGACTGAACCATAACAACAAATGTTTAAGTTAAACAGTTTTTCAAAGTTATGCTCTTAAAAATTATTTATCCACTTAGTGATTATCTCATGTTTTCCTCCAGAGTAAAAGTAAAAGTTCAAAGTTCAAAAATTGAAAATTACCTGTGAATTTGACAAGGGAGAAAATACATATTTGATGAGAAATGGGAGTTTGGTGTACTTGAGTAGTGATAACTATTTCAAAATTCTCTAAAGTCAATAATACAATGAATATGTAAGGCATTCTGAAATAGCTACTAACAATTATTTTATGTTAATATTTTGTTTATAAATGAGTGCCTTTAACTGGTATGAGACAATAGCCAGTTTTTATAACCCATAAAGTGTATACTGTACAACCAAATGCTGAAATTGAGCTGAAATTTATAACTCATTTATCTGAGGGATATTTTTTTAGTTCATACAGCATATAAAGACATGTATTATTCATTTAAACTGTTAGCTCATTTGCATTTTCATTAAACTGAAAAGACTATATCACAGCAATGTGAGTAGAATTTTAACTTTTATTTACTTTGAACATGCAAACCCAAATTTCTTTTGTTTAAAACTCAAGATGCTTACCAATAGGCATCTATACATGTGTACATACATGTACATTTAAGATGTCCATATATGTATATAAAACATCTAATATCCAATTTATGTGTTCCTTTTTGAAATAAGATATTTTCTTTTATAAATGAATCTTCCAAACAAATGAAGGATCCCTTAGACATTGAAACTTTTAAAAAGTTATTGTTTGAAGTATGCTATAATTTTTTTCTGTTAAAATCAATTACACTGAATATATTCTATTATTGATGATTCAGAGATAAAGTTTTAATAAGCTATTAAAACTGTAAGGTTCTTTACCTAAAAATAAATGGCCAGCAATGCATACTTTTTCAAGTTTCATACATTATATATAGTATTTTAATAAACATTTATAAAATATTTAAAACAACTTTATGGGCTCTGACTTAATAACAGGCTGTGAATAAAAGTAGAAGAAATGCCTCCCTTGTAATAGTGTTTGTCATCTTTTAATTTGTTTCTTCAAATTTACTTATTACATCAGTAAATAAATATTTATATTGTTTATGAATAAGCAATTGAAATACATTAAAGGAGAAATTGGCAGAGCTTTTTTGAAGAAGGAGACATAAAATAAACTGGTGAACATTAAAATGCATAAAGATAATTTCTTATATTACTAGGGATTGTATTATGCTGTTAGAATAATAACAATACCTATTAATTATCGAACATTTTTATTGTAATAGATACCCTTCTTTCCATGGTTTAATTAATTTGTTTCCTTATAGGAACTTAAGGGATTTTATTACCCCTGGTTGTTCATATGAGGAAAATGAGGAAGAAATACTTTAAATAAGTAACATGTTGTTTCACAGCTAGTAAGTGTTGAGAAAATAATTAAAATAAAAGTTCCTGCTAACCCAGAAAACCTCTCAATTTTCTCCAAAAGTGGAAGAGAAAGAAAACAGTTTATTCATTCAATGAACAGAAAACCAGAATGTGATGCTCACTGTAGGCAATCTGCTAAGAGATTGCAAAGGCAAAAAGAAATCTCACCACATCTGTAGCCAAGCAGATACAACCCATTATAGATATGTCTTCAAGATAAACAATAACTAGCCCTTGAGCAAGGAGACTTGAAAGCACCATTTATCACACACTTCACCCTAAGTTAACCTGATATTTAGGATGACCTTCTCTGTCAATGAATTGGCCTTATCCAAAGGAAAAATAAACTTATCTTTATGACAGGAGGTAGTTCTACAATTTGGAGTGTGGCACCTGCCAAAGTTAGAGTCCTAAGGTTTTAAGGAAAATGGGAAATAGAGATACATCTTCTGTGATAATTACATATCAAAGAGATGGCTCCCAGGTCCTTGAGAAAGACATACCCTAGTTATAAGGTTATAAATCTGACAAAGGTCTTATTTAGTTTTTTAAACATTTTGCATACACTTTTAAAAGACAGAGAAAGAACTTACAGTTGCAAGTTTTCTAAATGTAATGCTCAAAGGAAGGGAGACATTGCTTTCCTTGTATTTAATAGGAAGAATTAAGCCTCTTATTTTTAATTTGCATGTGCCTTTACACAAGTAAATAACAGGATTAAGATTTGAGTCCAGGAAATGTTGGCAGAACCCTTAAATATTTCCATATATATCATTCTGCTAACTGTATGCTTGGCATAGAGACAACTTCATTTGATTTGATACTTATATGATGATAAGGATCCAGGCATATATGTTCCAGGGAAAGAACATTCCATGTAGATGAAACAATAAGTCAAAAGATCTTGAGATTAAACACACATTTGATGTGTTAAAGGACACAAATAAAGAGCTGGATAGAGTAGATGTGTGGATGGATACAATAGATGAAAGAACATAAGCTTGGACATTTAAGTTAGGGTTAAATCTGACTTGAAATCCCTGAAGGCCATGATAAGAAGTTTGATTTTTTTTTTCCTAGTGGAAATAAAATCTCATTTGAAGGCTCTTTTAAGCAGAGAATTATTATGACCTCATGTTTGATTAGAGGAATTATTTCTCTTATTGTGTGAAGAAGTTGTGTTGTGTTCTGTTGTGAAGTTAACAATGGGAGAAAATTAGTCAAAAGTAGTCTCAGTAGCCTGTCGTATTCCAGGTCTTTGATTATAGCAATAGAAATTTAAGTTAAATTTGGCTATTCTTTTGGGAATTCCCTGACAGTCCAGTGGTTAGGACACTGCACTTTCCCTGCCCAGGTTCATTCCCTGGTTGGAGAGCTAAGATACCATGTCGTGTCGCACAGCTGAAGAAAAAATAAATAAATAAATTCTGCTATTTTGGGAGGTAAATCTAAGAATCTATACTGCTGTGTTGGATGTGAGGTGTAAGGAAACAGAGAAATCAATTGTGAGTCCAAGAATTGTGTCCTAAGTAAAAATGGTTGTGGTAAAAGGAAGTCTAGAACAGATTTAAGGAGATGGGGATGAGTAACAGTTTTAGCTATTTAAGGTTGTAATGTTACCTACATACATTTTAGATACGTCCAAGCGGTGATGTCCAATTAACAGTTGGATTCAGGAGTATATGGCTTACTGTGAATAGTCTGAAGTAACAATAAGGAAGATCACTGGGAATCACCCAGAACTGACGTAGCAAAAAAAAAGAAAGAAAATCAAAGAATCTTAAATAGAGGGAAAAGAACAGTGCAAGTAGAGGGAAGAGTTTGGTACATATACCAAACCTTGGTATTAAAGAGTATTATGGGATAAGTAAATCATGAAGAGGACATTGGTTTGGAAGGGAAAAGCCAGAAACCAAAGTATAGAAATAACTGGGAGATTTGAGAAACAGTTTGAGAAACAGTAAGAAATGCCAAGAATTGAAGTGATGGAAAGCTTTAGTCCGATTGTGCAAAGGAGAAAAAGTATAAAAAGTAAATGTCTAAAACTCATAAAATAGATCTCTGAATTTCCCACCAAAGTTGACATCACAATAAAGTTTTAATTTTATTAAAACCTTATCTTTTTTGAAGCACAACAACTATATTTTAAAAATAATAGCCTCTCAATTTAATGAAAACATGCATATGTAATCTTAGACACTTCCGAACTTACATGTTTAGATATTAAAACCTTAGTAATTGTTTTAAAGATGCAATTAATGCTGTCTCTGCAATTGCAGGTCACTAGACATGGGAATGGGATTCCTTTGTGGCTCATTGGTAAAGAATTTGCCTGCCAATGCAGGAGATATGCGTTTGATCCCTGGGTTGGGAAGATACCCTGGAGAAGGAAACGGCAACCCACTCAAGTTTTCTTGCCTGGGAAATCCTACCGACAGAAGAGCCTGGTAGGCTACCAGCCTAGGGGTCACAAAGAGCTGGACACGACTTAGTGACTGAGCACACACGCAGATGTTGGAATATTTGTTTTGGATTATTCTTTCCATCATTTATTTTTGAAAACTCTCTATTCAGTCTATTCACTTCTAATCAACCAAATTATTCTGTTAGCTATATATCTGGGGCTGTAGCTAAAATCCATGCTATTGATCCCTGCTTTTCTGTGCCTAAGGCTAGGTAAACTTTCATAAAAAGCAGCAACCAGCTGGCAAAAAATAGAACAAAACAAATGTCTTGTGCTTCAGTATCAATGTCAACAACTGTCTATTACATCCTTGCAAACTAGCTCTAAAGGTTTCAAAACCCTTAATATTATTGCATTTGCTGAAAGATTTGGGGATAATATGATTTTAAAGAATCGTTTTACTTGTTCTGGGTATGTTCATATTTTTATTTGAAAAAAATATTTTTTCAATATGATTTTTCTATGATAGTAAAAGGGGGCAAAACGTATCTTTAATTCCTCAAATTGAGAGGAATGTTTAAAGCAATTTTACAACGTTAATAAATAGGAAAACCCATTAGCATCTGATTTACTCGGGTGGTCAGGATTCAAACATGGTTTATTGCTGTGCAATTAGCACATAAGGCATGCATTTTGTTTTCAATTTCCTTATACTCCCAGCTGAGTGGTAAAACTATTCTATGCAGTATATTAGTAGCATTAATAGGGTAAAAGCTGGAGGGGGTTCTGAAATATCTTAAGAAATTTATTTCTACTTCTGCTGTAACAACCACTCAAGGCATAAAGTTCGTAATGTGACACTTATAGATTTTAAAGATCATTTAAAATAAAATCTAAAACAATAGAACATTAGCATTGTTATAAAGCAGGAAATCACATTACAAATTCACATTCTTGTAAATTTGACATTTGTATGTATCACTCTCCTTTGCTACAGCCATCCATCCCTCTCTTGTCTCAAAAGGAGATATTTTTATTGAAAATGGGAATTCAGTCAAAATAATAATTGTGATTTTTATATTTCAATTATAGTTTAAAGATTTTAATTCAATAATGTTCAACTTTAAATTGGATTCTTACAAGAGTAGTGATCTGAGAGCTTTATTACATATCAAAAGAAGTTTTACTTGCTAGCTATCCTTTCACCCTGGCCTTTGGGTTCTGTCTCCACAGCTTCAAATAGATCTAGGGAAGATGCTTAACTTAACAGATAAGGCCATAGATCATGAGAAGAAAAATTATGTATTTCTTTACTGTCATAGAATAACGTGGAATATGTATAATTTACTTAGGTCATTCTTAATATAGATTGTTAAACAATTCAGGGCAAAAAAATGAAATAATATGGTGAAAGCACCACTGAAAGACAAGAGGGATACATGATTGTAGATTTCATTTATCTGCTTAACTATTTTTTATTTTTTTAATAATATAAACATTTATTTTAATTGGAGGCTAATTACTTTACAACAGCAAAAGAGAGAGAGATGTATAGAACGGTCTTTTGGACTCTGTGGGAGAGGGTGAGGGTGGGATGATTTTGGAGAATGGCATTGAAACAAATATCATATGTGAAATAAATCGCCAGTCCAGGTTCAGTGCATGATACAGGCTGCTCAGAGCTGGTGCACTGGGATGACCCAAGGGATGGTATGGGGAGGGAGGTGGGAGGGGGGTGCAGGATGGGGAACACATGTACACCTGTGGCAGATTCATGTTGATGTATGGCAAACCAATACACTGGTTTCTCTCTGAGCCAAGAATTGTGCTGGGCTCAAAAGGCTCACTGCTGTATAAGACAAACTTGGTTGCAATACTCCTAGTATTTACATTCTAATGTGGAGAATGGAGTTTGCCAAGAGAACACACTGGTCATAGAAAACACCCTCTTCCAACAATGCAAGAGACGACTCTACACATGAACATCATCAGATGGTCAGTACCAAAATCAGATTGATTATATTCTTTGCAACCGAAGATGGAGAAGCTCTGTAGGGTCAGCAAAAGCAAGAGTGGGAACTGACAATGGCTTAGATCATGAACTCCTTATTGCAAAGTTCAGACTTAAATTGAAGAAAGTAGGGAAAACCATCAGGGCATTCAGGTATGACATAAATCAAATTCTTTATGCTTATACAGTGGAAATGATAGATTCAAGGGATTAGATCTGATAGAATGCCTGAAGATCTATGGATGGAGGAGGTTTGTAACATTGTACAAGAGGCAGTGATTGAAACCATCCCCAAGGAAAAGAAATGCAAAAAGGCAAAATGGTTGTCTGAGGAGGCCTTACAAATCGCTGAAAAAAGAGAATTGAAAGGCAAAAGAGAAAAGGAATGATATGCCCATCATTAGGAGTTCCAAAGAATAGCAAGGACAGATAAGAAAGCCTTCCTAAGTGAACAGTGCAAATGGAGGAAAACAATAGAATGGGAAAGACTAGAGACTTCTTCAAGAAAAGTAGAGATACCAAGGGAATATTTCATGCAAAGATAGGCACAATAAAAGACAGAAACAGTATGGACCTAACAGAAGCAGAAGATATTAAGAACAGGTAGCAAGAATACACAGAAGAACTATACAAAAAAGATATTAATGACCTGGAAAACTATGATGGTGTGATCACTCACCTAGAGCCAGACATCCTGGTGTGTGAAATCAAGTGGGCTTTAGGAAGCATCAGTATGAACAATGCTAGTGGAGGTGATGGAATTCCAGTGGAGCTATTTCAAATCCTAAAAGGTGATGCTATGAAAGTGCTGCACTCAATATGCCAGCAAATTTGAAAAACTCAGCAGTGGCCGCAGCACTGGAAAAGGTCAGTTTTCATTCCAATCCCAAAGAAGGACAATGCCGAAGAATGTTCAAACTACTGCACAATAGCACTCATTTCACATGCTAGCAAGGTTACGTTCAAAATCCTCCAAGCTAAACTTCAACATTATGTGAACTGAGAACTTTCAGATTGTACAGTGGATTTAGATGAGGCAGAGGAACTAGACATCAAATTGCCAACATCTGCTGGATCATCGAAAAAGCAAAACAATTTCAAGAAAGCATCTACTTCTACTTCAGTGACTACGCTAAAACCTTTGACTGTGGAAAATTCTTAGAGAGATGGGAATTACCAGACCACATTACCTGTCTCCTGAGAAACCTGTATGCAGGTCAAGAACAGCAGTTAGAAACAAAAATGGAACAACAGACTGGTTCAAAATTGGGAAAGGAATGCATCAAGGCTGTATATTGTCACCCTGTTTATTTAATTTATATGCAGAGTACATCATGTGAAATGCCAGGCTGGATGAATCACAAGCTGGAGTCAAGATTGCCAAGAGAAATATCAATAACCTCAGATATGCAGGTGACATCACCCTTATGGCAGAAAGTAAAGAGGAACTAAAGAGCCTCTTGATGAAGGTGAAAGAGGGGAATGAAAAAGCTGGCTTGAAACTTAATATTCAAAAAGCAAAGATCATTGCATCTGGTCCCATCACTTCAAGGCATATAGATGGGGGAACAATGGAAGCAGTGACAGATGTTAGTTTTTTTGGCTCCAAAATCACTGTGGGTGGTTACTGCAGCCATGAAATTAAAAGATGCTTGTTCCTTGGAGGAAAAGCTATGACAAACCTAGAGAGCATATGAAAAAGCATAGACATCACTTTGCCGACAAAGATACATATAGTCAAAGCTACTGTTTTTCCAGTAGTCATGTATGAATGTGACAGCTGGACCATAAAAAAGGCTGAGCGCTGAAGAATTGATGCTTTTTAACTGCAGTGTTGGAAGAGACTCTTCAGAGTCCCTTGGACTGCAAGGAGATCAAACAAGTCAATCCTAAAGGAAATCAACCCTGAATATTCATTGGAAGGACTGATGCTGAAGCTTGCCACTTGATGCGAAGAGCTGACTTACTGGAAAAGACCCTGATGCTGGGAAAAATAGAGGACAAGAGGAGAAGTGGATGACAGAGGATAAGATGGTAGGATGGCATCACTGACTTAATGGACATGAGTTTGAGCAAGCTGTGAGAGTTGGTGATGGACAGGGAAGCCTGACATGCTGCAGTCCATGGGGTTGTAAAGAGTTGACGTGACTGAGCAACTAAACAATAACTGTGGAGATTAGACAAACACAGGAGTAGAAACAAGCACAAACCCATCATGCTGACTGCTCTAAAGGAAGCAGAGGAGGACTAGGGTAGCAACTATGAGCATACAACATTAGTTGATATGCAAGTCAGCAAAGGCTTTCTTCAAGAGAACACATTGCCCTTGAAATAAAATATGAGAAAGATTAAGCCATGATAATATCAGGGATAAACATAGTAAGAAAAAACAAAAATAAGACAAACAAAAATACAAGTGCAATAAAAAAAAGTTTTGGTTCAAGTAATGTTTAATTTATGGAAAGGAGTTTAGTCTGACTGCAGTATAATTGCATTAATTTCATTTATAATTTCTGTAATTATGTTGCTAATATATTAACTGTTGTGTTTATAATATATGTGAACTAATAATGTATTATTGTTTATAAAAGTATTAAAGCTTTATTTTTAATTACCACTGAACTGTAAATATGCATATATATTAATATATATTTAATGAATTACCATGGCATACCATAGATGTCATTGGCATTGTATACAATCTTCTGAGTAACTCAAGGGACAGAATGGTTAAATACACTGGTATAAAAAAAAGATCACCATGATAAATATTAGATATAATAGGTTTGTAAGTTTATCTTGTCTCCATGTTTATATCACTATTCTCCACTATCCCCAGGACTTCATAACATACACAGTCTAAATCAGCAGAGATGATTTCAGCTCCTCAGCATATACACAGCTCTTACTGTCCCTCCTGTTTCGAACATGCATCTTTTTTTCTTTATCTATTTAAAGCCTAATGATCCTTCAAGCCCAGTAATGTTGCCTCTTCTTCCATAAGCTGCCTGATGCTGGGTCAGGTTGACTCTGGATTATGAGCTTTGTGGAATTATTTCTGAAACTTACTTAATATCCTTTAGTGAGTATGTGTGCACTCAGGCGCTCAGTCCTGACCAATTCTTTGTAACCCTGTGGACTGTAGCCTGCCAGACTCTTCTATCCATGGGATTTTTCAGGCAAGAAACTGGAGTGGGTTGCCATTTCCTCCTCCAGGGGAATCTTCCCCACCCAGGGATACAACCTGCCTCCCCTGCATAGCAGGTGGATTCTTTACCACTGAGCCATCAGGGAAACCCAAACAATATCTTTAGTTAGAATCTAATTTTGTAATGATTTTCTCCATGTCATATTTGTGTCTCAATCTCCCTTACAAGCTTCTTGAAGGCATGATTTTTTCTTGTACTGTTTTGGGATAATTTGTAGTGTCATATATTATTACTCCCAGAGGTTTGCACAGTAGCTAATTTCTAATTGAAATACTCTGGTTTTATTGAGATATTCAGCTTTACTAGAAGCTTATTTTCTCATCAAAATTACCTCATCTCATTTCTTCACTGTTTGGATCATAATGACCTCATAATACTCTTTTCATCTTCTTTTATTACCATATAATATCACATCATCCATACATAGACACACACACATATATAGATATATATGTGTATGCTTATTTGTATATTCAAAGATTTTTGTTTGAATATCAGTTAATACATTTTGTACTAGAGAATATTGTTACTAGTTTGAAGCCTACCAACCAAAGGCTATAACAATGATACTTAACTCTGGTTCTTCAATAGAATATCTAAGGAATTAATTATGAATTCTCATTTAATTATCTTAGGTTGGGCTTGAAACGTGTCCTGTTTGAAAGTTCCTCATTAGAATCATTTAAAATATTCTAACGGGCTTTGCAGCCAAAGATGGAGAAGCTCTATACAGTCAACAAAAACAAGACCAGGAGCTGACTGTGGCTCAGATCATGAACTCCTTCTTACCAAATTCAGACTTAAATTGAAGAAAGTAGGGAAAACCGCTAGACCATTCAGGTATGACCTACATCAAATCCCTTATGATTATACAGTGGAAGTGAGAAATAGATTTAAGGGACTAGATCTGATAGATAGAGTGCCTGATGAACTATGGACTGAGGTTAGTGACATTGTACAGGAGACAGGGATCAAGATCATCCCATGGAAAAGAAATGCAAACAAGCAAAATGGCTGTCTGGGGAGGCCTTACAAATAGCTGTGAAAAGAAGAGAGGCAAAAAACAAAGGAGAAAAGGAAAGATATAAGCATCTGAATGCAGAGTTCCAAAGAATAGCAAGGAGAGATAAGAAAGCCTTCTTCAGCGATCAGTGCAAAGAAATAGAGGAAAAGAACAGAATGGGAAGACTAGAAATCTCTTCAAGAAAATTAGAGATACCAAGGGAACATTTCATGCAAAGATGGGCTTGATAAAGGACAAAAATGGTATGGACCTAACAGAAGCAGAAGATACTAAGAAGAGGTGGCAAGAATACACAGGAGAACTGTACAAAAAATCCCAAACAAAGGCAATGCCAAAGAATGCTCAAACTACTGCACAATTGCACTCATCTCACATGCTAGTAAAGTAATGCTCAAAATTCTCCAAGCCAGGCTTCAGCAATATGTGAACCATGAACTTCCTGATGTTCAAGCTGGTTTTAGAAAAGGCAGAGGAACCAGAGATCAAATTGCCAACATCCGCTGGATCATGGAAAAAGCAAGAGAGTTCCAGAAAAACAACTATTTCTGCTTTATTGACTGTGCCAAAGCCTTTGACTGTGTGGATCACAATAAACTGTGGAAAATTCTGAAAGAGATGGGAATACTAGACCACCTGACCTGCCTCTTGAGAAATCTGTATGCAGGTCAGGAAGCAACAGTTAGAACTGGACATGGAACAACAGACTAGTTCCAAATAGGAAAAGGAGTACATCAAGGCTGTATATTGTCACCCTCCTTATTTAACTTATATGCAGAGTACATCATGAGAAATGCTGGACTGGAAGAAACACAAGCTGGAATCAAGATTGCAGGGAGAAATATCAATAACCTCAGATATGCAGATAACATCACCCTTATGGCAGAAAGTGAAGAGGAACTAAAATGCCTCTTGATGAAAGTGAAAGTGGAGAGTGAAAAAGTTGTCTTAAAGCTCAACTTTTGGAAAACGAAGATCATGGCATCTGGTCCTATCACTTCGTGGGAAATAGATGGGGAAACAGTGGAAACAGTGTAGACTTTATTTTGGGGGGCTCCAAAATCACTGCAGATGGTGACTGCAGCCATGAAATTAAAAGACGCTTACTCCTTGGAAGAAAAGTTATGACCAACCTAGATAGCATATTCAAAAGCAGAGACATTACTTTGCCAACAAAGGTCCGTCTAGTCAAGGCTATGGTTTTTCCAGTGGTCATGTGTGGATGTGAGAGTTGGACTGTGAAGAAGGCTGACTGCCGAAGAATTGATGCTTTTGAACTGTGGTGTTGGAGAAGACTCTTGAGAGTCCCTTGGACTACAAGGAGATCCAACCAATCCATTCTGAAGGAGATCAACCCTGGGGTTTCTTTGGAAGGAATGATGCTAAAGCTGAAACTCCAATACTTTGGCCACCTCATGAGAAGAGTTGACTCATTGGAAAAGACTGTGATGCTCGGAGGGATTGGGGGCAGCAGGAGAAGGGGACAACAGAGGATGAGATGGCTGGATGGCGTCACTGACTTGATGGACATGAGTTTGAGTGAACTCCAGGAGTTGGTGATGGACAGGGAGGCCTGGCGTGCTTCGATTCATGGGGTCGCAAAGAGTCAGACACGACTGAGCAACGGAAATGAACTGAACTGAACTGAACTAAGGGGCTTCCTTGGTGGCTCAGATAGTAAAGACTCTGCCTGCAATGCAGGAGACCTGGGTTCAATCTCTGGGTTAGGAAGATATCCTAGAAGAGGACATACAACCCACTCGAGTTTTTCTTGCCTGGAGAATCCCCATGGACAGAGGAGCCTGGTGGACTACAGTTCATGGTATCACAAAGAGTCAGACACAATTGAGCAACTCAGCACACACCACACTCTGTTTGTGTGTTGAAAATCCTTGGTCTATCAAGTAGGTAGAATGCCTGGTCCAATGATGGAAGGAACAGATAGGTAAGAAGGACCTCAAAGTATACCTGGGTCATTCTGACTCTAAATGTTTCTAACTGATTTAGTACACCCTCCTCTGTTATTACTGTAGTTGGAGATTCTAATAACACTTACTGAGTGAGAAAATTGTATTTGTTATCTGGATCTCATGTAAAGTACACAACTTTGTTTTATAGATTGGATTATACAGCCTTCTAAAAATTTTGGACAAAGAGCCAAATATTAAAAAGTACCAAGGCAGTGTTGTATCATAAATGATATTTTTGGAAAATTGTATTGCTAATGGTATGAAATAGAATGGACTGATTACAATATTGTACCAAAGCATAAGTCATATTGAAGGAAACTATTTCAAAAATTTCTAAAGTAATAGGATAGATGTTAGTCATATTTCTGATATGACTAAAAATAAATTGTTGGTAAAAAATGTTTTCTTTGACTTTAAAATAAGAGGATGGGTTCAACAGTGGTTGCAGAGTAAGAACAGCAGTAATCAAAGGTAAATCTTAGGAACAAATGCATTCATTACTAAAAAGGCAGAAGGCAAGTAAAAGGGCTAATCATATAACTTTAAATATTGGGGAATAATAAAACAATTTAATGCATTAATCAATATTAAAGCAATAATGTATTATGAAACATCAAGCAGTTGAATAGAAATGATTAAAAAACACCATCTGTTGTTCTTCAAAGAAAAAAAAAATAGGTATTTTTACTAGACCAATATTGCAAAAAGATGAACAACCAAACACAAAATTAATTATGAAAAAAGAGACATAACTGTAGATTCAGAAAATAAATTAATAAAATTATATGTGAATACTATGGATAATTCTATATTGCTGGGCATCAAATAGGAAAGCAAAGCAGATGACAGTATTTGAATTCTTGAATTTAGTCTTTGGCATTCTTATGGTCACTTTTTAAGAATTTCAGAGGGACTTACATGTCTGGAAGACAAAAAGTAATCAGAAGAATAATCTGTGAGATTTTTACAAGAGACTTTCCCATGAATATAGTCTTTAATAAACTGGATTCTCCAGGCAAAACTACTGAAGTGGGTAGCCATTCCCTTCTCCAGGTGGTCTTTGCGACTCAGGGATAGAACCTGGGTCTCCTGCATTGCAGATAGATTCTTTACTGTCTGAAAAGCCCATTAATAAAGTAGGTAAACTAAAATACTTATTTGGATTTTGTTTTGTTTTGCTTAGGCAAGAAGCAGGATGATAGAGAAAAAGCAAGTCGGTAGGCCACTTTTTAACCTTAACTCCTGAACTCAGATACTGCGCATAAGGTCTGATTACAATAGTGGGAAAAGACCAGTGCAAAGAGTACACATTGGACAATAAAAGAAGTGAGTATAGGAGAATGGGTAGTGAACCAAACACAATAATTTCAATTTGCAAACACAACAGAAGGAAGTCTAAACCAAAAACAAGTATTTCAATTTTTAGGTTTCCTAGACTTTCCAAGAGTCATAAACCCTAGAAGCTCTTACAGTCCTTATCCTTGAAGCCTTTCTGGAATTTTCTGCATCAATTCTGGCTTTCAACTTCAGTTCTATTCCTTCCCTACCACACACACACACACACACACACACACACACCCCACACTTGACTTCACACAAACACTTCACACCTGACTGCCACCTACTATAGTTAATCAGATTTTTACACTCTTCTGGTTTAATCAGTTACCACTTTTCCATTTTAGCTTCCAATTTTATGTTGACATCTCCCATACAGAGAGAGTACAAGTACACATATAGGTTCAATCTGTTGAGTTTAAACAAAATCTGTTTTTTTTCTAATGGTTTTGGTAACAAAATCAAAGAAGAAAGAACAGAGTAAACATTGCATAGTAACTGACAACACCAGAGTCACTGAAGTAAATGTGTGAGAGTCCCTCTTAGAGATACAGATATAACTGGGAAGCATTTTGCAAAAGGATTTAGACTTAGCCTTCCTGAGACTAGCTTAGTTCACTGCTACTTGGGCAATCAAAATTAAGTAGAATGAAATATTAAAACACTCAAGTTCTAGAATCATGTGATTAGCTCAAATTCCAAATGGTATATTTCCCAGGTGAGTAAAGTCTGGCAAGATTTATAGCCACTTGCACTTTGATTTATTCAGCTATAAAATGTAGACTAGACTAGTCCCCAATTCATAGGACTCTTGTAAAAATTAAACAAAACAAGTATCAAAATGTTTAGAAGAATTCTTGGGCTATCAAAAGGGTCTAATGTTAATGATTATTGTTATTAATGTGTTCTATGTGTTTACTGAATGGTGATGACAATATAAACAGTACGTAAGACAATTCACTAAGATAATATTGAAAAACTTTATTCACTTTATTCAATCAAATTGAAATAATCAAATTCATGTGATTCGATTCCCTCAAAATATGTAGGGAATAAGTTAAACATTGATTTTGATTATATGGGAAAAAGTTAAACACACTTTAAACAAGACATAAAGATGTGATGAAAATATCTACTTCAAAATAAAAATCTGATCATACTCAACAGTGAAAAATTACTCATCTTGATTAAAGTCAGGAGCTAAAGAAATATGCTCTTTATTATCACATCTATTAAACAGTGTTCTGAAGTTTTAATCATTTCAATACTTAGGAGAAAGAAATAAAACATAAGAATTTGAAGAAGATTATTATTGTTTGTATATTATATAATTGCTTGCCCAGGAAAATTAAGGACTTCAATAAGAAAGCTATTTGAAATAATAGACTTTAGGAAGGTTTCTAATTGTAACATACATATATTTTCTACATATCAGAAATAGCCAGTTTTGATAAAATGGAATTATAAAAAGTCAGATGCTTTTTACAATGGCAACAAAAATTGAAACAATCCAGGGAACAGAGTATATAAAAGACAAAATATAGTGGCAAGTGGTTAAGTATGAGACTTTGGTATCATATAAGACTTGGATTTGAATCTGAAATATACCTCTAATAGCTAACGTTTGGGCTTCCATGATAGCTCAATGGGTAAAGAATCCATCTGCAATCCAGGAGATACAGAAGACGTGTATTTGATCCTTGGCTCAGAGAGATCCTCTAGAGGAAGAAACAGCAATCCACTCCAGTATTCTCGCCTGAAAAAATCCCATGGACAGAGGAGCCTGGCAGCCTGTGGGGTGGCAGAGTCAGACATGATTTAGTGACTAAACAACAGTAAGTAACATTATTGATACTTTCTTGAGGTAGATGATATTGTAAGCACTTATTGTTTAAATTAATCTTCTCAGCAGTTCTATGAGTTGGATAATAATATCATGTCCTTTTTACAAATGAGGGAACTAAAGTACAGAAAAATGAAAAATAATGTACCTAAAATCATAGTTAATAACTTGTTGAGGCTGGATGTGAAGAAAACATAGTTTCAAAGCTAGTGCTTTTAGAAATTTCAGATATCTGCTATCTTCTGATTCCTCATCTGTAAAATACACTATTGTTATATGGATTATGTATTTTACTTTTAGCATACTGCCTGATAGATCAAGACCATTAACTGGTAACTCCAATTTTTACAAAACAAAACAAAACAAAACAAAACATAAAAACATAATATTTTCCTGGATAGGAAGATTTATTATGCCTTAATTATTTCCTAAATTGAGTTATAATACTTAGAGAAATTTAAGTTTAAAAATACTTAATGTTCATTTAGAAGTAAAAATGCCTTTTGCTTTTGGCAGAAACAGAGTTTTAATACTAGACTAGCTGTTTCAACATAAAGAACTGTAAAACTGAATAACATAGAGGAGGATCATTTTTCAGCTCACGAATGCCATCTATGAGAGAAGGGAAACTTAGGTAGTGAGGACCATAGTAACTGTAGCTCCTTGTCTGAGGATATGTTGACCATGGATAGCAGGTTAGAGCCCAGGCAGACTCCCGCCACCCCACTGAGCTCAGGAGGCAGAAGCAGCTGAAACAGGCCGCAATCCATGGGTTAGGGCAGGGCAGGAGTATAAGAATAGTTACTGTTTCTGTAACAAATCACTACAAATTTAATGGCTTAAAACAACACAAATGTTTTTTCCTCTTGGATATGATGATTAAAAATCTACAGCCAAGGGGGCATAGTTGGAAGGGGCATATCCCTTCTTGAGGTTTTGGGACAAATTTATTTATTTATTTATTTTTGCCTTTCCTGCTTGTAAAGACAATCTGCATTCCTTGACCTGTGGTTCCTTACTTATCTTTAAATCAGTGGAATGATATCTTTTTTCCCCGACCCCCAGCCTCCCTTTTATAAGAAACCTTGTGATTCCTTTGGGCTCACCCTGATAATCCAGGATAATTTCTCCATTTTAAAACTCATGCTCATCTGTGAAGTCCCTTTGTCATGTAATAAGATAACATATTCATAAGTTCCAAGGGTCAGGATATAGGGACAATTATTCAGCCTTTACAAAAATGGTTTCTGCTATGTTATTTCTGGAATATTATTTCTCTCAATCTTCATTCATCTCAATGAAAAGACACACTCTCAACATACAGTGGTGATGTAGGAACAGGATAAATTCAATAGTCATTCTTATCCAAGAATGGTAGGAATGAGAGCACAGAGCAATAACCTGTACATAGCAAGTCTCAAATCCAGCCAGTGCCTGTCACCATTTCATTAGTTAGATCTCAGTATTGTTCCCTATAATTTACTCTCCACATTTTCTAGACGGTTGTTATTTATATCTAGGCCCTTAATTCTACTCTCTGGACTCTTGACTCCACTTTCTCTTTTACTTTTTAATACCTTCCCTTTTTACAAGAAATTTGCAGCTGTGTGCCTTTCTTAGCCTGATTCCTACCTATATATAGGTCAGGACCCAAAGGGTTGAATTCATTTTGAACTTTCCCTATTTTGGCGCAAGCTAACAGTATGTCCTCAAATACAGTATTCTTGAGAGCCCTTATGGTTTTCCTATGAATATTATAGAATTCACTCATTAGACAAAAGCTGTGGCTATCTATTGCTTTAACTCAGGATCTTTCCTTGTCAGGATGTGTTGGAGCAATGCTCTTAAAATTCTTAAAAGTAATTTTAAATATTAAGAAGTTCTATGAGATAGTCCTTAAATCTTTCTGAAGTCTTAACAAAGGTTTTTACAGTCATGCTGTGAGGTGGTCTTTATCCCAGGGGCGTTTTTTTTTTTTTTTACTCTGAGAGCCTTTTTCCATTGAGAGAGGCTGAGAATATGATGCATTTTTTAAAAAAAACTGAGAAATTCCTGACTTCTTTTTACTTCCTCTAAATTTTACTTGAAAATGGAACAATTTTTAGCTTATTTCTAAATATCCTTATCATACACAGCTAAAGAAAACTGCTTAGTACTTGCAACTGAGTGGAACTCTTAGCCAAATATACCAGTTTATTTAATATATTTTCTATTTTATCCCAGGCAACATTTTTCTAAATTCCTCTCTTGTATGGCAAGAGTAACATTTCTTACAGATTCTAAAACAAAATTTCTTACTGTCCTTGCAGCTTCCATAATTATTATTCCATTGAAAATAATCCTCTCCATGCCCTTCAGGCCTCCATTAGCTATTCAATCCTAAAACGAAAGTCATATAAAGGTTGTTATTTTTTTGTTTTTCTTTTTCAGTTGTATCACCCCACTCTAGGTACTGATTTCTCTTCCAGTCATTTCTGCTCTATAACAAATCATCTGAAACCTTACTAGCTAAAAATAACGTTAAGCAAAGCATTGCCTCTCATGGTTGGGTGGCTTGACTGAATTCACCTGAGCACTGTGTTCTCTTAGGCAGCTGCTGTCAGATAACTGGGACATTAAAGGTTTAATTCAACTGAATGTCCAAGATGTACCCACTCACATTACTGAAAACTAATACTTGTTGTTGGCTCTGATCTCAGCCTGTGCTATCGGCTAAAGTGACTAACTATATGGACTTTAGACTATGAGACCCGTCTGGTCTGGGCTTTTAGCAGAAAATTGTGGGTAGGATCTGTGAGGCTAAATGACAACAGCAAGCGTTCCAAGAGTCCCAACTCTCATTAGGAACCAGCTTCACTGTGATCTATTGATTAAAAATAAGCACAGGGCCAGCCCAGATTCTAGTGAAGAATACCAAGCAATTATGTGAACACAAAGAGGTATATTCAGTGAGAAGACCATATTGTGAGACTAGCTACCACATGAAAATTATTAAGGTCTTAAATGTTATTTATTATAAATATACTTCATTGAGTGACTTAAAATTTTTCAGATATAGATGCATAAATATTATTAATTTTATTGAGTGGTTTTAAGTTTTTCAAAAATAAGAGCATACTTTTAAAATAATTTTCATTGAATATCATTGATATTTTCTTTAATCAGAAATTCATGTTGACTTTGCCTTTTTATTTTCAACTGTAGCCTGTTTTATTTTCAACATAAAAATGATATGTCATTATTGGTTTGAGTCTCTTTAAATAATATTATCCATTTTCTTAAGATTCAGATAATATTTATAGTTATATCTTGTTAAATTTTAAAAATATGAAATCAAGTAACATGTATGAAAATTTGTAACATGACTAGACCCAAAGTAAGAACCAATCATTTTTAACTTAAACAAATTATCTTCTTTTTACTTACTAATGTTTTAAACCTGTTTCCTAATTTTCTCCAACATTCACTATTATAAGTATGCTTGTAAAGATTAATCTCAATTCCCAAGAAGGGTAGTACTAAAGAATGTGCTATCCATCAGACAACTGCACTCATCTCCCATGCTAATAAGGTCATGTTTAAAATCTTGCATGCTAGGCTTCAGCATTATGTGAACCAAGAACTTCCAGGTGTCCAAGCTGTTTAGAAAAGGAAGAGGAACCAGAGATCAAATTGCCAACATTTACTGGATCATAGAGAAAGCTAGAGAATTAAGAAAAAAAAAAATACCCTTATTTCATCAACTACACCAAAGCCTTTGACTGTGTGGATCATAATAAACTGTGGAAAGCTCTTAAAGATATGGAAATACCAGACCTTTTTACCTGTCTCCTGAGAAGCCTGTATGCTGGTCAAACAGCAATAGTTAGAATCCTGTATGAAACAACTAAATGGTTCAAGATTGAGAAAGCAAACAAAAAATTGCTGTCACCTTATTTGTTTAATATATATGCTGAACACATCATGAGAAATGCCAGGCTTGATGAGTTACAAGCTGGAATCAAGATAGGTGGGAGAAACATCAACAACCTCAGATATGAGGATGATATCACTCTAATGGCAGAAAGTTAGAGGAACTAAAGAGCCTCTTGATAAGGATGAAGGAGGAGAGTGAAAGAGCCAGCTTAAAACTAAATATTAAAAACAAATAAGATCATGGCATCCGACCCCATTAGTTCATGACAGGGAAGGGAAAAGGTGGAAGTACTGACAGATTTCCTTTTCTTGGGCTCTAAAATCACTGTGGATGGTGACTGCAGCCATGAAATCATAAGACATTTGCTTCTTGGCAAGAAAGCTATGACAAACTTAGTGTGTTGAAAAGCAGAGACCTTACTCTGCCAACAAAGGGCTGTACAGTCAAGGCTATGGTCTTCCCAGTGGTCATGCACAGTGGTGAAAGCTGAACTCCTGAGAGTCCCTTGGTCAGCAAAGAGACCAAACCAGTCAATCTTATTGGAAGGACTGATGCTGAAGTTGAAGCTCCAGTATTTTGGTCATCTGATGCAAACAGCTCACTCATTGGAAAACTCCCTCATGCTGGGAAGGATTGAGGGCCAAAGGAGAAGACAGCATCAGAGGATGAGATGGCTGGATAGCATCACCGATGCAATGGACATGAACTTACACAAACTTCAGGAAATGGTGAGGGACAGAGAGGCCTGCTGTGCTACAGTCTATAGGGTCACAAAGAGTAGGACACAACTGGGCAACTGAACAAAAATAAAGATTACTAACAATAAATAGGCATATATAGGGCATTTTTTAATTCTCAAAGAAAAGTGAACTAAATGATCAAGATAATGGTATAATGTTTATTTTCAATGGGAACTGACTTTTTTTTTTTTTTAAGGTAACTGATTAACTGTGCCTAAATTTAGTCAATTATACTTCCTTCTGAAAAGGTAATCCCAATCTTAATCGTACTACCCATGGACCAAAATTCGCTCAGTTGTGTCCAACTCTTTGAGACCCTGTGGACTGTACAGTCCATGGAATTCTCCAGGCCAGAATACTGGAGTGAATAGCTGTTCCCTTCTCCAGGGGATCTTCCCAACCCAGGGATCAAACCTAGGTCTCCCTCATTACAGGCAGATTCTTTACCAGCTGAGCCACCAAGGAATTATCTTATTCATACCTTCTTAGAAATTTTTACTTTAAGGAAATCTTGGTGATTTGCAAAGCTTTTTTTTTTTTTTCTGAGGTCCACACTAACTGAGAAATTAGTTACAGAAGTAATGTAAATGGAACACCGCATATCTGCTTTATGAATTCACAGTTTCTTTTTATTCTTCATATGTAAATTGAAATTACTTATACAAGGCAGCATGCTTTTTGCCTTGCAGATAAAGGGTCTTTCACTGGAAGCTTGACAAATAGGGGAAACAAAGATTGCTTGTGTTCTTCACACTGAGTACAGATTATCTAAAAGAAAGAGCAAAGGCTGACCCACAATACTTTTTTCCTCTTAAAATCAATAGCTAAATCACTAATTTTTCAGGATCATGAATGAATGAGGATGTGGAGGGAAGCTAGAAGATATTCTTCTCAGTACATGCAAAAGGGTAAATGTCCAATATATGCCCAATGTAATAGGCAAATCAGGAGTACTAGGAGAAGAAAATGACTTCTTCTACCAGATGATATCAAAGATTTTATATTATCTCTCTAGATTTTCGAGGTATTCAATTGAAATGATTTATGAGTAGTTATTAAAAACCCAAGGGCTTCCCCGATAGCTCTGTTGGTAAAGAATCCACCTGCAATGCAGGAAACCCTGGTTCGACTCCTGGGTTGGGAAGATCCCCTGGAGAAGGGATAGGCTATTCACTCCAGTATTCTTGGGCTTCCCTTGTAGCTCAACTGGTAAAGAATCTGCCTGCAATGTGGGAGACCTGGGTTCTATCCCTGTGTTGGGAGGATCCCCTAGAGAAGGGAAAGGCTACCCACTCCAGTATTCTGGCCTGGAGAATTCCATGGACTGTATAGACCTTGCGGTCGCAAAGAGTCAAAGATTGTAAAAATATATAGTTATAGACCCAGGTGACATTAATGGTAAAGAATCCATCTGCCAATGCAGGACATGTGAGAGACACAGGTTCAGTCCCCAGGTTGGGAAGACCCCCTGGAGGAGGGCATGGCAGCCCACCCGAGTGTTCTTGACTGGAGAATCCCACGGACAGAGGAGCCAGCAGGGGCCTGGAGGACTAGAATCCACAGGTTCGCAAAGAGCTGGACACTACTGAAGTGGCTTAGCATGCACATATACATAGTTTATTAAGCTAAAGATTATTCGTGAAAAGAAAAATTGATGTGTGTAATACATAAGTTAAAACTTTTTAATGCTATTCTAAGAACATAAATATTCAGGAAGTCTCTGGCTATAGAAAACAATAAATTTATTACATGCAGATTGTTTTCATATTTCTGTAATCTATAAAGAATAGATAAAACATCTTTAAATATACTGTCAATTCATAGTATGAAAAATCAGAATTAGATAAAAATTTTCCCATTACATTTACAGTAGTGACATTTGGGCTTTCTAAACCTTTTTTCTATGTAAGTTTTCATATTACATATCAGTTTAACTTGTTCTTGCTACAAAGATATCAAAGCATGACGTGAATATATGTAGAAGAATTCTACAGCCATTATAATTCATTTCATTTTATGGCAACACAAAATTTTTTCTTTTACATTATTTGTGTTAACATTAAAGGAAGCAGTTCATCTAAGAGCCCCAAACTAAGAGATTGATGAGAATTATATCCTCCTTGAGTATTATCTTTGCTTCTGGATGGATTGTTTTCTTCAATAATATTTTTAAATGAGAATGTTCTGAATAAACTAAGGTGTTTCAGTCTAGGATATTTGTTCCACTCTGTACAATGCTCCTTCGACCAAGACACTCAGGGTTAAGGACATATCAAGAATTTTAAATGTGTATTGCAACAAAGGAGGTGTGAAGATCATGCTGAAAGGCAAAGTGTAAGTGTAAAGAAGATAGATTACTCATCCATGATTTAGGAAATATATGCTCATTCATTTTCTCATGAATCATGGATGTTAAAAGTTTCCAAAGATGAATGTTGGGTTTTCATTAAGAATCTCAGCACATTCTTGATTATTTATAATTTGAAATTTAATGACACAACTGAGAAAGAAAATCAGCTAAATTTCAGCTTAAATGTCCTTTTTTGTAAATTTGACCTTCCTCACAAATATATAGAACTCATGACACTCTGAGGATCTGGAAACCTGTACCTGTGAGGGCAGATTTCAATTTAAAAGGATTATGCTCCCAAATGCCAGAGCTGCCAACAGCTATCTATGGGAAGCTGTTTTGGGACATCGTTCCTAAAATTATTGCTTCTAGCAGATGGCTTATTCACAAGTGAGGATGATTCAATACTTAAAATGATGAAAAACATGGGACTTTTGGAGGTGAAAGACACTTGCGATGTTGAAAACCTTATATTTATATAAAATCTCGACAGTTAAGACACTAATAGGAAAATACTTGCCCCACCTGTTCTCATAAAATGCATTTTTCCCAAAATATAGTATGTATTAAAAATTATTGAGGGTATTGTGAACCATGATGGAAATAATTTTCAAATTTTTTTCAATTCTAGACTTTCTGCTCTCATATGGAAACCAACTTATTCATTTCACGTTGCAATATATTCTATGACAAATGCTTTTGAGATAATGATTTGTTCTCTTCTGAATTCTGGGTAGCTTATTGAGACAGTATCATGCTAATTAAAATGCACCTAGGAAGGTATCACTGTGGTCAGGACTTCAAAGATGGTTAAGACAAATTAATATTGTTGAACCCAAGAGATATATTATAAATTCCTCTTTATGCTCCCTTTATTTCTTTCAAGGACAGTTTACCCCCTGTAGACATAACTGATCTTTTAAGTTTCTTATTGTCTCCTCCTGAAGAGTACTTTAATTCACTGCTTAGCAACTTCAGACATTTTTTGCTGCATTATAACTTTTTAAATTCAAACAACATGACACAGCCACAATTTCCAAAATTGTGTTGGGAATTAGAAATTAGGAAGACTTTAAAAGGAGGTAAATTTTACTGTAGAAGAATGTGGTATGCAAACCTAAAAATTATGGGTTTTGATTTTGCATTTGCCAAATGAATTTAAGACATATCACTTAAAAGTAAAATTACTTATGTTAGAAATACTCATTGGAGGAAATGGCTAACTATTGGAAGATGGCAATTCAAGTTTAAGTTTCTATTCTTTGAATTTAATTAGAATTCATGAAGTATTTTTTCTATATTTAATATAGGTATGAGGATGCTTATAAAGTTGTGAATACTTATACTTTCTTTGGAAACAATGTGACTGATGGCACATAATGTTTCTCAGTATCCTATCTTGTCATGTGGAATAGTTCATATTCCTAGACTCAAGTAAAAATTGAAAAAAGTATGTAAATGGGGAAGATAAAGAATTGGACTATAAAAATATGTTTGTGTTATTATTTCAAACAAATAAGGCTGTGTTTTCCAAAGGTTGTATGCTCAAAGTCTGGAATCAAACTGCCTTTTGCATACTCTGCTCTTTCTAGTTGAGTAACTATAGGCATATGAGTTAATTTCCTTAAGCCTCAGTTTCCAAGTTATAAAATAGGGAGCATTTTAGTCACTGAATTTAGGACTGTATAGGGATTAAAGAGGAGAAGGCAATGGCACCCCACTCCAGTACTCTTGCCTGGAAAATCCCATGGACGGCAGAGCCTGGTAGGCTGCAGTCCATGGGGTTGCTAAGGGTCAGACACAACTGAGCGACTTCCCTTTCACTTTTCACTTTCATGCATTGGAGAAGGAAATGGAAACCCACTCCAGTGTTCTTGCCTGGAGAATCCCAGGGAGGGGGGAGCCTGGTGGGCTCCCGTCTATGGGGTCACACAGAGTCGGACACGACTGAAGTGACTTAGCAGCAGCAGCAGCAGCAGCAGGGATTAAAGAAAATAAATTGTATCAAGGCCTTAGTTCAGGGCCTGGCACAAAGTAAAGGCTTAGTGAACATATGCTTTATTATAAATAATCAAGTCATTTTTAATTGGGATATAATTGACGTAGCATTATATTGGCATAACATTATATATGACACAACATTATATTAGTTTTTCCTGGGTCTATATTATATTAGACCCAGGAGGAAGGAGCAGTGACCCCACACGAGACTGACCAGACTTGCCCGTGAGTGTCCAGGAGTCTCCAGCAGAGGCATGGGTCGGCGGTGGCTGCTGCAGGGCCGGGGGCACTGAGTGCAGCAGTGCGTGCAGGGCACCTTTTGAAGGAGGTCGCCATTTTCTTCATTACCTCCATCATAGTTTGGTCTCAGGTCCAACAACAGGGAGAGAACACAGCCCCACCCATCAAAAGAAAATTGGATTAAAGATTTACCATGCATGGCCCCACCATCAGAACAAGACCCAGTTTCCCCCTCAGTCAGTCTCTCCCTTCAGAAAGCTTCAATAAACCTCTTATCATTATCCCTCAGAGGGCAGGCAGAATGAAAACCACAATCACAGAAAACGAACCAATCTGATCACAAGGGCCACTAACTCAATGAATGAGCCATGCTGTGTAGGGCCACCCAAGATGGAAGGGTCATGGTGGAGAGTTCTGACAAAATGTTTTCTACTGGAGAAGGGAATGGCAAACCACTTCAGTATTCTTGCCTTGAGAACCTCATGAAGAGTATAAAAAGGCAAAAAGATATGACACTGCAAGACAACTTCCCAGGTCGGTAGGTGCCCAATATGCTACTGGAGAAGAGTGGAGAAATAACTCCACAAAGAATGAAGAGACAAAGCCAAAGCAAAAACAGTGTCCAGTTGTGAGTGTGACTGGTGATGAAAGTAAAGTCCGATTCTCTAAAGAACAATGTTACATAAGAACCTGAAATGTTAGGTTCAAGAATCAAGTCATTACCATCTTTCTAAATTCCATATATATGCGTTAGTATACTGTATTGGTGTTTTTCTTTCTGGCTTACTTCACTCTGTATAATAGGCTCCAGTTTCAGCCACCTCATTATGGGGCTGGTGCACTGAGAAGACCCAGAGGGATGGTACGGGGAGGGAGGAGGGACGGGGGTTCAGGATGGGGAACACGTGTATACCTGTGGCAGATTCATGTTGATGTATGGCAAAACCAATACAATATTGTAAAGTAATTAACCTCCAATTAAAATAAATAAATTTATATTTAAAAATAAAAATTATTATTAATTAGGAGAAAAAAGAATCAAGTCAAATTGGAAGTGATCAAATAAGAGATTGAACAGCAACATTTTAGGAAGCATGAACTAAAATGGACTGGAATGGGCAAATTTAACTCAGATGACCATTATATCAACTACTGTGTGCAAGAATCCCTTAGAAAAATGGAGTAGCCCTCATCGTCAACAAAAGTCTGAAATGGAGTTCTTAGGTACACTCTCAAAAACAAGAGAATGATCTCTGTTCATTTCCAAGGCAAACCATTCAATATCACAGTAATCCAAGTCTATGTCCCAACCAATAATGCTGAAGAAGCTGAAGTTGAGCCATTCTATAAAGACCTACAAGACCTTCTACAACTAACACCCAAAAAGGATATCTTTTCATTATAGGGGACTGGAATGCAAAAGTAGGAAGTCAAAAGATACCTGAAGTAACCAGCAAATTTGGCCTTGGAGTACAAAATGAAGCAGGGTAAAAGATAACAGAATATTACCAACAGAAAACACTGGTCATAGCAAACACCCTTTTTCCAACAACACAAGAGAAGACTCTACACATGGACATTATGAGATGGTCAATACAGAAATCAGATTATGTTCTTTGTAACCAAAGATGGAGAAGCTCTATATAGTCAGCAAAAAAAAAAAAAAAAAAGACTCATAGCTGACTGTGGCTCAGATCATGAACTCCTTATTGACAAATTCAGACTTAAATTGAAGAAGATAGGGAAAACCACTAGACCGTTGAGATATGATCTATATCAAACCCCTTACAATTATACAGTGGAAATGAGAAATAGATTCAAGGGATTAGATCTGATGCACAGAGTGCTTGAAGAACTATGGATGGAGGTTCGTGACATTGTACTGGAGGCAGGGATCAAGCCATCAGCAAGAAAGAGAAATGCAAAAAAGGCAAAGTGGTTGTCTGAGGAGGCCTTACAAATAACTAAGAACAGAAGAGAAGGCAAGGGAGAAAAGGAAAGATAAGCCCATTTGAATGCAGAGTTCCAAAGAATAGCAAGGAGAGATAAGAAAGCCTTCCTCAGCAATCACTGCAAAGAAATAGAGGAAAACAATAGAATGGGAAAGACTAGAGGTCTCTTCAAGAAAATTAGAGATACCAAGGGAACATTTCACGCAAAGATGGGCTCAATAAAGGACAGAAATAGTATGGACTTAACAGAAGCAGAAGATATTAAGAAGAGGTGGCAAGAATACGCAGAAGAACTATTCAAAAAGATCTTCATGACCCAGATAATCATGATGGTGTGATCACCCACCTAGTATCAGACATCCTGGAATGTGAACTCAAGTGAGCCTTAGGAAGCATCACTACAAAGCTAGCGGAGGTGATAGAATTCCAGAGGAACTATTTCAAATCCTAAAAGATGATGCTGTGAAAGTGCTGCACTCAATATGCCAGCAAATTTGGAAAATTCAGCAATGGCCCCAGGACTAGAAAATGTCAGTTTTCATTCCAATCCCAAATTAAGGCAATGTTGAAGAATGTTCAAACTACTACACAATGCACTCACCTCACATGCTAGCAAAGTATTGCTCAAAATTCTCCAAGCCAGTTGTCAAAGTACATGAACCATGAACTTCCAGATGTTCAAGTTGGATTAGAAAAGGCAGAGGAACCAAAGATCAAATTGCCAACATCCACTGAATCATTGAAAAAGCAAGATGGTTTCAGAAAATCATCTTCTTCTCCTTTATTGACTATGCCAGAGCCTTTGTGTGGATCACAACAAACTGTGGAAAATTCTACAAGAGATGGGAATACCAGGCCACCTGACCTGCCTCCTGACAAATCTATATGCAGGTCAAGAAGCAACAGTTAGAACTGGACATGGTACAACAGACTGGTTCCAAATCAGGAAAGGAGTACATCAAGGATGTATCCTGTCACCATGCTTATTTAACGTACATGTAGATTATATCATGCAAAATCCCAGTCTGGATGAAGCACAAGCTGAAATCAAGACTGCTGGGGGAAATATCAATAACCTCACATATGAAGATGACACCATCCTTATGGCAGAAAGTTAAGAAGAATTAAAGAACCTCTTAACAAAAGTAAAAGAGAAGAGTGAAAAAGTTGACCTAAAGATCAACATTCAGAAAACTAAGATCATGGGATCTGGTCCCATCACTTCATGGCAAATAGATGGGGAAACATTGGAAACAGTGTCAGACTTTATACTTTGGGGCTCCAAAATCACTGCAGATGGTGACTGCAGCCATGAAATTAAAAGACGCTTACTCCTTGGAAAAAAAAAGCTATGACCACCCTAGACAGCATATTTAAAGAAGAGACATTACTTTGCCGACAAAGGTCTGTCTAGTCAAAGCTATGGTTTTTGCAGTAGTCATGTATGGATGTGAGAGTTGGACTATCAAGAAAGCTGAGCGCTGAAGAATTGATGCTTTTGATCTGTGGTTTTGGACACCTGATGTGAAGAACCGACTCTGGAAAAGACCTTGATGCTAGGAAAAATTGAAGGAGGGAGAAGGGGATGACAGAGGATGAGATGGTTGGATGGCATCAGCAACTCAATGGACATAAGTTTGAGCAAGCTCCAGGTGTTGGTGAAGGATGGGGAAGCCTGGTGTGCTCCAGTCCATTTGGGTCGCAAAGAGTCAGACATGACTGAGCAACTGAACTATATTAGTTTCAGGTGTAGAATAGAAAAATGATCACCATCATAAATCTAGCTATTTATCACCACTACACATAGTTTTTGTTGTTGTTTTTGTTGTAGTGAGAACTTTTCAGATCTGATATCTTAGCAACTTTCAATTAAAAGTGCTCTCTTTTTAGGTATACTCTGGTATGTGTGCATGCATTTTCAATCGTGTCCGACTCTCTGTGACCCCATGGACTGTAGCCTGTCAGACTTCTCTGTCCATAGGCAAGAATACTGGGGTGTTTTGCCATTCCCTACTCTGAGGGATCTTCCCGACCCATGTCTCCTGTGTCTCCTGCATCGGCAGGCAAATTCTTCACCACTGCTCCACCCAGGAATCCTTTACTGTCTATTAAATCCCCACGACTTAGTTTATGATTGTAAGTTTGTATTTTTTAACCACCTTCACCCATTTCATCTACCTTGCCACTCTTCGGCTCTGACAACCACTGATCTGTTTTCTGTATCTGAGTTTGTTTATATTCCATATGTAAGTGCAATCGTGTTATTCACCTTTCTCCATCTGACTTTTTTCACTTAACATAATACACTTAAGGCCCATCCCTGTTGTCACAGATGACAGGATTTCCTTTTTTGAATAATTTATATATTATATATGTATTTAACATTTTATTCATCCACTCATCCATCTATGTACACTTAGGTGGTCCCCATATCTTGGCAATTGTAAATGATGCTGCTATGAATATTGAAGTGCATGTATCTTTTCAAATTACTATTTTCATTTTCTTTGGAAATGTCCAGAAGTGCAATTTCTGGATCATATGGTAGTTCTATTTTTAAATGTTTGAGAAAGCTCCATAGTGTTTTCCATAGTGGTGTCACCAATTTACATTCCCACTAGTATCCATGCTAGCACTTGTTATTTCTCATCGTTTTGACCATAGCCATACTAACAGTTGTGAGGTAATAATATCTCATTGTGGTTTTGATTTGCACTTTCCTGAATATTTATGATGTTGAGCCCCTTTTTATGTACCTGTTGGCAATCCGTGTGTCTTTGGAAAAATGTCTATTCAGATCTTTTGCCCATTTTTAAATCAGATTGTTTGCTTTTTAGATGTTGGGTTGTATGATCAAGAGTTATTTTATGTTCTTCCATTTGGCTGTAATACATTTCCCTGAAGGACATATCTGATTTTATTGCTCTCTTCAACACATTAATTTGAAAGGCTTTTATTTAAGTGAAGGTCAACAGCATTTACATATCAATAATTTGAAGACAACTTTATTGTCTTTTTCATATATGGCATACAATAGAACTGTAGGAGTGTAGTGTTATAGGTGGGTATTTTTTAAACAACTGGCACATTAATGGACATGCAGGCAAGGGCTAACATGAAGGGCTGTTTATCAGAAAAACCTGTTTTCAAGGCTGACCCTTGGCTGGCTTTTGAAACGTTCCCTGGGTAATTGATTGCTTTTGTGTCTGAGTCAGCGAATCCTGTTGTCCAACCTCTGTAAATTGTATACAAACAATACAGTTAATCGTAAGCACCTACTTTCCTTCTGAGAGTCTGGGATTTCAGTGATTGTGGCTGATCACAAAGGCAGAGTGTCTTTATTGTGTTGTTGTTTAGTCGCTAAATCATGTCAGAATCTTTTGTGACCCCATGGACTGTAGCCTGCCAGGCTTCTCTGTCCATGTGATTTCCCTGGCAAGAATACTGGAGTGGGTTGCCGTTTCCTTCTCCAGGGGATCTTCCCAATCCAAGGATTAATCCTACATCTCCAGTATCGAAAGACAGTTTCTTTATTTCTCGGCCACGTGGGAAGACCAAATTAGGCTGACACTGTTAAAATTCCCACTTCAAAGTGGAGAAAACGGAAATTAATTTTTCTCGTCCATTTGCTGGGTCTAGAAAATTAGTTTAAACACTCACAGTAAGTACACTGATTCTGCCAGTTAGTTACATGTCTCACTCATGTAGGCATTTGTATTATTGTCCTCCTTCAAAATGTCTTTTGCTTGTAACAAAAAATCTAGGAACAAAGGTTTCCCGGGATTTCATTCCAAAAGCACCAGGATCAATCATTTTGGCTAAATCATTTGTGTAGGTCCCATTTTCATGCTAGCTGAAAATATTCTACTTTTGTAAATGTTTCAAACTCAGACTCTCCAGTTTGGACTCTGGAACATTTCCCAGATTTCATGGATTTTTAACAATCCCTTAGTGAATCTATACTAGTTTATATTATTTTAACTGGATGTAGAGTCTTCTGAATTCTTCATATTGTACAGTTTAGATTAGGAGTTCTGATGGGAGAAATCTTAAGTAGTTAAAAGTCACAAGGGAATGCTTAATGCTAATCACTTTATTTACATAAATATCAATATAATGGGCTCCCTAGAGTTCCCATGTGCCCGTGCACATGTGTGTTGCTTTCTAAACCAGATGTGTTTATCCTTTTCTTTCCAATGCTTTCAAACTAAAGTCTGCTTAAATTTTGTATAAGTAAGTATATTTTGCAGAGTTTGTTTGTCATTGCTCAACAAGCAAAAATAAGAGTTAGAATAAAGGATAAAATTACTATACGTTTTCTCAATTACCCGTTTCAGAGGCATTATTTATCTCCTCAACCCTTATACAATATGTATGGATTCTCCAGTGCTGTAACTGACAATTATGAGTAGCCTTGCCCCCAAAAATCAGTTTCAATACAATTTTTAACATTTTATGGTATCATGGCAACAATAAAAGCAGGAGACAGCTTAGTAATTTTTCTAATAATGTACCTTTCTTCTCACTCTCTCACTCATTCTCTTTCTCTCTTTCACCCTTCTTACTTCCTCTTTCCATCCCTTATTCAATCACAAATATATTGGATAGGATTTTTTAATTTCAAGAACAGAAGTCAACTGTAGTTCACAATTTTTAAAAAAGTTAGGAAAAGAATTCTGTAGATGATCACAGGAATCTCTTGGGGACCAGATAACTGGGATTTGAGGCTAATTGGGAGGACACAATTTCCTGTTTGATTATATCCCAGAATTGATCTTGCAGTTGAATTCAGACACCATAGCCTACACTAACAATGCCACTGATGACACCAAAGCCGCTTGTCTCTGGTTAGAACTGCTCCACTCTTACACAGAGAAAAGAAGACGCACCTGCCCTGTCGCTATCTGTCCTAGAATAGGTGCTGCGTGACTCTCACTTCTTCACATCACTGGCTTCAAATGAAAGTTTCAGAGCAGGTGCTTGAGTGTGAACTTCCAGTGAGTCAAGACATGTAAGAAATTCAAATATTTGACTCCTCTGTGACAGAAGGTTTTGCCTCCTAAATTGAAGGAGCCCACACACATTGGACTTCTGTGCACATGCAGAATAACCTGAACAAACGGCAAATGTCCATACTACCAAATATAATCATGGATCCATTCAAGACAACTGCAAAAATGAGTCATTTAAGGATGACAGTTTATAAAAGACTAACAAAATATCTTTAATGGTTGTTCCTGAAAATAATAACATACTGCTAAAACTCTTCAGTAATTTTAATCTGTCTCAAAGCCAGTCTTCTGAACTAAGTCCCCTTGATTCTAAGTTTGGAATCACACAGGCAAACTTATTGTCCTTATATTATTCTAGGGGCTCATCTGCTATTATAGGAGAAATACCCGTTGATGTTTCAGATCCATTCATGACAGAAGGAAAAAAACAAAAGTGAATAAAATGAACCAAATTAAATAACACTTTCCTCCCTCACTTTAGACATTCTTCAGAAAAACCATGTACATTAATTAATTTTTGCTTACCACACAGTAGTTTAACAAAAATAGCTCTGAAAAGAAGGGAAGCAAAAAGCAAAAGGGAAAAGGAAAGATATACCCATTTGAATGCAGAGTTCCAAAGAATAGCAAGGAGAGATAAGAAAGCCTTCCTCAGTGATCAATGCAAAGAAATAGACGAAAACAATAGAATGGGGAAGATTAGAGATCTCCTAAAGAAAATTAAATACCAAGGGAACATTTCATGCAAAGATGGGCTCAATAAAGAACAGAAATGGTAGGGACCTAACAGAAGCAGAAGATATTAAGAAGAGGTGGCAAGAATACACAGAAGAACTATACAAAAAAGACCTTCGTGACCCATATAATCACGATGGTGTGATCACTCACCTAGACCCAGACATCCTGGAATGTGAAGTCAAGTGGGCCTTAAGAAGCATCACTACGGACAAAGCTAGGTAAGGTGATGGAATTCCAGTTGAGCTATTTCAAATCCCAAAAGGTGATGCTGTGAAAGTGCTGCACTCAATATGCCAGCAAATTTGGAAAACTCAGCAGTGGCCACAGGACTGGAAAAGGTCAGTTTTCATTCCAATCCCAAAGAAAGGCAATGCCAAAGAATGCTAAAACTACTGCACAATTGCACTCACCTCACATGCTAGTAAAGTAATGTTTAAAATTCTACAAGCCAGGCTTCAGCAATGTGAACTGTGAACTTCCAGATGTTCAAGCTGGTTTTAGAAAAGGCAGAGGAGCCACAGGTCGAATTGCCAACATCCAATGGATCATTGACAAACAAGAGAGTTCCAGAAAAACATATATTTCTGCTTTCTTGACTATGCCAAAGCCTTTGACTGTGTGGATCACAATAAACTGTGGGAAATTCTTAAGGAGATGGGAACACCAGACCACCTCACCTGCCTCCTGAGAAACCTGTATGCAGGTCAGGAAGCAACAGTTAGAACTGGACATGGAACAACAGACTGGTTCCAAATAGGAAAAGGAGTACGTCAAGGCTGTATATTGTCACCCTCCTTATTTAAATTCTATGCAGAGTACATCATGAGAAAAGCTGGGCTGGAGGAAGCACAAGCTGGAATCAAGATTGCCGGGAGAAATATCAATAACCTCAGATATGCAGATGACATGACCCTTATGGCAGAAAGTGAAGAAGAACTAAAGAGCCTCTTGATGTAAATGAAAGAGGAGAGTGAAAAAGTTGGCTTAAAGCTCAACATTCAGAAAATTCAGATCATGGCTTCTGGTCCCATCAGTTCATGGCAAATAGATGGGGAAACAGTGGAAACACTGGCTGACTTTATTTTTCTAGGTTCCAAAATCACTGCAGATGATGATTGCAGCCATGAAATTAAAAAATGCTTACTCCTTGGAAGGAAAGTTATGACCAACCTAGATAGCATGTTAAAAAGCAGAGAAATTACTTTCCAAACAAAGGTCTGTCTGGTCAAGGCTATGTTTTTTCCAAGTGGTCATGTATGGATGTGAGAGTTGGACTCTAAAGAAAGCTGAGCAGAGAAAAATTGATGCTTTTGAACTGTGGTGTTGGAGAAGACTCTTGAGAGTCCCTTGGACTGCAAGGAGATACAATAAGTCCATCCTAAAGATGATCAGTCCTGGATGTTCATTGGCAAGACTTATGATGAAGCTGAAACTCCAGTACTTTGGCCACCTGATGCGAAGAGCTGACTCATTGAAAAAGACCCTGATGCTGGGAAAGATTGAGGGCAGGAGGAAAAGGGGATGACAGAGGATGAGATGGTTGGATGGCATCACCTACTCAATGGACATGGGTTTGGGTGGACTCCTGGAGATGGTTATGGACAGGGAGGCCTGGCATGGTATGGTTCATGGGGACTCAAAGAGTTGGACTGAGCGACTGAACTGAACTGATATCTTAGTTATTTTGATTCACATTTCAATGTAGAATACCTAAAAGAATATGATTCGGTCATATTACTTGGTATCAAAATAATGAAATGCTCATGCTCTAAAAATGACATTTCCACACTTTCAAAGCAATGCATAATTATAGATTAAACTATATATTTTGGAACTCCATAAATCATGGGATCACATTTTAGAAAACTTAACTCCTGTGATCAGTGAGCTCTCTAAGTTGGATGATTCCCTTGGAATTAACCTATAATCTGAGCCACAAAGTGTGACTGAGTATAGCCTTTTCTAGTATATTAAGGGTAAAAATCATCTAAAAATTTCTCCCTTCAAATTCAGTAATCAATTTTCAAAATTTGATTAGAAAATATTATAAACTTGCTTTCATTTTTTTCTCCTACCCCATCTGCGTATACATGTAAATAAACACACACACACACACCCTTAGGATAGAGAAGAGTAAAACCTACATTTTACTATCAGTTTCCTCAGATTTAATTCTTTAAAAAACCTGACTTCAAGTAAAAATAAGTCCAAATATAGCATGAATTTACAGCTGAACTCACGTCTAGAGCAGTGGATAGGTGGCTTTTAAATCTGTTTGTATAACTAACCAACCCAATTATGAGTGGCAAGGAGGTAATGGGTGGGTGGTGGAGTTGGTCAGTGAAAGCAATAAACTTTCAAATAATATCATTTACTTCTATTTGGTTTTAAGAAACCATTTGGCAATCTATTTTGATAAATAAGTTATTGGCTACAGCCCCTTTAAAATTTATTTTAGACATTTTAAGTTTATTGTGCTGGCATTCCTCTTGCCCTTAAGGCATGAATAATCTGAAATAATACTGGCAGTTGTGCACTTATAGGATATAGAAATAATTGAATAAAAACTGAATTAATACAAAAGTACCTAGTACAGTATACCCATTAGGGCACAAACAACATTACTCTTCCCTAATATAAAATCTTTTTTTTTTCTATGGTTTTCTATGGCTTAGATATTGCTGTAAAGAAATAGAACACTGTATAATAACATTTAGAGCTTTTTCAATTTTAAGAAAGAAAACCTAAATTATTACATAACAGTTACTAAAGGAATTAATCTATTCTTTTGTCTCTCTATGCTCTGAAAATATATATTGTCAACTTGATAGAACCTTCATGATATTTTCAAACTCTTTTGGATCATGCTGATGAGATAGTGTGACACTCTCTTAAGAAAGTATGTAATGTGATTTTGTTGGATTGGAACCACACAGTGACAGGAAGGTTCAGGTGATTACTAAGGAATGGGGGTAGGATGGCACTTCCAGATTGTAGCATTTTCATAAACTGTACATTCTCTGAGGGGTTGTTTATTATGATTCCCTCAGGATCAATCTGAACACTTCTTGTGAAACTTGCCACATTCCAAATCAGTGCTCCATTCCCAAGACAACTTCCTTCTGTGCCATGGATTCTTCACACAAAGTATTTCATCAAGTGATAGGTGTCCTCTAATTCCTCTTTCATCTCATCATAGTCTGGTTCATGAATTTTCAGTTCATGTTCTCTCACATTTGTGAGAACTAGAACAGTTAGATCACTGCTAACTGGACAAGCAATTAACCCTGGCCATCCAACAGTCCTTTCAGGATTTTAATGTTTTTCCCCCTTGCTTCATATTCTTATACTTAAATCTATGTTGTGATTTTACCAAGTGCTATTGAAAGAGTCATATCATGGGTGATTCTAGTTCATTATCTTTATGAAAAGAGGTGGCAGATAAATTAACATTGTCTCATCTATACTTACAAAGATGTGATGTTTCAGGGGCCTAAAATGAGGTGAGAGCAGCTGAGGGATGGTTTACCTATGTGGTGGGTAAATGATAGAAAAGGAAGGATAAAGGAGATAGATCAAACCAGTCCATCCTAAAGGAAATCAACCCTGAATATTCTTTGGAAGGTCTGATGCTGAAGCTGAAGCTCCAACACTTTGTCCACCTGATGTAAAGAGCCAACTCATTGGAAGACCCTGATGCTGGAAAAGATTGAAGGCAGAAGGAGAAGGAGATGACAGAGGATGAGATGGTTGAATGGCATCAGCAATTCAATGGACATGAATATGAGCAAACTCTGGTGGATAATGAAAGACAGGAAAGCCCGGCATGCTGCAGTCCATGGGGTCACAAAAAGTCTAACATGACTTAGCAACTGAACAGCAACAACAACAAAAGGAGATAGTATCTTGTTGAGAAACCAAATTTGAATGCCAAGCAGAACAACAACAGTAACAACAACAACAACAACAACAAAAAAAAAAACAGAGGAAAAACACAGACCCTCTCAAAGAAATAAATGGATAGTTGGGCTGAATTCTCTGTTAGAGATTCTCTTTACAGGTTTTTATGCTTTCTGCCTTTGGCAAAATCTAAATTCTTAAAGGCAGTGAGCTAATTTGAATCTCACACCTCTCTCAGAAAACCCTAATTCCAAAAGCCTGGGGATGGATTTCTTCAGGTTTCCCAATGGGTTATTTAGATCTGTCATTGGATACTCTACCATGGATAAATAACTTTCCAGCTAAAGAGGGATGCAGTTACTAATTCTTTAAAAAGATTCTGTCTCTCCACTAATTTTATTTGCAAAATTTTGTCTTTAAGCCTCTCATGGAGCCTCAGAAATGAGTCTTCTAATCAGCACTGCTCCTATGAACCCTCTGGGCATTCATTTTAAGAATCCTTTGCATCCCAGTTTCCTCATTAGGGCTTCCCTGGTAGCTCAGACAGTAAAGAATCTGCCTGTAACAAAGGAGACCAAGTTCAGTCCCTGGGTTGGGAAGATCCCCTGGAGAAGGGAATGGCAACCCACTCCAATTCTTGCCTGGAGAATTCCATGGACAGAGGAAGCTGGCAGGCTATGGTCCATGGGGTCACAAAGAGTTGGACACAGCTGCATGACTTTCACTTTCACTTTCCTCATCTGTAAGAGACAGGATAAGAATACTTACCCATCTATCTCGGGGGGCTTTGAAGATCAAATGCAATAATGTCCAAAAGGTTCTGGGTACAAAAATAAAACCTATAACAACATAAATTATAATTATGTTTCTCATTTTCTCTCTTAAGCATTTCATTTACCTCCCACCTCCTACCCTCATTCCTAAGGATAAGTGTACAGGAAAATATGCCTTTGCCACTAACCCTTTGCTCAGTGTGTCCATCTCCCTGTGTCTTTAAATAAAGTTCTACTCATTTTTCAGATCTCAGCTCAAGACTAACTTCTTCTTGGGAGGTTGACTTCAAGTCTTAATATCGGCCAAACTCTTATAATAAAATGGGATTTAATTCCCTTGGAGGACTTAACTCAGATTTTAATTAAACTTAGTTTTATGATTATTTGTCTAATATCTGTCTCCTGTATGAAAGTATATGCACCACAAGAACATCAGCTGTGTATTTATTAATCATTTCTTTATTCTCCTTGCTTACAATACTGTTTTGTTGAAGGTAGGTGTTTAAAAATACTAGTAGAATAAACTGAGTGAACACAAGAATGAATGTTGTCTTCAGAAGTCAATTTAAGAAAGAGGAATTGAAAATATAAAAATTATATTTAATTTGGAAACTTGGAACTCATGTGTGAAATTAGGAAGAGCTAACTTAGCAAAGCATCTATGATGAAAGATGAAGAACAAGCATGAGGCTAAATGCAGTGACAGTGATCAGATAACTTGTTCAAATGTCTGTCGATAAAAGAGAGAAAGGAGAAAGAGGGGATAAGGGAAAAAAGGAAGAAAGCAGTTGAAAGTATTCTTCCCAAACCTAGTGAATATACTTTGTTTTAGGGTCGCTGGATAAGTAGAATCAACAAGTCTAAAAGAACGTACTCCAAAACCTGCGGATGATTTAGAGGCAGAACTGGAGCATGGCGATGGCATAGGTTATGGACTTAAGGCTGTCAGTTGCTTGTATGGAAAGAGGACCAGCACAGAGGATGACGATGAAGTACAGCATTTTTGGAGGGTATCTGTCATTGCCTTGTTAGTGTATCAAGATAGTTGGCTTCCTTAAATGTGATTCTGTAGTGCAGAGCACGGAGAAGGCAGTGGCACCCCACTCCAGGACTCTTGCCTGGCAAATCCCATGGACAGAGGAGTCTGGTAGGCTACAGTCCTTGGGGTCGCCATGAGTCGGACACGACTGAGCGACTTCCCTTTCACTTTTCACTTTCATGCATTGGAGAAGGAAATGGCAACCCACTCCAGTGTTCTTACCTGGAGAATCCCAGGGACGGGGAGGCTGGTGAGCTGCCATCTGTGAGGTAGCACAGAGTTGGACAAGACTGATGCGACTTAGTAGCAGCAGCAGCAGCAGTGCAGAGTGAATGGTGCCCTTCAGTGATTTTGCTACACTGGAGTCTGGGTAAGAGGTTAGTTGATGTCAAATGGTGCAGGGCTCAGTCCTTCAGGTTGCTTAATGCACATAAAGTGAGTGCTTATATATCACATATGTAGAGTCCTTAAGGATCCTGTATGTTGCTCTGAACAGGCTACAATGGTGATGTAGGTAGTACAGACTTTACCAGCCTAGATAAATTGTCTCCTGTGTTCATATACCTAGTCTTATCAACAATCTCACTTGGATTCACTGCTCACTTTGGTCATCTCAGTTGGTTTTTAATTAGGTTGCATCAATGCAAACATCAAAAAAAAAAAAAAAAAAAACAATTTCCAATGGTAGAGCCCCATTATACTTCAAGACTTTAGGTTACAGTACCTTCCTCCCCCCAGTTTTCCTGTCTGGTAAAAGGGCTGCTTCTCCATCTCCAGCTTGGTTGACATGAAACTCTACTGTTTTTCTTTCATCTGTCATCTGTTGCCAGACATCTGATCTCTTAAAATTTCTAAGACTTGGAGAAGTTGATGGCTAGAAATTCTCTCCCCGCCCCTCCACCGCAGAAACAATTGGTCTCCAGCTTTCAGGAGAAGGTCTGTGGTTGCCAGAGGTGTTGGCTGTAATACAAATGGAGGGAAATATTTTTAAAATGTAATGTTCCATCTCAGTGCTAGTTAGCTGTCTACCGTAATCAAAACAAAGCCAAGTCTCCAAATGACCAGTTCCTCACCCAGTGTTGTATTCAAAGAAATCTCATGCCTGTGTCTAAAAGTAATCTTAAAACATTTAGATGTTAAATGCAGTCTAGAGACAACAAAGGGGGATTGTTTCTCTAATGTAAAGAAGGATTTCTTAAAGATTCAATTTCCTTAACTTTCTTTCAGAGTCTTACAGAGAGTTCTCTGAACCTTCTCATCTCTTGCTAAAATCCCAGAAAATTCTTTATCTTCTCAGATTTCTTCACTCCTCTTCCCAGTCCCCTTTGGGCACCAGACCCATCAGTGATTTTCCATATAAACAAAGGAAAGTTGGTTTTGTGCCTCTCAATTTTCCTAGACAGTCATCTCTCTGATTCTAAACAATGCAGAGAAAGAACTGAGCAGGGAATCTGGAATTCTCCCTAGCAGACAAAGAGGAAAAGTGTGAATTCTCTCTCTCTCTTTTTTTTTTTTTTTTGGTCACACAAGCTAGCCCCCACATGTCTCATTTCTCCTGCAAATGAACACATTGTATACCTATAGACTCTGAAGTTGCACCACCGCATCTGTTTTGTCTTTGTCTTTTTAAAATTAATTTTTATTGGAGTATAGTTGATTTACAATGTTGTGTTACTTTCTTCTGTACAAGAAAGTGAATCAGCTATACATATACACATATCCACGGGCTTCCCGGGTAACACTTGTGGTAAAGAATCCACCTGCCAATGCAGGAGACATAAAAGACACAATTTTGATCCCTGGTTCGGGAAGACCCCTTGAAGGAGGGTATGGCAACCCACTCCAGTATTCTTGCCTGGAGAATCCTATGGACAGAGGAGCCTGGCGGGCTACAGTCCATAGGGTCACACAGATTCAGACATGACTGAAGTGATTTAGCACATATGCATGCACTCTTATTTAGATTTTTTTCCTATATCAGTCATTACAGAGATCTGAATAGAGTTCCCTGTGCTATATAGTTGGTTTTTATTAGCTATCTATTTTATATATTGTAGTGCATATATGTCAATCCCAATCTCCCAGTTTATCCCCCACTTCTTCACAGATGTGGAAAACAAACTTATGCATTGGCCTCATTTGAATTCAAAGCTGCCAATACTGGATATTTGACTTGGAGCTAGTCTGGCAATTTTCTCCTCACTCAGTAGAGTTAACAGCTACCACACAGGGATGTTGAGAGGATTCCATGGATAATATATGAAGTTTCTGTTGTAAATGCCACAGAGTTAGCTTGCAGCAAGAGCTAGTTACCTTTGCAATAGGGTTCTGCTTGTGACAGCAATTATAACTGTCACTGTAATAATTATGATGATTATTTCAAAAATTTTTGGTTGGGTACATAAAACAAGTTCAAAAATTTGTCCAAAGAGATTGGTCACTTCTACATTTGACCTTGAATTGTATAATGCATATGCTACAGTAAATTTTAAAAGGCTTAGTATTTTAATATCAGAAAAATAAAGCAAAGAGAATAAATTTTAGCATGGTTATTAGTAAATTCCTTACCACAGTTAAAACTGGATATTTTAATGAGGTGTTTTCTCTTATTTCATTACTTGTTGACAAAAAATCCCTTGAACACGATCAATGCTAAAATCTCACTTGGGGTACTATTTAATATCCTCATCTTTAAAAATTAAAAATTACCTCGCTCCTTACTGACTTTCGCTTGCCATTTGTCTCTTTTTGTAGCTCATTGCAAAAGATTTGTTCAATAAATGTGACATTACTGTTAAAATTATTTTAAGATAGCTTGTTTACTTTTGCTTCAAAGGAAATAGTCAAATAATTTTACTACCAGCTTAATCCTCCAGTAGAGCAGTTCTAGTGTACTTTGCATTAATGTGTTTATATCTAAAAATGAAACAACATGCTGAGTCAGTAAGAAGAGAAGGAATCTTAAGCCTTTAGGCATCTTTTTACTGAGCTGAAGAATTTACTTTTATGAATCAGTGTTCCTCTAGAATAACTAATTGAATATATTTCAGAAATTCTTTTAAATCAAGATGTTTGTGTTTTTCTTAAAGAATCATAGTTTGTGTCAAGATACTTTAATCAATTGAGTTCACATGGATGGATTGAATCTGTTTTAGTGTATGTTTTATTCAAGGAGAACTAATGATATTCTTCCACTCAGGGATTTAGGGAATAAAGCTGTTTGTTTATTAAAACGAAAATAGCAAGAATATCTCAGAGTAAATGCAACTCAAGCTAGAAAAATACTTTTGTATTTGAAAATAGAAAGTCACTAATCATTTTTTTTTTAATAATGTGAGGAACCAGTAGGAGTGAATGCCATCTACAGGTATTTGAGGATGAAGAAGTGGAGAGGAAATATATGCAGGCAGTTTACCATCTCTTTGAAAATTGTTATCACTGGTAGCTTCAGGAAGGGAAAAGAGAGAAAAGGAAGGTTAGGTTAGAATGTACTTGAATGTGTTTGTAGGCTAAGGGGAAGATAGAAAAATTAATATTGATCCACACAGGTTAAACACCTGCCTGGCATTTGATATTTAGCTGGAGTTGAAACAAGGGTTTAATCCTATTTTCCTTTGATGGCAAGGACTACGTGGTAATTCACTGTTCACAGACTCCTGCTGTGCCCATAGGTGAAGGAGTGAGGGGAGAGAAAAGAAAACTCCAGTGGCCACTACAGAGAAGTCTGGTGACTGGATCAGGTGCAAGTATAACTCTTAAAGTGATGCACTTTCCTCAGTGATAGAAAAAAAAAAAGGATTGGTAAAGTTATAGATAAGGATGAAGAAGAAAAAAAAAATGGCAGGCACTAACAGATGTTGTCTTTCCAGATAAGCTTTAGAATTCATTCGTTTATATCTACAAAATCACTTCCTCAGATTTTTTGAAGACAAATTTATGTCTTTATTGGAATTTTAATCACTGGGGACCCTGGAAAACAATTCAGAACATTTTTGAGTTGTGAGAATAGAACAGAACACAGAAAGGATAGTGAACAAAGAAAAAGATACTTATCTACACTAATAAATGTTTACAACTAGCCTCTAGAAAGTTTGAGAGTGATGAGTGATGAGTGATGTTTGTCTCCTATGAGAACTGCCTTTTTAGCCAGTCTTCTTTTTGCACTCCGTTCCATGGTGGCTCAGTGGTAAAGAACCTGCCTACCAATGCGGGAGATGTGGGTTCAATCCCTGGGTTGGGAAGATCCCCTGAAGAAAGAAATTGCAACCCACTCCAGCTTTCTTGCCTGGGAAATCCCATGGACAAATGAGCCTGGAATGTTACAATCCATGGGGCTGCAAAAGAGTTGGACACTACTTAGTAACTAAACAACAACAACCAGTGTTCTATTTATTGGAACCTGGCCTGCTAAATGTCATCCTAATCCCCGTAATTACCTTGATGACATTCCCTTCCTTTAAATAAAATTTATACTTCCTCTTGTCACCTTCATTTCAGTTTAGTTCTCTGTGAATTCCAAGGGTCCAGTATTACTTCCAGCAAACATTTCTATGTAGTAAGAGAATCCTTTTAGACACAATGTCTTTGTCCTTGAATCTGATCGAACTGTGATTTCTTGGTGGGATTTCTAAAATTTCTGCTTTCTCAGTGGGTCACAGAGGAAGAGATCCCTAGAGTTCACTATTTTCGTATTCTTTTCTTCCTAGGAACTGAGACAGATTACCCAGACTCCCTTGCAGTTAACTGGGGCTCCATGACTATGGGCTGGCCAAGAAATATAGTAAAAAGTGATACATACTTTCAAGAGTGAATCACAATGACTCTTCCCCTTTCCACATATTTTTTTTCTTTTTAAAAAATATTTTCTAATTGAAGTATAGTTGATTTATACTATTGTATTAGTTTCAGGTACATAATATAATGATTCAGTTTTTTTGAAGATAATATTCCATTATAAATTACTATAAGATATTGGGTACAATTCCCTGTGCTATACAGTAAATCCTTATTATTGATCTATTTTAAGTATAGTAGCTTGTGTTTGTTAATTCCATACCCAAAATTTATCCTTATCTCCCTCCTGTCCCCAAATTGTGTTAAATGCATTTAGATCAATTTTTAGAACTGTTATATTAAAAATACTGCGTGTTCAGATTTTCATGATTTAATATGATGTTACCTGTAGGCTTTATGCAAATATTCTTTATCAAACTGAAGAATTTCCCTTTGGTCCCTAGTATGATCTGTGTTTTTGTCTTGAATGGACTTTGGATTTTGCAAAATGCTTTTATGACTCAACTGATATGATAATATGATTTTCTATTTCTATTGATTACATTGATGAATTCTCAAATATTTAGCCTGCTTAGCATATCTGGAATAGATTTCACTTGATCATGGAGTATGACACTCTTTATACCTTTTGAGTTCAATTTGTTCATATTTTTGAGGATATTTTTGTCAATGTTCATGAAATAACTGGTCTATAGTTTTCATTTCTTATAATACCTTAATCTGCTTTGTTGTTTGGGGCAATGCTATTCTCAGAGATAGAGGCAAGTTTTTTCACTGTATCTTTTCCTGGACAAGATTTTAGAGAATTAGTGCCATTTTTTCTTTAAATGTTTGCGAGAATTTACCAGTAAAACCATTTGAGTCTGGTGATTTATTGGTTTGGATGGCTAGTTTATGATTTAACTTCTTTACTAGATATAAAATTACTGAAGTAATTTACTTTTTTGTGTGTTTTGGTACTTTGTGTTTTTCAAATAATTGGTCTATTTTATCTGAATTATCAAATTTGCAGACATGAAGGTGTTTATATATTTTTTATTGTCATCTAAATCCAGGGAATTAGCAGTAGTGATCCCCTTTCAGTTATGATATCGATGTTTCACGTCCTCTCTCTTTTCATATTCGTTAGCCTGGCTAGAGGTCTGTAAAGTTTGTGGTTCTTTTCAAAGAACTATTTTTTAGTTTTGTTGATTTTTCTCTATTGTTTTCTTGTTTTCAATTTCATGCTTAGTGCTCTAATTTTAATTATTTTTTTCCTCCGCTTGCTTTAGAGTTAAATTGATCCTTGTTTCCTAGTCTTTTAAATTGGAAGCTTGGGTTATTGATTTTAGATCTTTCTCTTATATTACATGCACTGAATGTTATACATTTTCCTTTAGGCATTGAACTATTTTTATAGCATGACAATGATTTTGATAGGTTTTATTTTTATTTTCATCTAGTTCAAAATTTGTTTTAATTGCTCTTGAGTCATCCTATTTGACTCATATGTTATTTGCTATTGAGTAATGTACCATTTAATTTCCAAATGTTTGGTGATTTTCCAGCTGAGTTTTTGCTACTGATTTTGTAATTCCACTGTGGTATGAGTGTGTACTCTGTAGGACTTCTATTCCTCCTATTTGATGATATGCTTTATGGTCTAGAATGTGGTCTCTTGTGGTGAATGTTCCATGTGAACTTGAGCATAATGAGCATTCAGCTCTTATTGAAGAGTGTATTCTAATATTATCAGTTAGACCAAAAGGATTGATAGTGACCTTCAGGTCCACTCTCTCTTTACTGATTTCTACCTACTTGACCCACCAATTAGTAAAAAGGGGAGTGTTTTAATTTACAAAGACAATAGTGCATTTACCTATTGCTTGTTTCAGTTCTATCACGTATGTGAAGCTCTATTGTTAGGTACATACCCTTTTAGGATTATTATGCTTTCTTGACGAGTTGACCCCTTTATCACTTTGTAATATCCTCTTATTAACTCTCAGTCTTTCAGCCAGCTTCTGTCTCTGGACTGTGGTCTTCTCAAGTCTTTCTTTATATACAATTTTCAGGTAAGAATACCCGGGCTGGCCTGAGAAGTTGCCCATCATTTTTCTCATACAATGCTTATGTGGATAGTTGTATTGCCGTCTCCCAATCTAGTCCACACTGTATAAAGCAATAAGTATATTAATAGGTAGCACTTTTATTTATTTATTTATTATTAAATTTATTTATTTATTATTTTACTTTACAATTCTGTATTGGTTTTGCCATACATTAACATGAATCCACCACAGGTAGGTAGCACTTTTAAAACTCATACTATGTATTAGGCACTGGGCTCAGCACCTTACATATATTTACTTCTTTGTTTCCTATAAATACCTCGTGAGGAGGCACTATCCTTATCTGTATTTTATAGTTGAGGAAACTGAGAGACACATTAAATAATTTTCTCAGGGTCAGTAGCTAAATGGCAGGTCAAGATTTTGTCATTAAGAAGACTACATCTTGAATAATTAGAAATTTGCGTGGATAGATGTTGGATAAGTGAGCTTTTGTGTCGCCAAATAAAAGCATAATTTTAGCTTGTTATCACTTTCTCATGTCACCATGAAAAGGCAATAAATAGCACAATGTTTCTACAACCACTTAGTGTATTGTTTACCAACCATTTCTGTGATTGCTACCTGACAGCAAGTCAATACTTGTTACTTCTGAGTGTTTTTGTTTCTTTAGTAATCTCCAAATTTACATTCCTCCAATACCATGAGGTGTAATTCAGTGTTCACTATTAAATGAATTAGCTAGGTGGATCTGTAAATGTTTCTGACGAAATTAGGTTTCATTTTCTGTGGAGTCTGGTGGATGAAATTACAGCATTTAATTTAGTGAATTATGAGGACACAGGCTGTTCTTCATTGATTTATTCACCTTTTCCCCTTTAGTGTGGACTTTGAAAATGTAGTTATAACTATTTTATTTCCAAGAGAAAATAAAACATTGAATTTTCAGGGCTGGAATAGTAGCACAAATCTGGGTTATTTTTACATAATTCTTATAAGTTATGTTGAAAACTGCTTATACATGGTAGCCTATTTTACATATTTATTGACATGAACAACCATATCTTATATCTTAGGCTAAAAAATTGGGACATCTGGCTGTCAAACAGTCTCCCATCTTGCTCATACTATATTGGTCTATTATATAAATTTTCACATTTTATGGAATTTGGCAAGAAAAAAGAACCGGTGCTTAAGAGGCAGCTTATGTAATTTAAACTATGTATTTACCATGTATCTGTGTTTTCTATAAACTCCTTGAATAAACCTAGGTATGAGAATTTGATTCTTTAAAAATATATTTTTATGAAGATAGTAAGCTCAGTGAAACAATTAGACCCACTGGTCAGCTGACATGAAGGAAATAATTATTTTTAGGTAAATATGGTGGAATGTATTATCACAGGAGTCCATTTCCATGTCCCAAACACATAGAATATAGCTGAATAAATTAAATGCATAGCGAAGCTTGAAATGAAGAATGGAAAAATCCACAAGTGTTTGAAATGGAGCAGAAAAGTCAAGAAAACACACTTATTAGATGTCAAGCCAAGATGCCTATAGGGAAATTGGAATGAGATATGAACTTTAAACAAAGAACATAGGCCTCCATACAACCACATGGATAATAATCCTGACCACTGAATCGGGAAGTACAACAAGCAGGATTTGAATTGCCATGAGAAACCCTGTAGCCATCAAGGGATATGTTATGAAATGTTGCCTAGAAAAATTCCACCCCAGCTGCCACAGGGAAATAGCAAAGAAATTCTCTATCATCTCTCTGAATTCTCCCCTCTCAGTGTTACTCTTGTAAACCTTTGTAACACTTGAGAGTTGAATAAACGTAAGCATTCTCTTGACTATGCATCTGTTGCTTTCTCTGCTTTGAATATTCTTCCTCCAGAGAGCCATGCATGTTATCACTTCTTGTTTGTCAAGTCATTGCTCAAGTATCATCTTGTCAGAAAGGCTTTCCTCACTGCTGTATATACAATAGCATCTGTTTCCCCAGCCTAGAATACTGTGTGATCCCTTCACCTTTTTTTAAATTTCAACATAGTGCCTACCATCATCAAAAACATGAAGAATTCATTAGTTTATCATCAGTCTTCTATCACTAGAATTAAGCTGTATGCAGACAGGGACCTGTTTAGGCACTTAGCTTAATGATATATAGTATATAAAATATAATATATAATATATGATTATATAATATATATAATGTATCATTATATAATATATCATGGGCCACATAGAAGATGCTCAGTTGTCCTTATTAAGAATAAGAGAAAGGAGAGAAGGAAGAAAGAAAGAAAGAAAGAAAGGGAAGACATGCCTCAAATAGGTAATAGGTAGAAGGTTACCTCTCTAAAAGAATTCAAGCTAGATTTAGAAAAGGCAGAGGAAAGTGAAAGTGAAGTCACTCAGTCATGTCCGACTCTTTGTGACCCCCATGGACTGTAACCTACCAGGCTCCTCCATCCATGGGATTCTCCAGGCAAGAGTAGTACTGGAGTGGGTTGCAGTTTCCTTCTCCAGGGGATCTTCCTGACCCAGGGATTGAACCCGCGTCTCCCGCCTTACAGGTAGACACTTTAACCTCTGAGCCACCAGGGAAGCCCCAGAAAGGAAGGCAGAGGAACCAGAGATCAAATTGCCAAATCTCCTGGATCATAGATAAAGCAAGAGAATTCCAGAAAAATCATCTACTTCTGCTTCATTGACTACCCTAAAGTCTTTGACTGTGTGGATCACAACAAACTGTGGAAAATTATTCAAGAGATGGGAACAACAAACCACCTTACCTGCCTCTTGAGAAATCTGTTTGCAGGTCAAGAAGCAACAGTTAGAACTGGACATGGAACAACGGACTAGTTCCAAGTTGGGAAAAGAGTAGATCAAGGTTGTATACTGTCACCCTGCTTATTTAACTTACATGCACAGTACATCATGTGAAATGCTGGACTGGATGAAACACAACCTGGAATCAAGATTGCCAGGAGAAATACCAATAATCTCAGATAGGCAGATGACACCACCCTTATGGCAGAAAGTGAAGAGGAACTAAAAAGCCTCTTGATGTAAGTGAACGAAGAGAGTGAAAGAAGCTGGCTTAAAACTCAACATTCAAAAACCGAAGATCATGGAATCTGGTCCCATCACTTTATGGTGAATAGATGGGGAAACAATGGAAACAGCGAGAGACTTTATTTTCTAGGGCTCCAAAATCACTGCAGATGGTAGCTAAAGCCATGAAATTAAAAGATGGTTCCTCCTTGGAAGAAAAGTTATGACCAACCTAGACAACATATTAAAAAGCAGAGACATTACTTTGCCAACAAAAATCCATCTAGTCAAAGTTATGTTTTTTCCAGGAGCCATGTATAGATGTGAGAGTTGAACCAAAAGGAAAGCTGAGTGCCGAAGAATTGATGCTTTTCAACTGTGGTGTTGGAGGAGACTCTTGAGAGTCCTGTGGAGAGCAAAGAGATCCAACCAGTCCATCTTAAAGGAAATCAGTCTTAAATATTCATTGAAAGAACTGATGCTGAAGTAGAAGCTCCAATACTTTGGTTACCTGATGCAAAGAACTGACTCATTGAAAAGACCCTGATGCTGGGAAAGATTGAAGGCAGGAGGAGACGGGAATGACAGAGAATGAGATGTTTGGATGGCATCACTGACTGGATGGACATGAGTTTGAGCAAGTTCTGAGAGTTGGGGAAGCCTGGCGTGCTGCATTTCATGGGGTTGCAAACAGTCGGACATGACTGAGCGACTGAACTGAACTAAAAGAATAGTAGGCTTGATAATTCTTGTTTGATTGCTCACTGAGTTAACAAACTTGTATCATTAAAAAAAGTCACTGCTATTATGAAGTCATTAGTGGTACTGTGTTGGGGAGCAGAGATAAGCATTGGCATTACAAAGAAGCAAGACTGAATCTGTTGAAAGTGTCAATTTATTAATCATCAGTGCATTGCTTCCTTATAACTTGGGTTTCAGTTTATGGCAGAAATTGTTTATTGTTCTTGATCCTGCTTGACTATGAGGAAGTTTGTCCTCAAGACTGGGCTACTACAAAGACACCAAAGCATTTGAACTCACATTTATACTCTCATTTCTTTTTTCTAATCTCTGTCCTTCTGTGTCTCACTTATCTGTAGCAATAGATGTGATGCTTAGAAACTTCTGTCTCTTATAAATGTATCTGATGTTAAATGGATTTTGAATAAGATCAGAGCAACCAAATAAGTCCCAGTCAGCAGAACTCTTCATGTCCTATGACACAAATATCAAGCATTTACATTTATTAATGCCTAGAAACATTTTCTCATTATTTGGTGTATGCTGATGCTAAATCGCTCAGTCTGACTCTGCGACTCATGGACTGTAGCCCACGGGCTCCTCTGTCCATGGGATTCTCCAGGAAAGAATACTGAAGTGGATTGCCATTTCCTTCTCCAATTTTGGTGTATAAGTTTGTGCTATTTAAGTCAGATAAGCTTATTTTCTGAGGCTTCCCATGTGGTGCTAGTGGTAAAGAACCTGCCTACCAATGAAGGAGATATATGAACTCAGGTTTAATCCCTGGGTCAGAAAGATGTCCTGAGGAGGCCATGGCAACGCCCTCCAGTATTCTTATTTGGAGAATCCCACATCAGAAGAGCCTGGAGGGCTTTGGTCCATAGGGTTGCAAAGGGTCAGGCATGACTGAAGCGACTTAGTACAGCACAACACATGCTCACTTTCTATCTAAAAGCTTTAATTTTCCACAATATACAGTGTATACGTTCAACTAAGTTTTGAAAGATGTATATGTAATACTCTGCCTTTGGCTCAATCCTGAAGGTACATGTAAAAGTCACAACTTTTATCACATGTTATCCCTGATTTTTAAGTAATAGCCATCAGAATTGCCCTTAGTTATGAATATTTGAGGTCTTCAGGGCAAAGTTGAATGACAGTAGAGAGAAAAACTGTCAGAGTGGGCAAAGAATTGTAGAGTGATGGAAAAGATACCTTTCAAAAGGTGAAAAAGAAGTTTCTATGAGAGACTAAAAAATTAAATCTAGCATTCTTAAGACATTTTATTAATTCAGTTCAATCTCATGAATATTGGATTTGATTCTTTGAGGCTTCTCTTAACATTCCTCTTTTGAATCTAGCTTAAAGGATAGTCTGGTTCCTTAAATGTTGTTATTGGCTTTATGTTGTTTCAATCATGCATTCTTTCAGCAAGCATTTATTGTTCATTACTCCATACATAAGCCTTTAAGTTGGGGCAGGAATCTGTCTCAGTGACTTGATTCAGCATGCTGTTGTGATCCTCGTGTCTCAGTCAGAGGTCTATATGTCTGGTAGGCTGAGTCACCAACTATGAACACTAGTATATTTTTCCTCCTTTGTTCTTTATGATAGTTCATAGGGAAAATAATGCTGTGACTTTAATGTCATTTTCTTATTTGTGTGGGAACTGGGGGGAATGGTGGGTGACTGACCATCCCTATGTGATCTCCTGAAGGTGAAAGGAATAGAGGCACAGAACTGAAAAGAAGGCAGAAAGAAACTCTGCTTCCTTAATCTCTAAGATGAGTGTGTTATCAGCTAAAAATTGAATTCACTGGCTTTATATAATTGTAATTCAAACCAATCTACAATAACTGCTTACGTCTTAATGGTGATGGAGTGCTAAAGTTATCATTATTGTTTATAAAAGACATCATAACTATAATTAACTCACATTGAACTGCCTTTTTGTTAACGACATTGCCAAAAGTCACACTCGGATGCATTTGGCTCCTTTTAGTGAGCAACATGTGATTGAATGAGCCCTTCAAAAGAGTCTTTCTGAGTATAATTTAATACAGCGTTTGCTATAAATCATTAACAAAGGCAGTATAGTTGTAGCATTTATTTTTATATAGTTTTTATTTAAATTAAGGAGAGAGTCTGTATATACAGAGAAATTAATTCCTGATTAAAATATAGTGGGATCTGAAGAAAGATTGAGGAGAACAAATATTGCTCACTTTTCAAAGTGAATTATGGTTTTTTAAATTTTTTAATTGAAATATAATTGCTTTACAGAATTTTGTAGTTTTCTGTCACACATCAACATGAATCAGTCATAGGTATACATATCCCCTAGTTTCTGTTGCATGGCACTGTTAATTTCTACCATAAAGGAATAAAACTTGCAACTATTCACTATCAATGTGTATATATACGTAGGATGTGATGTGTGTCTGTGTGCTCAGTTGTGTCCGATTCTTTGTGACTCTATGGACTATAGCCCACCAGGCTCCTCTGTTCACAGGATTCTCCAGGCAAGAATACTGCAGTGAGTTGTCATTTCCTTCTCCAGGGAATCTTCCTGACCCAGGGACTGAAACCATGTCTCCTGTCTCCTGTGTTGGCAGGCAGATTCATTACCACTGGGACACCTGAAAGCCCATATATATGTATACACATGCACATATGTATGTGTACATAGGTACATATGTAATATACATATATAGTGATTGGGTAAGTTATTGGATAAATTATTGACTCTATGATATGGGGAATCTGTGGATAAGCTGTGACTTTATTTAACAACTATAAAATAGTCCGTGAAAGACCAATTTTAGAAAATGAAACATTTGATAGAAATTTGAAGAACTTACTTACTCTCCTGAACAAAAGTATTCTTTTATCAAAGAAGAGGTGAATGGATACCTGGTGTACACCTAGAGGCTGTGCCACAGAAAGTAAGGTAAGGACAAAGGATAAAATGTGTGTGGGGCTGGAGGTAGCCAGGCATAGTATTGAGAAGTCCAGTAAGTAATCAGGGTCAGAAAGATCCTGATTCTTTCATGTCAGACACCGGGATTACTATATGAGAAAGATAACACATAATAAATACAGAGGTGTATCCTCATACTCCAGTTGGGGGTTAAAATAGACTTCCTTTTTAGACTTGATGATGTCATAGTGCTCATCCTTAAGGCAAATTTAGTTCTTACATGGTTAAAAACAAGAATTTTGAAAGACCTGGGTCAGGAAAATGAATGAGAATAAAACAAAATTCAGGTAAAAGATTCAAAATTCATTACTTCTGTTTCTTGGAAACAAGCTCAATGATTTGGCCTGTAAAATCTAGTCATTTAATCATTATGACTGATTTCTTTATATTGCAAGGAACAAAAGTTTATAATATGGCTTATATCACCTGAGGAGTCTAATCCTGGATTTAGTAATGCTAAATCCTGAGTCCCACCTCTGGGGATTTGGAGCCAGAACAACAGACTGGTTCCAAATAGGAAAAGGAGTACATCAAAGCTGTATATTGTCACCCTGCTTATTTAACTTCTATGCAGAGTACATCATGAGAAACGCTGGGCTGGAAGAAACACAAGCTGGAATCAAGATTGTCAGGAGAAATATCAATAACCTCAGATATGTAGATGACACCACTCTTATGGCAGAAAGTGAAGAGGAATTCAAAAGCCTCTTGATTAAAGTGAAAGAGGAGAGTGAAAAAGTTGGCTTAAAGCTCAACATTCAGAAAACGAAGATCATGGCATCTGGTCCCATCACTTCATGGCAAATAGATGGGGAAACAGTGGAAACAGTGTCAGGCTTTATTTTGGGGGGCTCCAAAATCACTGCAGATGGTGACTGCAGCCATGAAACTTTCCTTGGAAGGAAAGTTACGACCAACCTAGACAGTATATTCAAAAGCAGAGGCATTACTTTGCCGACTAAGGTCCATCTAGTCAAGGCTATGGTTTTTCCAGTAGTCATGTATGGATGCGAGAGTTGGACTGTGAAGAAAGCTGAGCGCCGAAGAATTGATGCTTTTGAACTGTGGTGTTGGAGAAGACTCTTGAGAGTCCCTTGGACTGCAAGGAGATCCAACCAGTCCATTCTGAAGGAGATCAGCCCTGGGATTTCTTTGGAAGGAATGATGCTAAAGCTGAAACTCCAGTACTTTGGCCACCTCATGCGAAGAGTTGACTCATTGGAAAAGACTCTGATGCTGGGAGGGATTGGGGGCAGGAGAAGAAGAGGATGACAGAGGATGAGATGGCTGGATGGCATCACTGACTCGATGGACATGAGTCTTGAGTGAACTCTGGGAGATGGTGATGGACAGGGAGGCCTGGCGTCCTGCGATTCATGGGGTCACAAAGAGTCGGACATGACTGAATGACTGAACTGAACTGAACAGCTTTGATGTAGTCTGGGTCTCTCTAGTTAGTAAAATGCCAAGGTGGTTTCATTCCCACTCTAAAGAGTTTTCTTATCTTGGTTATTGGATTTGCGGGAGGAAATAGCCATTTATTAGAATAGGCACACTAGAAGAGTGAAAAGCAACACTGGAAAATCTATCATCATAGAGATAATTTGTTTTAAGAGTAACATTAACCCAATAACAGCCTGAGCAAGTTTCATACCACATATTTTACTAACCATCTGTTACTCAATTATAATTTTTACTTTTATTTTTATATATTTAGTTTATATATTTTTACTTTATTTTGACTTTCTTTTTGGCCAACTTTCCTCCTTTATTCAAAAGTTTTTTTAGTTGCATGAGTTACTAGTATTTTATATTGATGAAGTTGTCAAAAAGTAAAAACTGCCCATTTAAAATATCAGCTAATTTTCTCATCCTATATACTTATCTGATTTTTCTTGTCCTTTATCAACTAATATTTTCCACTCCTCTACAATTTTTTATGACCTGTTGATAGACCTGTTCAAATTATTGGCACATTCAGTCACTGCAAACAGTTTTGTATTATCATCATCCCATATCTGGTCTATTCTCCATATTTATTGTCTCCCCCAACTCCCACTATCATTTAACATTTTCTCAGTGGAATGTAAGCCATTTGATGGCTGCAATTTACATTCATGTAATGCTTTTATGTTACATATTATAATATTTTGGCATTTGGGTAAATAAAGTGAAAATCACACACACACAAATATACATATATATATATATATATATATATATACACACACATATATGTAGTTGAATTTCATTTTTGCAATAAGCTAAGTAATAATTTAATCTGTTTTTCACAAAGGCCTTAAAAGATTGTCTGGTATTTATTAAAGTTTGTTGTCTGTCCCCAACAGATGATATTTCAAAGTAAAGGGCAGGTTCTTAAGTTAAAATTTTATTTCATAATCAAAATTCAACCATAGGTTTCCTATGGTTGTTTTATTAAAAATAATTGCTGCTGCTTCTTATTTCATTCATAGCTTATCAAATTGAATAGAAACTAAACTTTCCTGTCAATTTATATTTACCATAATTCCAAAAGCTTAAAAGGTAGATAATCATGACCTGTTTTTCTCTGAACCCAATGACCTACATATTTAGAAGAAGTCAAACAAACAAATTCAAAATATAAGAATCCTAAAAAATATTGCAAATGAACTGTTATTAAATATTCCTTTAACTTCAGAACTAAAAGCCAAGTTAGTTTTACATTAGCAATATAGGTTACTTAAAAAAAAAAAACAACACTTCATTTTTCTCTAATCAAAGAAATATGCAATTATAAAATTAACCTATTAACATTTATTTAAAAAGTTGCCTCAGCTTATTGAGGCATAATCATTTTAGAAGTATATTCATAGGGAAATAATTTATTTTCTGTCCCCAAAATATATATTCCCCTCCTCTCAAAATGATTCTTAACTTGTTCTGAAGAATGTGATTATAGCTTTAACAATTTTACGAGAAATACTCTGAGATTTTAGTAAATGTTAATTATGATTTTTTCTTGGAAAAACTTTAGCCATGCATTTAAGAAAAAGCAATTCATTTACGTGAAATTCTGTTACCAGACATAGCCCTGTATTGCCTAATATATGTTCAGTTTCATGTCTAGTTAGAACATAAGGCACAATAATGACAACTGGCAAAAGAAAGCATATATTTATTTTATGTAGCTGCCTGTTATGCAGGAAGTTCATAAACTCCATATTCTGTTGTTGAGCATAACTCTGTGGCCCAGCGGACATCTGGTACTCCATACATTTGCCAGAGGTATTCCAATTGCATTTGTGTTTTAAGCAACCCAAATGTCCTTCAGCAGGTCAATAGATAAGTGTTGGTACATCCATACAACAAAAATGCTTCAAGGAATTTAAAAAGAGAACTACTGATACACATAACATGAATGAATCTCAGACACAATATTCTAAGTGGAAGAAGTTAAATCTTAGAGGCTGTATAAAATACGTTTCCATCTATGTTAATATGACAGCCTTGAAATGGCAAAAGTATAGAAATCAAAAACCAATTAGTGAGCCCAAGAAACTAGACTGGAAGAAGGGTTTGACTTCAAAAGGTCATGAGGGCATTTTTTCAGCTGCTCTACACCTTGATTGTAGGAAGTGTTAGTGTTATAGTGTGTAAGTTATACCTATAAAAAAAAGCACTAAATGAGAAAAACAGAACAACTTTGACACTACATTGCTAATGTGCAAGTACAGGTGAGGTAACTGCAAAGCATATGACATAATAGTATTTGATTATATAAATAATTACCAATCAATAACGATAAGCAACAATAACAGCAAAAAAATCTAAATAGAATTTGCATGAATGATGTTAATAGAACATTCACAAAAATGAGTATCCAAATGGCAATAAACCAGTGAAAATATGTTCAACTTCACTTTGAATCTGAGCATGACATAACATAGCAACAATGAATTTTTCCTAGAACAGTCAGTTGATAAGATGTGTTAATGAGGATGTAGAGGCTTTAAAGAGTATGAGAGGAACATGTATTCTTACACAGCAGGGCAAGTTTCAAAAATGGTAGTCCTTTCAAAGAGATATCCTTCCCTGTCTAGTAACATTGAAAATAAGAATACCCAGGCACTCAGAAATTCTGCTAAATTGTGAAAATTGAAATAATTATTTGGGTTAGCTGCAGTTGCAGTTGTCTAAGAGTTTTCAGTATTTTATACAAAATATTCATCAGAGCATATTTATACCAGGAATAATTGGAATCACCAAATCATATGCTATTTAAATGTTTCTGATTCTAATGTCCTTAATATTGACTGAGTTTCCTCATCAGTAATGGGAAAATTGTAATTTAATTATTTCCTGGTGTCATCTGGAATAAAATATTTAATCTGAATTTGTCCAATTCTACTTCCTGTAAGTTATTTTTGATTAACATAACATTATCCAAAATAGAAGAAAATAAAGGAAGAATTTAGTTACTGAGTAAGCTGGAGTGAATATTATGAGTATAAAAGTTATTGTTAAAATGTGTACATCTTTGAAAATGATAGGAGTTGCTAACCAGGCCAGAGACAAGGACAATTGGTGTAAAAAACAGATTGTCCTGGGCAAATGGAGACAAATATTTATAATAGTGATAAATAATTCACCTCAACCACATACAGATTCTGTAAATTTATTGCAAAGATGCCCTAGCTAAAATTTCGCATATTCTGATGCATATATTTGCACCTTTGTGGGAACACTTTCTCATTTATTTCACTCAATTACATTTATTGAGTTTCAGGATGGGAGCTAGATACTGGGGGTCAGCACTGAAGGATACAGACCCCATGTTTGCTCTCAGGGCATCCATCTCAAGCTTTCCTGTTTAATATTGATATTAACATTTAATGGTATTTCAAATGTCTTAGGGTGTCGCACACATAAACTATAACTAAGCTGTCCTATTTAGGTAGAAATGTGTAGTAAAACTGATTTTTACAAAAAACAGAATGTAAAGATAAGTCTACACTGTCCAATGCTTCATATCTTTAGAACTCATCTTCAGAGAAAAACTAATAAAGTCTAAGAACATCTTTAAAGAAAAAAATAGTAATAGATGAATAAGGTCATTTATTTATGGAACTATCCTTAAAAACAAACTGTGGGAAATTCTTAAAGAGATTGAATACAAGACCACCTGAACTGTCTCCTAAAAAACCTGTATGCAGGTCAAAAAGCAACAGAACCTTACCTGGAATAACTGAATGGTTCAAACCTGAGAAAGGAGGATGGCAAGGCTGTCATTGTTACCCTGTTTATTTAACTTATATGCAGAGTACATTATGTAAAATGCTGGGCTGGATGAACCACAGGCTGAATCAAGATTGCTAGAAGAAATATCAATAGCCTCAGATATGCAGATAACACCACTAATGACAGAAAGTAAAGAAGAACTAAAGAGTCTCTTGATAAAGATGAAAGAGGAAAGTGAAAAAGCTGGCTTAAAACTCAACATTCAAAAAACTAAGATCATGGCATTCTGTCCCATCACTCCATGACAAATAGAAGGGGAAAAGTGGAAACAGTGACAGGTTTTATTTTCTTGAGTTCCAAAATCACTGCAGACAGTGACTGCAGCAATGAAATTAAGAGACGCTTGCTCCTTGGAAAGAAAGTTATGACAAATCTAGACAGCATATTAAAAAGCAGAGACATCACTTTGCCGACAAAGGTCTGTAAAGTCAAAGCTATGGTTTCTCCAGTAGTCATGTATGGATGTGAGAGTTGGACCATGAAGGAGGTTGAGTGCCAAAGAACTGATGCTTTCACATTTTTGTGCTGGAGGAGACTCTTGAGAGTCCCTTGGAATGAAAGAAGATGAAGCCATTTAACCCTAAAGGAAATCAACCCTGAATATTCATTGGAAGGACTGATGCTGAAGCTGAAGCTCCAATATTTTGGCCACCTGATGCAAAGAGCTGACTCATTGGAAAAGACCCTCATGCTGGGAAAGACTGAAGGCAAAAGAAAGGAGCAACAGAGGATGAAATGGTTCGATAGCACCAGTGACTGAATGGACATGAATTTGAGCAAACTGGGAGATAATCAAGGACAGAGGAGCCTGCATGCTGCAGTCCATGGGGTTGTAAAGAGTCAAATGCAATTTAGCAACTGAATAACAACAACAAACTTTCCCTGATGCTGGGGAAGACCGAAGGCAGGAGAAGGGGATGACAGAGAACAAGATGTTTGGATAGGATCTCCAACTCAATGGACATGAGTTTGAGCACACTCTGAGAGATGGTGAAGGACAGGGAAGCCTGGCGTGCTGCAGCCCATGGTGGGGGGGGGGCAAAGAGTCGGACGTGACTCAATGACTGAACAACAATCCTTGAAAAACAAAATGTCATAGCAAGTGATTCAAGGAAATAATAACTGAATGTAAGGGCAGAAACTGGAAAACAAAAGCTATCACATTGTTACAGTTAAGTTTCCTTATAATATGTTGAAAAAGATATTTAAAATGTCTACTTCCTTCTTCTCCTCAGAATCATTTCACATATATGATACACAGGTCCGGATTTGTTTTCTAAATTGTCAGAAACAATCATTTTTTCATATCTGTGCTCATCAATGAGAATGAACATATTTATTCAAATTCTTCCATATTTGATCAGAAATATCCATGTATTGCCTCAGTCAGAACAGTTTCTTAACAAAAAAATAACAACAGCGAACAAAAGAAAACACACACAAAAAACACTTTACTGACTATATGAATAAAGCACACAATACCTTGTTTGTTGTGGATACCTCAACTTGGTCCTCCATAGGTCGCTGATTAGCAGTGGTTATTTGCTTAACTTTTCCTCATTGGACATTATTTATGTGTGTGAACAGGCTGGAATAAGCCTCTAAACTTTCTTCCAACTTGAATATTTGCACAATGTGTAACTTTGACGTTGTAATAGAATTTCTCAATTTCTTTCTCATTGTTTTTGTTTCTTTGTATGTTTTCCAGCTCTAGTTTTCTAATTTTCTCTTTTATTTCTTTCATAGAGAAGCTTATGAAGAAATAGATTTAATGCACTTTTCCACATCTAAAACTTTCACTAATACCTCAATTCTCTAATGTGTCTCTTCTCTTACTGTTTAACAGATATTATTTGTTACGTCACCAAAGACCTTGTGTTACTACCCCAAGACAACCATCTGAATGCTTATGGCACTTAAGCTCTCTGCAGAATATGCCTTTTTGGGGCATTGTTTCTATTTTGAAGTTCTCTCCATCATGGTCTTTCAAGATAATGCCTTCTTTTTATTATTTATTTATTTATTTATTTTTTGCTTCTCTGGTCACTCTATTTTTTTCTGTCATCTTTAATATTGGATCTCACATATTCATGTTAAACCTTTACTATAATTCTAAAGTTATGACATTTCATCTATATCCATATGTTCAATTTACACTTACGTTCATAAATTGCTATCACTAAACCAAATCTTTTTTAAATTCTGCTTTACCACATACACAGAAAATATTTACCTAAATATCAAACAGATATCTTATAATCAACATGTGAAAAATATCAAAGTGTAAAATAGACCACTTTATTCCCCCAGGCCCAAATATTTTCCTCCTGAGTTGTCCCTTATCATTGTATATGGTACTTAATTGCTTGAATCTTTAAATTCTATCAATTTTGAGTGCTTAAAAAATTCTGAAACTATTCTTTTCTCTTTATATTCATTATAATAACTTCGAGACATTCATGATTCTTTGTGTCCGTGTGTGTCTGTATTATTCTTTGTATTTATTTGTTAATAATGTAATTAATTGCCCTCTAACTAGTCTCTTGTTTCTTACCCTAACCACTGTATAAAATGCTGACAGGTTGAGCTTTCTGAAACAATGAGCTTATTTTAGTTCTTATCTTCTTGGCATCCATTAGTATTGTTTTGACTTTTAAGATAATGTCAAAATTAGTTAACATAGAATAAGGAACCTTTCAGATTTCATCCCTGCCCACCTATTTTCATTATCTCACTGCATAGCATACTGTTAACTATATATTTATTTCTTCTTTTGAACACTTGATGATGGGTCTATGAAATATCTCCTGAGCCCCAATTTCTAAAAATGTGTCCTATATCTAAAATATGCTAAAAATGTTAATTATGTAAGTTATTTTTTAATTAAAAGATACATTATCAACCTTAATCAAAGCACAATTAGGCTACTATTCTCTGAGTGTTACATAGAATAATATTTCTATCAAAGATTTAGAAAACTAAATTCTAATCTTGAATCCCTTACTAGTTAGTTGTGCAACTTGCACCAAGTCTCATAACTTGCCTGGGCCTCAGTTTCTTATTTATGAAATGATTTTGTACTGTTAGATGATTTCTCCAGCCTGTTCTGGTTTCAACTTTCTGTGTAACCCGGTACTGTTCCATGGTCATGATTTAATGAGACACATTAACTTTTCAGGCCTCTAAGGAACAATTTCCTTAGCACTCAAACATAGTGTTTCACCCTAGTGTCTGTCCTATATCCAAGTATGCTTTGCCCCCAGGAACATAGGCTCAGAATGCTGCCATGGCAGAGCATATTTCCTCATTTCCATCAGTCTTATATAAAGGGGAAAAATGGTGTCATAACTCCAGTGGATTTATTTCCTGCTAACTTTAAAAGCTAAGAAATGCTTGAAAATATATCCTCAATGTCACTGATTAGAACATCCTGTGGAGACAAATTAATTTTCTCTAAATGACATTTGAAAACTTGCTGAGGGCAAAGAACAGGAGAATGTGGTTATCCAGTGAGTCATTTTATAATTTCAGGATGAAATTGACCACCTTGTATGGCCAGTTTTTGTGGAGCAAACAGGACAAGGTGAGTTTTCCCCAGCTATGAGCAAAGTACCTATTACTAATTTAGAAAAGGGAGGGATAACAGTCTGGAAAATTATAGGTCCATTTAAATAACTAAATGTGCTATAAAGATATATGCCAAGATTTTGGCAACAAGACTTGAAAGAGTTATGGATAAATTAATACACAGGGACCAAGTTGGATTTATGAGGCATGAAACAATTATAGACAGTATGAAGAAGAGTTTTATGCTAATGCAAATTGATAGTGATACTCAGACTCTGGTGTTTGCAAATTCTGTTAATATCCAGGAAGTGTGTAATAAAAAGGCACAGAAATATAGCTAAGCAAATATTAAATCATGTAAGTTTATAAAAAGTCTTGTTTTTTGAAGAATATACTATTATTATAGCAAAATAGATTGTATAATATTCCTGGTGTCAAACACCCAACACAGAAAGGTAATTGTTTTTTTTTTCCTTATAGATTGACTATGTGTTGAAAGTCATTATTAGGAAGGTTGTACTTATTTTACTATTTCTTATCTTATTTTTTTGTGATTAAAGAATGACCTAAGTCACCAGTATGACACATTTTAAATAATACATTCTCAGTCACAGGAATTTGAACTAATTTAAGAGTTGCAAATTTAAAATGCTGACGGTAATATATTCCCATCAAGTTTAAATAAATTTGAGTGAGAGGCATGTAATCCTTTGATTTAACAAATTAATGTTTGAAATTTCATAGAATTAAAAAAAAATGATACATGTCTGTTACCAGCTGGGTGATAGATTAGACACTCAGAAGACCCTTCCTCCTACGAAACAATTAAATCTTGCATATAAATACATTGTTGGGTTTCAAGGAATAAGGAACCTATGTAAGAGCTAAAATAAGTAATCAACAAAGCTATAAGCTGAAACCTGAGTAGTAAGCAGTGAAGAGTAAATTAACCTGTAAATTGACTTTATCTAAGGTATGAACACCCATGCCAAACCTGGGATTAAATGCTGCTATATGAGTGTATTTCAGTGTGCAGGAGTCTAGGCAGGAGAGTTCACGTATCAAGTAGTGACCAAAACCTCTTGAATCAGAGCAGAAGCAAACATGAATCTTCTTAGTGTAAAGCATCTCATTTTTAGTCCCTTTGGCTTTTCACAGAGTAAGATCAAGAAAAGAAAGGCTCACAATGAGAGCTCACAAAACACAGAAGGCAACAAGGCTCAGGGATGAGTATCAGGATAAAGAAGCATGTCAGATGTTTATAAGAAAAGTTTGGGGTTTTTTTAGTACAATTGGTATTCTACAAAAGGAGAGAAAATGGAATCATATAAAATCTTCAGTTAAAACCACAAAAGGCAGAAAAAGTGTGGAAGACAAAAGTAGGAACAAAGGCAAGAAGTAGAAGACAGTAACAAATATGGAAAATATGTATCAACTATATCCATGATCACCAAAATGTCAGTGGTCTAAATATACTAATTAAAAGACAGATAAAGCCAATCAAAGAACAAGAGCCACACTAACATACTGTATACAAGAATCTTACTTTAAATATTAAGACACCTTAGATTAAAAGTAAAGAGATGCTGAAAATAGGCCAAGCTGACGCTAACCTAGAGTGATCAGTTTTATTGCACATTTGTCTGCTACATTTCTTCAGTTGTGTCTGACTTTTTGGGACTTTATGGACCATAGTCCTCCAGGCTTCTCTGTCTACTGGATTCTCCAGACTGGAGTGGGTTGCCGTGCCCTCCTCTAGGGGGTCTTCCCGACCCAGGGATGGAAACGGGGTCTCATGTCTCCTGCATTGACATGTGGATTCATTACCCACTAGTGCCACCTGGGAAGCCCAATCAGTTGTATTATATCAAACAAAGTAGACTTCAGAGCCCGTAAATTTATCGGGGATAAAGAGGGGGTTACACAGGTGGCTCAGACTATAAGGCATCTGCCTACAATGCAGGGGACCCGGGTTCGATCCCTGAGTCGGGAAGATCTTCTGGAGAAGGAAATGGCAACCCACTCCAGTACTCTTGCCTGGAAAATCCCATGGATGGAGGAGAGTGGTAGGCTACATGTAGTCCATGGGGTCGCAAAGAGTTGGACAGGACTGAGCGACTTAACTTTCACTTTCACATAATGACAAAGATGTCAGTACAAGAAGACAATAATCCTTAATAAATATGTATATAATAATAGAACATCAAAATTCATGAAGCAAAAACTATTAAACTACTTGGATAAACAGATGAATCCATTGTTATAGTTGAAGACTTCAATACTCCCCCATTGGAAATGAACAGATTCAGCAGGCAGAAAATCAATATGGACATAGATGAACTCAACACCATCAATTAACTGGATGTAATTGACAGCTCTCAATGATTTCATCAGGGTTTCCCCAGTTGCTCAGATGGTAAAGAATCTGCCCACAAGGCGGGAGATCTGGGTTTGATCCCTGGGTCAGAAAGATTCCCTGGAGAAAGGAATGGCGACCCACTCCAATATTCTTACCTGGAGAATTCCATGAACAGAGGTGCCTGGCAGGCAGGAAGGCACAGTTCATGGGATCACAGAGTCAGACACAACTGAGTGATAACACACACTAATGACTTCATCAGACAATAGCAGAGCACACATTCTGTCCAATCTCTGAATAGAACATGCACCGTGATAGACCACGCTCTGGGTCATAAATTACACCTTAAAAATTGAAGAGTAGAAATTACTTAAGGTTTGTTTTCATACCACGATGAAATTAAAAAACCTGTAACAGAAAAACAGCTGGAAATTACCAAAATACGTGGATATTAAACAACTCATTTTTAGATAACACATGGGATAAATATGAATAGAAATTGTATTAAATATTGAATTGAATAAAAGTTCACATGCAATATTAAAGCATCAAATTATCAGTTATCAATTTCAAGTTATCAAATATATGGGATGCAGGAAAAGCAGTGCTTACATGGAAATTCATAGCATTGAACACATATACTGTTCATCACATTATTTGCTTAATAGATTATAAATCAAGTTTTGAAAATTTCAAGGAACAAATGTTAAGAAAATCTATATGCTTCCTTTCTCCTTTATTACTCGTGCAGAACACTTCTCCTCTGATACATCACCAAATGTCTGTGGGTTTTGTTTTTTTTTTTCCTATACTAAACAATTATCTGCCATACTAGCTGCGTGTCCTATGATTTTACTCAATTCTGATATTGTCTACCTGGAGATAGCGTCAGATCCCATAGCTTAAAGTCTTAGCCCTACAACATTACACTCCCAGCTTCAACTCCCAATTGCAATTACCTGTTACCTGTGTTTCTGATCCACTGGATATAAATCAGAGTTCCTTACTACTGATTATAATGCACTTCCCTCCTTGGTTCAATTGATTTTGCTGGAGCAGCTCACAAAACTCAGGAAAACAGTTTACATACTAGATTACCAGTTTGTTAAAAAACGAAAGAGATGCTACTCAGGAATAGCCAGATGAAAGAGATACAGAGGGCAAAGTATGTGGGAAGGGGCATCAAACTTCCATACTGTATTTGAACAGGCACCTGCATGGGCTCACCAACCCAGAAGTTCCCTGAACCTGCTACCTTTGGGATTTTTACGGAGATTCCCTCATATTGGCATGATCCATCATTAACTCAATTTCTAGCCCCTATCCTCTTCCTGGTAGTTAGGGGATGAAGCTGAAAGTTCCAAGCTTCTAATCATAGCCTAATCTTTCTGATGACCAGCCCCCATCCAGGACTCTACCAAGCATTGCCTTATTAGAAAAAAAAAAAAAATTGCTCCTCGCACTCAGAAAATTCGAAAGGGATTGTTATTCAGTGTCACTTCGACATTTAGTTTCCAAATGTGTAGATTGTTACTGAGATTTCTATCCAGTTCCATTATTGAATTTGTTTGACCTTGTGTTGTTACTGTACTAAATTATCACAGCTATTTTATTAAAATTGTATAAGGTAAGTTCTTGTCAACCCCTTACCTGTGTTTCTTCTTAGGGAGTGTCCTGTATTTTCTGTAGTTGCTTTTTTTTTTTTTAAGCCTCATTATTCTAAATCAAAAATCCACTTTCAACCACATTGTTATCATTATTTAATATTACATTTGACAATTAACAAAAACACAGTTGGTGTCTATCATGTACATGGGGCTCCACTATGTTGTTATGGCTCCTGATCTAAGAGAACTTATAGAAGTACTCTGGAAATCTTTTATCATTCTCAAAGATACCAAGCATTTTCATTTCAAAGTGATAGGGAATTCAAAGTTGAAGATGAAATATCATTCTCCTTCTGATTTTAAGAAATGCAAAATAAGACTGAACCTTAGTATTTGTGTCTGAGAGTAACTCTGACTTCCAGCCAATTCCCAGTAATGTACTTAATGTCTGAGAGTTTCGTACATCTGTATGCCTTTCTCCACACTGAGAAAAGTCTGGAAAATTGGTAAAAGTCCATTAAAGTAAAATTAGAAAGTCTAACCCTCAGGATAATTAGAGAATGTGGTTCCATGATGTAACCTATATGTTTCTAAGAAGATCCTAGTCTTCTAAATAGTCATTATCCTGAGTTGATGGTTAAATTTTCAATAGTTAATCTTCACGTAGCAGGATGATCAACTGCTATAATTTAGCTAACGTTGGTGATGGTAGGAAGAATTTTAATTAAGCAAAGCCAGACTTTTGAGGATTAATTATTTGTCAGTTACCTTTTAAAATAATAACTAACCAAGTGAGGAAGAGCTTTCATAAAGATGAAGGACAAAGAATATGTCTAGAAAATCCTTCCCTCTGAGGCCAGATAGTAAATGAAAACTGGGGGCAACAGAGGATCAATAGAAGTGACAAGCCAGCACTCTCACATTTGCACTTAGCCTATCCTGTTCCTGCTGCTTGAACTTAAGCTGTGAATTTATGGAGTATTCTGTTTTCAAAGAACTTTGCCAATTTGAACAACACTGGACCTGAGAAGAGTGATGAAAGCAGAGAGCATATAAAAGTAGAAGAATGCAGATGAGAGAGCAAAGGCTTGTCAAGAGATAGAAGCCCTTTAAAAATGTTTTTAGAAGCAATAACATATTACCATAGAGCAATAAAAGATACCAGGTTCCAACTGAGAAAAATATTAGAGGCCATCAAGTGTTATGTAATTCTGTCTGTATTCAAATTCAATGAAAATGAAGAGTTTGGGAGGTTGAGGTTAAGGTTGAGCTGAAATGGAGCTAAGCGACAATTTATTAGCTGGTAGTTGCTGGCACCTATGATTTTTGAAATCTCATGTGTCTTCTGTATTTGCACATAGGAAAAAGCCCCACCAGCAGACATGGGTCCCAAAGCCCATTGCCTAATCAAACTACCCATATGTGATAAAAGGAGCCATGAAAAGTCTGTTAAGTAGGCGAGAACAAATGAACAGAGAGAAGCCCTTTCAGTACTCTTTATGTATGAGAACAAACTCTGGTTTAATTTTAAGACTCATTAACTCTCTATAGTTAAAATCCATTAAATTTCTTTATTAGGCCCCTTCTCCAAGTCTGTTCAGTTCAGTTCAGTTGCTCAGTCGTGTCCGACTCTTTGCAACCCCATGAATTGCAGCACACTAGGCCTCCCTGTCCATCACCAACTCCCGGAGTTCACTCAGACTCACATCCATTGAGTTAGTGATGCCATCCAGCCATCTCATCCTCTGTCATCCCCTTCTCCTCCTGCCCCCAATCCCTCCCAGCATCAGAGTCTTTTCCAATGAGTCAACTCTTCACATGAGGTGGCCAAAATATTGGAGTTTCAGCTTTAGCATCATTCCTTCCAAAGAAATCCCAGGGCTGATCTCCTTCAGAATGAACTGGTTGGATCTCCCTGCAGTCCAAGGAGAGTCTCAAGAGTCTTCTCCAACACCACAGTTCAAAAGCATCAATTCTTTGGCGCTCAGCCTTCTTCAGAGTCCAACTCTCACATCCATACATGACTACTGGAAAAATCATAGCCTTGACTAGAGAGACCTTAGTCGGCAAAGTAATGTCTCTGCTTTTGAATATGCTATCTAGGTTGATCATAACTTTTCTTCCAAGGAGTAAGCGTCTTTTAATTTCATGGCTGCAGTCACCATCTGCAGTGATTTTGGAGCCCCCCAAAATAAAGTCTGACACTGTTTCCACTGTTTCCCCATCTATTTCCCATGAAGTGGTAGGACCGGAAGCCATGATCTGAGTTTTCTGAATGTTGAGCTTTAAGCCAGCTTTTTCACTCTCCTCTTTCACTTTCATCAAGAGGATTTTAGTTTCTCTTCACCTTCTGCCATAAGGGTGGTGTCATTTGCATATCTGAGGTTATTGATATTTCTCCCGGCAATCTTGATTCTAGCTTGTGTTTCTTCCAGTCCAGCGTTTCTCATGATGTACTCTGCATAGAAGTTAAATAAGCAGGGTGACAATATACAGCCTTGACGTACTCCTTTTCCTATTTGGAACCAGTCTGTTGTTCCATGTCCAGTTCTAATTGCTGCTTCCTGACCTGCATACAGATTTCTCAAGGGGCAGGTCAGGTGGTCTGGTATTCCCATCTCTTTCAGAATTTTCCACAGTTTATTGTGATCCACACAGTCAAAGGCTTTGGCATAGTCTGCTAAGCATATACAAAAGGTCTCAGATGCCACAGACATTTGTGTTTGTCCAGTAATTAAAAATGTATTTTCACCATTTTGTTCTCTTTTCTTTCTGCTTTTTATCTCTGCCTTCTCCCCTTCCATTCTTTTTTCTTTCCTTCCTTTCTTATTTCTTTTTCCCTTTTAATTTTTGTTTGCTTCTTTGATCTATCAGACAGATTTGGAACACATGGATTTCAAAAGAAAGCAAACAACTGAAATAGGAGAATGATGCCTAGGATTAAGCCCTGTGTTTGAGTTTGTAATATTGTTTCATTCTTTCATCTCGATTTTGAATGCAATCACAATTTGGGGAAAAAAATATTTCACAGCTTACATACCTGACTATTCATTCTCTCTTGTTTTTATTATCTCTTAAATGGGCTCATTTTTGAGGTTATTTTAAGCATCTAATTTTACAAAGCTTATGTTTCCCTATTTATAGAAGAATTAAGCAAGAAAGTTTCACATCTTAGTTGTTCAGAATGCCAGTTTTAGCCACTTTGATTACATTGTTAAGGCAATGTGGAATCTCTTATTCAAATACACATTATTATTTTCCACATTATTTTATAAAGTAAAAGTAAATTTCTACTGTATTTCAATTAGATTTATTGCCAAGAAAGTAAAATGCCTGAATTTTTAAGTCCTATGCTCTGTGTTTTGAGCTATGTATGGCAGAGAATGGTAGTTAAAACAATTCTATATGCCACAGAACAATCAAAATGTCTAGAATACAACCTCACTTTTACTAATCTGGTTTTCTCCAAGAAACTGTGTGTAGCAATTTGTTTAAACTAATGAGAGTATTATTTTGCTGGGGAAAAACAATTTAGTACTGTATGTTTACTTATACAATGGACACAAAAGATTTGAAATGCTTCTTTTTATTGTTAAATATTTTTTTTAAATTTCCATATATTTCAAATACTCCAATATTTTTTAAAAAAACTGAATTGACATTTCAGTATATAGTTCAATCTAAGTAGCTGCCTTCATTCAGCCTGGAAAATAATATGATTTTTTAAATGACTCACTTAATCTCAGAAATTTACATTGGGTATATAACCCTCATAAACTGAGAAAATATGAAATTGCCACAAAATGGCAAATGAATTACAGCATAAAGGTCATTTTTTAAATTTCTGACACTTCAGAACATTAGAAGGTCAAAAATCAGTGGCACATTGTCCTATGCTGAAAAATATCTTGATTTAATCAAGGCACTGTGTAGGCTTGTATAATTCAAAATAATTGTAATGTTTGTGAAATCAGACGTTCAGATATGTAAGTGACTGTTCTAATAAGAAATGAATCAAGGATTAGAGAAATGTTGCATTTACTTCCTTATTTTCTTACAAGTAAATGTAACTTTCCAGCACAGAAGCATTTATTCTATTTACTCTTTAAAGTTAAATTTGTACTATTGATGTATGTTTTCAACATTAATGAAATGTCTGTCAAAATGTATAACAACACAGAAGTATAAGGATTGTAAATTCAAGGATGCCTTATCCTTGAAATTCAGGCTTTTACTATTTTTTTATTGAATGGAAATTTGAAATCATCTATGTGGAAAGCTATAATATTTTGAGTAGTATAACCAGTGATTCCTCTGAAATTCTCTTTTATATGTTAGTGATTGCCTTATTTCAAATTAGAAAAATACATGTTTTTCTATTTGCTTTTCTTTTCATCCACAGAGCAAAAGAATTTTAGAGTTCAAATACATTATTGGCTAGCCAATTTAACAATATTAACTTATCCTAGTAAGTGAAACTCAAGAGTAAATTTTTCAAAAAGTTGTATATATTATACTGAAAGACCATGAAAATTGGAGCTAATAAACATGAGCTTAATTGCTAATTTTGCCACATTCCAGCATTGAGGAAATAACAAATCATTCTCTGAATCTCCCCACCCTGCCTTTTTTTTTTTTTTGTAATCTATAAGGGGAAGACAAAAACTTCCCTGAAAACTCATTTTTTTTTCCCTTTTAGGAATAAGTAAATGTGTGTACATGGACATCTTAATGAACCATAAAGTGCTATAACATCTATGCTAATATATAGAACAAAAGATAAAGAAGGCCTTGGGAATGTAAATTGTGCAGCCATTATGGAAAACAGGATGGAGGTTCCTCAAAATATTGACAATAGAGCTACCATATGAATCAGCTATTTCACCCTTAGCCATGTATCTGAAGGAAGTGAAATCACTGTCTTGGGAGATATTCACACTCCCCAGATTCATCGTAGCATTATTTATACTAGACAAGATATGGAGACAACCCAAGTGTCCACTCAAGGATGACTGGATAAAGAAAGTGTGGGTGGGGTGTGTGTGTGTGTGTGTGTGCACAATCGAATATTATTCACCCATAAAAAGAAGGCAATCTCGCCACTTGCAACACCGTAGATGGACTTCAGGGCTTCCCGGGTGGCTCAGTGGTGAAGAACATGCCTGCGAATGCAGGAGACACGGGTCCAGTCCCCAGGACAGGAAGGTCCCCTGGAGGAGGGAAACAGCGTCTGACTCCAACAGTCTTGCCCAGAAAAGTCCCACGGACGGAAGAGCCTGGGAGCTAGAGTCCATGGGGTTGCAAAGAGTGGGACCCAACTTAGCAACCGAGCACAGATGGACAAGGGCATTATGCTATGTGAAATAAATCAGATAGAGAAAGAACAATACTGTTTGACCTCACTTATATGTGGAATCTGAAAACAAAACAAAAACACCAAACTCATAGAAACATAAAATAGATTGGTTGTTGCTAGAGATAGGTGTGGGTAGAGCAGATGGATGAGAAAAAAGGTAAGATAAAGGACGGTTGGTTATTTAGAAATTGAGCAAATTAGATGATATATCACTTTGAAGGCTAGATATAAAAATCAACATAGCATAACTAAGCAAAATTATCAAAAAGACAGAATTACCTCTATTAGACATGATAGGGACTAAATAATATAATAAAATTGAAAAAATAAAACAGTTAAAAATCAATTTTTTTTTTCTGGAAGGGCATTGATAGCAAAAGACACTTAAGAAATCCAATTAGTATTTGATTTAATTTCATCCTACCATCATTTAATATGCTATGGAAAGCCCATTTTCTTCCTCAAACCTCCAGGTTTTTTTTTGTTTTTTTTTTTTTTTAGGGAAAGGGCTATTTCATATATTTCTCTGAGCGTGTGTGCTTGGTTGCTCAGTTGTGTCTGACTCTTTGAGAGCCCACTGAACTGTGACCTGCTAGACTCCCCCGTCCGTGGGATTTTTCAGGCAAGAATACTGGAGTGGGTTGCCATTTCCTTCTCCAGGGCATCTTCCTGACCCAGGGATCGAACCCATTGCTCTTGTGTCTCCTACAGATTCTGCATCTGCTGAGCCATTGGAGAAGCCCTATATTCATGCGTAACTTAGCTCTTACTTCCAATCAGTCTCCATCTTGTCTCCTGTTGTCTTCCTATCATTTTTTATCCCTACCAGTCCCTTATTAATGTCCTTTACCTTCCCTTAGAATCACCCAGGTGAGAATGAGTGCATTACAAGATAAAATTTGTGACCAAAACCCCAAGGGTCACGAATGTGGGTAGCAATTACAGCAGAGCACAGAGCAGCAAAGAACTTCAAATTTACTCAGCAACCATATCTGATCACTGGGTAACTTCACAAGTTCTCTCTCTCTGAAGAGCCTCAGCTTTCTAAGTTTTCTTATTTTTGTTTCTTTTGATTGTGTCTTCTTAAAACTGAAATCTCCCCACTGTCTATAAGGGAGAACAATTCAGTACCTACAAATTAACTTCATATACCTACAGATTAACTTCATATACCTACAGATTAACTGCATATCTTCCCTGTTTAGGCAAAATTTACTAGAGTGAACTATCAAACAGAGGGCTAATGAACATTTCCAAAATTCTACACCTGCTAATTGTCTTAACAAGATACCATAAGCCATGGGGCTTAAAACAACAGAGATTCATTCTCTCACAGGCCTGGATGCTGCTGCTGCTGCTGCTAAGTCGCGTCAGTTGTGTTTGACTCTGTGCGATCCCATAGACGGCAGCCCACCAGGCTCCCCCATCCCTGGGATTCTCCAGGCAAGAACACTGGAGTGGGTTGCCATTTCCAATGCATGAAAGGGAAAAGTGAAAGTGAAGTCGCTCAGTTGTGTCCGACTCTTTGCGACCCCATGGACTGTAGCCCACCAGGCTCCTCTGTCCATGGGATTTTCCAGGCAAGAGTACTGGAGTGGGGTGCCATTGCCTTCTCCAGCCTGGATGCTAAGAGTACAAAATTTAGATGTCAGCAGTGTTGATTCCTCACAGAATTTCTGAGGGAGAATCTATTCCAAGCCTCTCTCCCAGCTTCGTGTGGTTGCCAGCAATCCTTGGTGTTTCTTGGCTTATAGACTTATCATTCCAATCTTTGCCCTTCTCTTCAGCATGGCCTTTTCCCAGTGTGAGTCATTGGATTTAAGCCCACCCTAATCCAATATGACCCCCTTCATTTTAACTTGATTATATCTTTAGGACCCTATTTCAAAAGAAGATCACATTCACAGATTTAGGAGTCTGCAATTCAATATGTGTTATTAAGGGACACAATTAAATCCATAAAATAAGGCAAATGGCTTAGGAAGAAACCTTGAAACTAGATTTGTCTCAATTGTTGGCCAGCCCCAATTTTTGGCACAGCTGCTCTCTTCTGAGGTGAAACATCCCACATTAGTCAGTGCAGAATATTTTTGTGTTATGTAGGGGGATGGAATATGCCACTCCAAATATTTCATTTTTGCACAAGTATTATTTTAAGCTGAAGGCAATTGAGAAGAAATAGATATAAGAAATCTCTCTCTCTTCCCCTATTTGCATGATAGCAGCATGTACATTTGGAGAAGGCGATGGTACCTCACTCCAGTACTCTTGCCTGAAAAATTCCATGGACAGAGGAGCCTGGTAGGCTGCCGTCCACAGGGTCACAAAGAGTCAGACATGACTGAGCAACTTCACTTTCACTTTTCCCTTTCATGCATTGGAGAAAGAAATGGCAACCCACTCCAGTGTTCTTGCCTGGAGAATCCCAGGGATGGGGGAGCCTGGTGGGCTGCCGTCTATGGGGTTGCACAGAGTCGGACAGGACTGAAGCGACTTAGCAGCTTAGCAGCAGCAGCATGTACATTTATAAAGATACCCTCTTCTATCAGGAAGGACAAAAGTTAACTACTAGATACAATGTCACACCTTTATCAGCTTAGTCACAGCAACAGAAGAACTTGTATGACAAATTTTACTAAGTAGACTTAACCTGACATTAGTTTCCCAGATATTTGCCTTCTCACAATTTTCCAACACTAGAGACAGGAGGTCTTTTTCCTTTATGTTACTTCTCTAAAAATTGCATCTTTCTGCTGCTAAGATGCTATATAAGCCCAAGTTCTAACCAAATCTTTGAGTTACTCATCTTGTGTGTTCCCATACATGCAACCTGTGCATCTTAATAAATATGTTTATTTTTCTTTTCCTAATCTGTCTTGGGAAGTCTAATTTATAAGGCTCCAGCTGAAGAACCTAAGTGAGTAGAGGAAGACATTTTTGTTTTCCTACAACTCCCATGAATATCCTTGAGCTTTGTTCTGGTATGAAGGTAAATTACTTGGGAATAGACACATCCTTTGGGGTCTTCCTTTTAAGACTTGTTAGGTGAAAAGAGAGCAGAGCTCAATTTATCACTAATTATTCCCCACAGCTGAGGCAAGATTGCTGCATACTCTACCTGCTGCTGCTGCTGCTGCTAAGTCGCTTCAGTGCGTCCGACTCTGTGCAACCCCATGGACTGCAGCCTACCAGGCACCTCCGTCCATGGGATTTTCCAGACAAGAGTACTGAAGTGGGGTGCCATTGCCTTCTCCAGCATACTCTACCTAGTGCTCCATGAATCATGAGGTTTTCCAGTTAGGTCACAATTTTCAGCCCCATGTGAGTGCTAACACAGCTTACTTCTAGTCTACTGGGTGATTCTTTCTCTAACTTTGGGTAGTCTCCTCTCACACACCTGTTGATAAGTATTATGGGGGCCTATCTATGGACCTCTTAATTCTCCCCCCGTGTGATGCAGCCTGTGTGGCTTTACTACAAGTTCAGTTCAGTTCAGTCTCTCAGTCGTGTCTGACTCTGCAACCCCATGAATCACAGCATGCCAGGCCTCCCTCTCCATCACCAACTCCCAGAGTTCACTCAGACTCATGTCCATCGAGTCCGTGATGCCATCCAGCCATCTGATCCTCTGTCGTCCCCTTCTCCTCCTGCCCCCAATCCCTCCCAGCATCAGAGTCTTTCCCAATGAGTCAACTCTTCTCATGAGGTGGCCAAAGTACTGGAATTTCAGCCTCAACATCAGTCCTTTCAATGAACACCCAAGACTGATCTCCTTCAGAATGGACTGGTTGGATCTCCTTGCAGTCCAAGGGACTCTCAAGAGTCTTCTCCAACGCCACAGTTCAAAAGCATCAATTCTTCAGCGCTCAGCTTTCTTCACAGTCCAGCTCTCACATCCATACATGACTACTGGAAAAACCATAGCCTTGACTAGACAGACCTTTGTTGGCAAAGTAATATCTCTGCTTTTGAATATGCTATCTAATTTGCTCATAACTTTCCTTCCAAGGAGTAAACGTCTTTTAATTTCATGGCTGCAATCACCACCTGCAGTGATTTTGGAGCCCCCCAAAATAAAGTCAGCCACTGTTTCCACTGTTTCCCCATTATTTGCCATGAAGTGATGGGACCAGATGCCATGATCGTTTTCTGAATGTTGAGCTTTAAGCCAACTTTTTCACTCTCCTCTTTCACTTTACTATAGGTTAGGGTTTTTATATTTTCCCCACATAAACAATTTTACAATGAATAACTTTGTACTTAAATATTTTTATATCGTGAGACTTGTAATTGTTATTTTGCTGTTTAGTTGCTAATTTGTGTCCAATTCTTTTGTGAGGCTGTGGACTGTCGCCTGCCAGGCTCTTCTGTCCATGGGATTACCCAGGCAAGAATTCTGGAGTGCATTTCCATTTCCTTCTCCAAGAGATCTTCCAGACGCCAGATTCTTTACCACTGAGTCACCAAGGAAGCCAAGAATTGTAATTACTGGATCAAAAAGAAAGCATGTGTGAACTTTTGTTGTGTATTGCTGAATTTTTTCTCAGAAGATTATATTGATTATCATTACAATGGATGGATATGCTTGTTTCTCCTTGGCTTCATGGAGAGAAAGGATCATCATGTTTTTAAATTATTATCAGTCTAGTGCTTGAAAAAGGGTACTTCGCTGTTGCTTTCATTTGAATCCTCTAAGAGTGAGCTTGAACATATTCTTGTTAGTTTAGTTCAGTTGTTCAGTCGTATGTGACTTTTTGCATCCCCATGGACTGCAGCCCCCCAGACCTCCCTATCCATCACCAACTCCTGGAGCTTGCTCAAACTCATGTCCATTGAGTCCATGATGCCATCCAACCGTCTCATCCTCTGTCGTCACTTTTTCCTCCCGCCTTTAATCTTTCCCAGCATCAGGGTCTTTTCAACTGAGTCAGCTCTTCACATCAGGTGGCCAAAGTATTGGAGTTTCAGCTTCAGCATCAGTCTTTCCAATGAATATTCAGGACTAATTTCCTTTAGGATTGACTGGTTGGATATCCTTGCAGTCCAAGGGACTCTCAAGAGTCTTCTCCAACACCACAGATCAAAAGCATCAATTCTTTGGCACTCAGCTTTCTTTATAGTCCAACTTTGACATCTTTACATGACTACTGGAAAAACCATAGGTTTGACTAGATGGAGTTTTGTTGGCAAAGTAATGTCTCTGCTTCTTAATATGTTGTCTAGGTTGGTCATAACTTTCCTTACAAGGAGTAAGTGTCTTTTAATTTCATGGCTGCAGTCACCATCTTATAAATTCTCTCTTTTTTCGGTTGTTTTATATTTTGATTTGAACGTCATCTTGACACACTGAGGATAAGATATCTGTTAATTATTAAAGTGGGACTATTATTTAGACAGGGATCTATAGGAATTAGGTTGGGCTTTCCTTGTGGCTCTGATGGTAAAGAATCTGCGTATAATACAGAAGACCTGGGTTCAGTTCCTGGGTTGGAAAGATCTCCTGAAGAAGGGAATGGCTACCCACTCCAGTATTCTTGCCTAGAGAATTTCATGGACAGTGGAGCCTGGTGGGCTACAGGCCATGGGGTCACTAAGAGTCAGACATGACTGGAAATTGAAAAGGAAATGGCAATCCACTCCAGTATTCTTGCCTGGAAAATCCCATGGACAGAGAAGCCTGGTGGGCTACAGTCCATGGGGTCGAAAAGAGTTGGACACAACTGAGCAACCTCAATCACTCTATAGGAGTTAAATTCAAAAGGAAATATTAAATTAAAATATAAAATTAAATGTAATTGGTCCATACATAGCAAAACTCAATGAGATCATATATAGCTTACAGGAGGTCTCTAGTCAATATTTGTAAATAAATTTATTAATTTATAGGAAGAGTGTTTTAGATTAAAAAAAGAGAAAAGGACTTAAAACTAAACATTGAAACTCTGCAAAATTCAGAGGTCAGGTGAGAAGGAGTATGTCAAATAGAAAATTAAGAAGTGATGGGCCAGAAATGCCAATACCACAAGAGGAGAGAATAGTCGGTGAGTCATGAGGGCAAGTTGTTTCTAGAAGTATTGACTATAAATTATAGACTTTTTCTAAGATGGCAAGTAAACAAAGATACATTGAAATATTTATTAAGGTACACTTAATGAAAGTTAATGGGTTCATCTGCCTACTATGGTGCTTGTGCATGCGCGCTAAGTCGCTTCAGTCATGTCCAACTCTTTGTGACGCTACGGGCTCCAGCCAGGCTCCTCTGTCCATGGGATTCTCCAGGCAAGAGTACTGTAGCAGGTTACAGTGCCCTCCAGGGAATCTTCCTAATCCAGGATCCAACCTGAGTCTCTTAAGTCTCCTGCATTGGCAGGCAGACTCTTAACCACTAGTGCCACCTGAGAAGCCCACCGAGGACAGTGAGTTGGATCTAAGTAGCCGAAATACGAATCTATAATTGAGAGAAGTTTTTCTAACCATCACATGATCTCAAAATACTATTATAGTGTGAAGAGGTCACTAAACAAAATTTAGAGCAGTAACTTCAGTAGAAGAATTTAATCCTTCATGAAATTCAATGCTAAAGAAACTTCATAGTTACCATTTGCAAATAAGGACATCCATCAAGGGTACAGAGCTTCCCACGTGGCACTAGCAGTAAAGAATGTGCCTGCCAGTGCAGGAGACCTAAGAGCTGTGGGTTCAGTCCCTGGGTTGGGAAGGTCTCCTGGTGAAGGAAATGGCAACACACTCTGGTATTCTTGCCTGGTGAATCCCAGGGACTGCGAGGATCCTGGCGGGCTACAGTCCATAGGGTCGCACAGAGATGGACATGACTGAAGCGATTTAGCACACATACATCATTGATGAACAGTCAGGAAGTTGGGCACCTGTTTGGTACATAGGCATTGTGTATTTAAAAAGAAAACTAACTGCTGCTGGAAACATCATAGTTGACAAATGTTTTAAAAATTCTACAAAAGCAAATTTACAGAAGAAAAAACCCAAAATTATTTAAAATATTTCTAAAATGGATTAAATGCTAAGCTCTTTGAGAACTGTGTGTATCTATGTGAGTGGATTCATAGTCATATTTTTATGCCTAAGCATTTAATTTCTTCAGACTTATAAGAATTAGGGAATTGATGTAAACCTAATGTTTCCAACGGCAATAGAAATTTGAAAAGGATGCTGAAACTGTACAGAAATTACTTTATTTGGATAGGTTCTTGATCATTTGGGAAGAATTATGGACTCAGCATTTCAGTAGCACAGGTTTTTCCATCGAGTTATTTTCTTTTTTGTTGTTGTTGTTCAGTATTCAAAGAAACTACATTTGGGAGTAAGTTTGAGAACTTCCATAACCTTTTGTTAATAAGCCTGCTGTCTCTGCATAGATTTGCAAATATTTTTATCAGATTGAATTACTGATGAAAAAGTATTTTCTTTGTAAGAAGACTTCAATGGACCAAATTTTTATAGTAGATGTTAGCACTCTTTTTTTTTTCACTATGGAAAGGATATATACAATAATTCAATTTCATGTTTAATTATTATGTTAATAATTCAGTCTTTGAACAAATGAGACCATGTCTTTTAATAATTTGATAAAATATGGTTTAGGTAGTTGGTAGTATGGTTCAGTTTTTATGGACAGTAGAACTCAAATGTTATGTTTGAACTCTTAATCAAGTCATACATACAATTTTGTTTCTTTTTTGTTAGTATCATTTTCATTAGTGACTTTTGCTCTTGGTTTATGTTTAATCTACTTACAGCCTTACAGAATTTAATTGTGAATATGAGAACAAAATGCTTATTCAGGACAATTCTAATGAATTTATAACTTTTTTTATAAGTAGGCAATTCTTTTCAGTCTATTTGCATGTTGTTATATATATGTTACTTTCAATGTCACGTGTATGTGTGTGTGTCTATATAAAGATACTGTATCATCAACAGTTAATGAGAGTGATCTTTACTCCATCCTTAAGAAAAATGAGCATTATTAAAATTTTTCATGTATTATTCTTTTAGTTTTCTCTTCTAGGAAACACCTATTAATATATATGTGTGTATGTATATATGTTAATATATACATACACACATTTATTGATTGCATATTTAAAAGTCATTTATGACAGTTATTTGTGTAACTTAGCTAAAATTGAAAAGATTTTCATTATTTTTATTTTCTCAAATTTTCTTCTTACTTTTACTTTATTGTGTTTTGTAAACAGTTGTTAATAGAATCAGATTTTTCAACATTTCAAAATTATTTGCACATTTTGGGACTATTTTAAGAAATATTTATATATTTCTAAACAAGTAAGATGTGTCTGACATATTTCCAAGAATATAACTTTAAATTTGCATTCTTCACATCTGTAACTTTAATGAATTTGAAATAGATTTTAATATATGATATGGGTTATTTATCTTTTAGTAATTGATCCTTAAGTTAATCATATTGTGGTTAGAGGTATTTATAAAATATCAATTTTTAAAATATCAAAATTTCAAAAATAAATTTTGTTTGCAAAAATTTTTCTGTAGTTCTTGATAGCACAGTTCTGTGTATGTTCATTAAATTTTGCTTCTTAACTGTATCACTGATATCTCTATTCTTACTAATTTTTAAGTGGTGTGTTGAAATACCCATTGTGATAATGGATTCATCAGTCTCTGTTAATCTCTAATAAGGTCAGGTGTTTAATTAGATTCATCTAAATCTAGAATTTTAATATCTTCCAAGTCGGTTGAAACCATTATCATTATATTGTCATTTTTATCTCTAATAATTTTTCTCACCTTAGTATATTTTTCATTTTATATTGATAATATGACCTTAGGATTCCTTAACTTGCTATTTTTCTGTGTGTGTTTCCAAGCCATCATTTTCAGCCTTTCTGTATTAAACTTGGAATACACATTTTAATACAATGAACAGAGTTGGAGTGAATCTTTAATCCAGTCAATTTACTTTTCAACTGAATTAATTTACTAGGCCTTACTAAGATAATTTTTACCATATTTAAATTTATTTTTACAATCTTTTACTTTCTTCCCTTTCTTTTTCTATCTTTGTTTTCTGTTTCTAATTTTCTTTATTAATAATCAACTTTTGCATTTAGTTTTTCTCTCCTGTAATAGATTTGAAATTTTTCATTCCATTTCATCCCATTTATATTTGTAATATGTTTATTTTGAACTAAAAAATGTGTCTAATTTAATATATTTAATTAAGATTCATATAGGCAGTAAGTAATATACATTTAAACCACTATTTGTTTTCCTCTTTTTTCTACACACAGTTGTTTCAGAAATAAGCAAATTGCAAGTTTCATTTTTAGCTTTACTTTACATGGGAAGAAACTTATTTTGTAACCCCATCTTTTACTGATGTTGAGGGTCCTTAGTTATACGTCCAATAACTTAGGTGCTAGCAGTGGGTGACTTTTTAAATGTAAATTAATTAAATATAAATAAATTATACATTATATCCGTGGTTGCATGAGACATATTTCAAGTAGAGCCTGAGGTGGCTAGTGGTTACTGTGTTGGTGAGCACCTCTATAGTGGAACACTTCCATGTAGGAAGTCCTGTTGGACAGCCGTGCTAGAGGAGCTGGGCTTACTCTAAAATCTCCTTGTCCAACATTAGCTTCTGTTTTTCCATACATGTAGAGAACAAAGCTTTGAGAATTAAGCATCCTAATATTTAATGCTCTAGTTCCCTGATTTGGATATTTGTACCTTGTTTAGCATTTGCTTATTTGTTTAATTTAATATCTCTATTCATCTAAATAGGTTGTTTGAAATTTTCCTCAATAACTATGAACTTAGAAATGCATCTTAAAACATAAGTAAGTTATTCAGTATATATGAGTTTTCAGAGAGCAGTAGACCACCATGATGTTGGGATAAAAGGCAAGATTAACTTTTTTATTATTCCTATATATTTTCTTTTTTTATGTGAACTGCTCTTTGTACGTGCGTGTGAAGAAGTCACTTCTGTCGTGTCTGACTCTGCGTCCCTATGGATTGTAGCCCACCAGACTTCTGTGTCCATGGGATTCTCCAGGCAAGAATAATGGAGTCTGTCGCCATGACCTCCTTTAGGGGATCTTCCAGCCCAGGGATGGAACCCTTTTCTTTGGCATCTACCTGCACTGGAGGGGGATTCTTTACTGCTAGTGAAAAGTGAAAGTGAAAGTTGCTCTTTTCAACGCCATGGACTATACAGTCCATGATATTCTCCAGGCAGAATATTGGAGTAGGTAGCCGTTCCCTTCTCCAAGGAATCTTCCTAACCCAGGGATTGAACCCAGGGATGAACCCAGGTCTCCTGCATTGCAGGCAGATTCTTTACACTAGTGCCAGTACAATTTCTGACATTTTATTTTTCTAATGAGCTTGAAGGAAGTCTGAAGGAGACCTTTCCTGTGCTGCCAGGTGTTGTCAGGTGATGTTGCTTTTTTGCTGTTTTTTGCTTTGTTTCTTTTCGATGTTTGCTTTTGATTCTGTAATGATATATGCTGCCAAGAAGACTGCTTTATTGTAATTTGCATACCTTTTTTCATGGCTTCCATTTTTTCATATAAAATTTAAGAAGGTGTTCTTCATGCTGAAGTTGTACCTTCTTCTTACACTGCTGCAATTTTTTAAAAAAATATTTAAATATTGAACCCATCAGGAATTAATTCTAGTGTACGTTATAGATAGTAGCTTTCTATATTCTCAAGATGTGTGGATTTTTCCAATGCCTTTCATTGAACAATTCATTATTTCATCCATAATAAAAAATCACTAGTGTTTTATGCTGAAGTCCTACATATATGTATGAGGTCTCATTTAAGATCTATTTTCTCCTCTTTTGTGGTTTCTCTGTCTAATCTTGCACCAGGCCAATAGGATTTCCTGAAGTTTACTGATCTTTTTCTTCTTTTTCTTTTTTGTGTTATATTTAAAGTGTACCTGTAGGAACTTTAGAATTCACTTGTTCAAAAAAAATTACTTTGCTGTTTTTATTGGTAACAGATTATATCTTAAATATTAAATTAGGAAATTTAACATTTTATCTTCTTGAGCCTCTCTAGCCAGAAACAGCATATTGCCTTTTAATTGATTCAAATTTTATTTTTATGTCCCACAAGAGAGTTTAAAATTTATTCCATGTGAATCTTGAACATCACTTTAAAAATATATCTCTCTATGCTTAATCCCTCCAGTGAAAATGAATATTTTTAAAGTTTTTCAGTCGATTTACTTTAGTTTTCCAGACACACAATATTGTTTTTGATATATAATGATACTTTCACCTGTTTCTTATCTCATTTCTCTCTTTCATTTAATCACATAAACTGTTATGTCCAAAACAATGTTAAACAAGATTGGTAATAGTGAATATACATGCAGTTTCAAAATTTGATAAAAAACACTGTTTGCGCATTAAAATCTATATCTACATAAATACTGTAAATTTTAGATTTATATCTGTGTTTAGTCACTCAGTCATGTCTGACTCTGTGCGACCCCGTGGACTGTATAGCCCACCAGTTTCTTCTGTCCATGGAGATTCTCTAGGCAAGAATACTGGAGTGGGTTGCCATGCCCTCCTTCAAGGGATCTTCCCAACCCAGGGATTAAACCAGGCCTCCCACACTGCAGGCATATTCTTTACCATCTGAGCGCAGATGGGAAGCACAAGAATACTGAAGTGGGTTGCCTAACCCTTCTGCAGGGGATCTTCCTGACCCAGGAATAGAACTGTGGTCTCCTGCACTGCAGGCAAATTCTTTACCAGTTGAGCTACCAGGGAAGCCCAGATTTATATCTAATATGTTTAAATTTATATATATAATTTTAATGTCAAATAAATATATATAATTTTAAACTTACTATGTACTATTTAAGACAAATGTGCTAAATTTTTATCAAATATCTTTAAACATTGAAATTATTATAATTATTTTATATTTGAATGTATTTACTATGCAAGTTATATTATTATATTCTTTCATATTGAATTATATCTGAATCTAGTAAGAGTAATTAATAATGGATTATTATTATTTTGTTATGCCCTTATATTCCGTTTGCTAATATTTGGTTTAGGATTTATGACCAGTAAGGGAAACTGATTTTTTTGCTAATCTTTTACTTATGTTTGCATTTGTTAAATATGCTCTTGAGCAATGGAGATATCATGTGTGTGTGTGTTCTGTACTTCAGTCATATCTGACTCTTTGCAAACCTGTGGACTGTAGCCTGCCAAGCTCTTCTGTCCATGGGATTTTCCTGGCAAGAATACTGGAGTGACTTGCCATTTCCTCCTCCAAGGTGTCTTCCTGACCCAGGGATCAAACCTGCATCTCCTGCATTGCATAGCCTTATATTACTTAAATAATTTATGGAATTCCATGAATTTCCTGAAGAATCTATTTATGATTAATGCATTAACTTGAATGTGTTTGTGTTATGGAGATGGGAGGTGAGAAGTTATTTGACAACTTTCTCTAGTTCTTCTACGGTAATCTATAGGTTTCAATTTTTTATGCTATCTTGATTGGGCTATCTTAGATTATTTATCTACATTTGTAAATTAATTTTTACAGAGATGAGCAAAGTAATTATCATTTTTTAATGTAATCTGTGAAAATTTGCTTGATTTTTATGCTTGATATGTTTGTCTTTTTCCTTTTTTTATGTTAAATAATGATTTATCTGTTTTATTCTTTATTTTCCTCTAGAGTCATCTCTTAGATAACTGCGTTCTATTTTTCAGTTCAGTGTTTGCCATCAATTACTTTTTCCAATATACTTTTTCTCTTTGTCTCACTGCTCTTTAACTGATTAGGTTGGATACTCATTATATCTGTATATATTTTTTAGTAATATAAATGGTTAGACTATTAAATATCTCTCCAAGCACTGCTTTAGGTGTGTCACATAAGCTGTTAAATATATTTTTATATTACTGATTCCTAGGCAATTTATGTGAGAGTTCAACCAAAAACTATTTGAGATATTTTTCATATTTTAAAGATTAGCTAAATATAGGAGAAGCCTTCTCCCTTTTTTGAGATTTATAACATTTTGGATACTTTATAATATATTCTGTTATCTCATTTAATTTTTATACTAAATCTGAGAATCTGACATTTTTATTCACATTTTGTGTGGCACAGAGGGATCCTAGTGTATTTAAGTAGTAAGGTATATAATGGAGAAATAAAAGTGAAAGCTAAAATTGTCTTCCTCTTTTAATATTTGAATTTTTTCAGGTACATATAAAATAACTAATATGTTTATTGAAGGACTATGGTTAAAGGAAACACATGGGCCTGTGCTATCAACAAAAATAGCATCAATTGCGCTTCTGGTGTGATGTATAATATGAAAGGAACAATAGATGGCAGTGCAAATTGTGGAATGAGGAGACAAGGTTCCCAGGAACCCCCACTACACTGGGAGCATCAGTGCTTTTTCAGATTTTCTTGCTCTGGGTCACAAGAAAACTGTAGTAAAAATTGTAATAAAAATTTGTATTAAAACAATTGTAGTAAAACTGAGACTCTGGCTGACTAATACCTTTTCATTCTTATTTCTCCAGTTTAATGGCTTTTGATTATAGTGGGACAAAATAGTTGATCCAATATTTGATAGCTGGATTGAAAATAATACTGTCACAATATACTGCCCTAGTGATCTATTAAATAGAGGACATCATATTGGGCTTTTCTAATTTGCAGAATGAATACTAACATATTTGAAATTAATTTCATTTGTAAATAAGGCATCCCCTCTCCCACTTAAGCTTTGGTTCTTTATAGGAGTACATAAACTTGCAGACACTACAAGGATACTTATCTTACAATTCAGAGCCTGAATCTCTAGCAAGCATTCTGCAGTACCATAGCTTAAATGTGATAGAGGGTTCTGTGGGATCTAATTCTCACCTCCCTTTCTTAAAGAGAATGTAGAGACCTGAAAGTGAAGCTGTCCTTTTTAGTCTAGCATTTAAAGAGAAAATGTGGACCTAAACTTTCTCAAATGAACAAAATCATGTTCATACAAAACACTATTGTAATGCCCTTGAAAAGGTGCAAAAGAACACATGGGATGATAGGCGTAAATTTCTTCTTCCAGAGATATCTCTAAGCTTGGTCATAAACTGCAATACAAAATAAGTCTGCTTTATTAGAACAACCTGGTAATAACAACAGATTATGCCAGCAAAAAATTATTTTATTTCACTTAAGTCACTGAAGGACTTGTCTCTTAAGTTGCTATTAGCCAAGAACCAATATATCCTACTTATAAAAATTTGATAGACAAAGCAGATCGGTGTCTACAATTCCTTGTATTTTATGTATGTAAGAGAAAACAAGTAAAAAACTCTCGCATTTGGAAACCAAAACTATTCTCCTTTGAAAGCAGAGAACATACAGTTTTTGTTGTGGGTTTGTCTTTTTTTAAGGCAGCAAAATTACCCAATTTGTTTTTACCATAACCTATAAATGTCAGATGTCCTCAGTGAAAATGATAAACATGTAATTTAACTGTCATATATATGCTTGTAAAGCAAGAACGTATGCTTGGTGAAACTTGGAGATGGGGTTTAACATGGATTACACGTTTGTAAAGTTATGAGTTTGTATGGAATACATATTTATTGATCTTCAAAACAGAGTTACTCCCTATTTAATTATTAACATATTTTGGGAGGAATAACCCTCACCATTTTCTAGTCAGAGACATCTTTATTACTTAGAAATAAGATGCTTATTTATATGGGTTTGTGATATTGGATGTGGGGCCACTATCAAACTTTATTCTGGGCATGCCATGGCATTGGATATAAGCAACAACTTTAAATTAGATGAGCTCCTTTACAGGCTGTGAGATTGAATTAGAATAAAGCACTAATAGAAATCCAGTTTATAAAAATACCATAGAGGCCAGGAGATAATGATAAATTTCTACTATTACTACATTCCAGTACATCTGTATCTTCTAAAGTGCTGGTAGAAGATACATTTTTCTTTATACGTTAGCCAAAAGAAAAAAAATCTGATATATATTAAGAAGTTACCAATGTTTCTGTAATTATTTCACTTTTTTCTCTTTCAAAATGTCATGAGAAATCTCATAAGATCCTGTAAGTTGCTAACATTTTGTTAAATTAATTTGATTACTCCTGTATAATAAAATAATCATAAGAGGTATAGAAAGGCAACTAAATCAAACTTAGTTTTATACTTTTTCTAGTTGAGAAATAATTACAAATATGTAGAGAATTATGGGCAACCTGCCATCAGAGTAGTAGCTATTTTACACAAATGAGTAAAACAAGCCAAAAATGGAAAGGCACTGCCTACATCATTCTCTCCTTAGAAAACACTTCTTCCCAAACTAGTCTTTGCAACTCAGATCCCAGCTTATACATCTGTTCATCATTCTTAATACCTCCCTCTCATTCACTCTCTTGTATGAAATCTGTTAGCATTGATCGTGACTTCACTTCCTAAATATTCCTAGACTCCACCATTTTTCCTTGCTACTATTCTGTTCTCTTGTAGGCTGACATCTCAGCTCTTTGTATCTCTTCAGTGCAAGTGAAAAGTGCCATTTCCCAGGTCAATCACTTATACTTGTTCTAGCCCCATTTTGTTTTCCATTACTCTCATGTCACTCCTGTGTTGTCAGCCTTCAGTTGTACTGTGAATCTCCAGCTAAAGTCCAGATAAAGTCCATCTCAAGAGCCTGGATGCTGTCATTCACATCTAACTCCCCAACCTCATCTTGCTCTGGGCTGCTTTCTTGTCCTCTCTGTCCTACGGTCTTACAAGCTGTAAGTTCTTGGCACTTTTTTCCCACTCCAGGGTCTTTATCTATGTCATTATCACTGCCTAGAGCATTATTTCTTTTGTTGTTATTGATATCTAGTTGATATCTGAAAGAGTGTGAGACATTTTGAAGGGTCTCAGATCAAGCAATGCAGCCTTCCTTGACTTCTCTAAAAATATAATCTCTTATAATTTTCCTTCCCACTTCATATTATAATAGCAGTTTCACACTTGGGTGATTACTAGATTAATACCTCTATCTGCTGCTGGGCAGTACTCTTATGGAGGTAGGGTTGTGTTAATTATCACTATATTGTATTTTTTTGTATAGAGTTTGCCACCTCATTGAATATTTGTTGAATGAATGACTATATGAATAAATGAGTAAAGAAATTAAAATTGAATTTAAGAGATTGGAAACAATGAGAAGATGGTAATTTTCGAGCTTGGGTACCTTAGGAATTAGGTCAACCTACTTGGGATTTGAAGTTGGGTGACATTACCCTGATAGCAAATCCTACTCAAAATAAACCTAGGCTTATAATAATAAAATAAGAATACACATTATTAATTGAATATTTGCTATGTCTCAGGAATTGCACAACGTACTTTATATAATGCTTTTAAAAATTTGAGCCATGATTTAAAAAGGACCTACTATACAAGGAGATACCAGTTTTCCCCAGTCTCTTTAACATTTTTGTTTCCAGCAGGCAAAGATATCTGCTGAAAAGATCAATCTGAATAAGTATGTGGGGATAATTCTTTGAGATGTAAACAAATGGAAGATTCTTTTCTTGATAGTTTCAACTATTCCATGTGGCAAAGGGATTAGATTTTTTTCAACAGTCAAAGTCAGCTTTTTCTGCCCCTAAGGTTAAAATATTTTCTCTGTCTGGAATAAAAGAAAAAGGTGAATGAAAGAGGAGTCTAAAGATGAAAAACTAGTATGTCTTAGACAGTAGTTCAAGATGGTAGCATGGGGAGATTGTGAATTCATCTCCTACCACGGATACAACAAATCTACAACCACAAATAGTTGTAGTTTCCTCTGAAACTACTGAATAGTTTCCTCTGAAAAGAACTAAAGAGTTGGTGAACAGAGCCTCCACAAGAAAGGATAAAAGAGCAGCACTGAGATTGTAGTGAAGGCAAAGACGTAGTCTCACCAAAGAAACACCCTACTGCTGGTGAGCCATCCACAATTGGGAGGGGGCTCAAAACTCCAGAACTCTTTCCCACGAGTCATGAACTTGTGCCTCATATCAGGCATCCCAGCCCTCGGATTCCATGCAGGAGAGATAAGCCTCCAAAACATTTGGCTTTGAAAGACAAGGATACATCCAGGAAAACCATAGTACTATAGGACATGAATCCAATCTTAAAGAGTTCGTTTGCAGACTCACTTTGCAGCACAAAAAAACAAAACAACAACAAACAGTTTGAAAAGCATCTGTTTGAAAAAGTGAAGGAGATCCACTTACCAACCTTAAAGCACCTTCCAGAGAGGCAGGAGCTATTGGGATCCTCCCTAGAAAGGGAGATGCTGGCTGACACCGTTTTTGAGATCTCATTCTTCCTTGCTAACACGGACACTGACAGGGGCTACTTTGGAATTCTTTAACCTGCAAGCACCAGCATGGAAGGCCATTTAATCCCAAAGAGCCACAGCTATGCAACTCAGCAAGGAGGCCATTCGAGAGTCCTGCCCACTCCCTTGCCACAGCAGGCAGGCACACACAGCCCAAACCCGGATGTCCCTTGAGCACCTAGCTCTGGTGGCCAGAGTGATTGTGCTTATGGACTCTGTGAGACATATCTTAGACAAGCCCACCCTTCAAAACTAGGAAGGTAGCTGGTTTTGCTAATACACAGAAACAAACACAGAGTATGGCACAATGAGGAGACAGAGGAATATGTTCCAAATGAAACAAGATAAAAACCTCAGGAAAATACCTTTATCAAATGGAAATTATCTACCTGATAAAGAGTTCAAGGTAACTGTCATAAAGATGCAATGTTATCTACTGTTTTGCTTCAGTATTTTTTTTTAATCTAGTGTGTCTTAGAGCTCTCAAGAGAGAGATAATAGAAACCCTGTGCTAATTAGATCAGAAGACTTATGCCACTATTGTCTATTAGAACCAATAATACATTATGATCTCAAAATTTCCCTTTTTCTTTATGATGTGGAAGCAGAAGAAACACCTGTGACGTCCATCTAGTCATCTCATGTTATAGAATAAATAGACTCTATCCTCTGTAACTTTTAATAGTTGAGGTTTTGCTAGAATATCTTATTCACTTGATCCCTTAGCTTTTGCAAAAGAGACCATATTTGCATTTAAGTTCCTTTTTGGAAATGAATAAATTATTTTTACCACTTTGTGATTTTTTTTTAAATAGAAATTATATTTTCGAGGGGAGAAAGGGAGGAAAAGAGATTTAGAGTATAGAATATGTTCATTGGTATTAGCCAGAAGGATCTTACAGAGGTGATAGCTGGAAAGTCTGGAATGATTAATACTACTTTTTAGTATCATAAGAGTAAATTGCCTTATATAGATGTAAGTAGTAGCTGAAATTACATTACTCATAAGGCAAAACACATTTTGAAGAGAATTCCACAGGCTGAGAAGGCAAGTTTTCATAAAAAGGACTAGATTCACTGTAACCTCTGGGGAAAAATAGGAATCTTTATTGCCTGTGTAAGAGCAAGCACTTCCTGTAGTCTTTTGAATTTTATAAATAGTCTCTCAGGTTTCAGAGAAAGTTTTAAAAGTATATTTTTATGTAGAGCTGAAGTACTTTGCTAAACAGCAGAAATTAACACAACATTGTAAATCAACCATACTCCAATTAAAAAAATAAAATCTAAAAAGATTTTTAAAAATAGAAATAAAAGACAACTCATTTAGCAGTGCTTCTTCCTTTTTAGATAAGAGATGTACCAAACAAGCCATCTTATGGGAATGGGGGTTTGTTTGAAAGCTGTAATGCTCAAAAAACACATTGTTGCCATTATGTATGTTTGTGTATTTTTCCCCCAGGATAGCTCAATTTATAGGTTCAGAGACACTTTTAAAAACATATCACTAAAATAAGAATATGATATGCTTCAGAAATATAATTTGCTCTATTATTATTTATTTTATTTTATCACTACAATCTCCACTCTGGCCATGGAATAAAAATTTGAGTAGCAATGTAGAAAATTCAAAAGTTTTTCCTTAATAAGTAAAGACATAGTTTTCTCTTTTATATAATAATTTTAGTACTGTTTTGCTGAATTCTGGTGTGAAGGCTTTTATAATTTTTAAAATATTCTGATCTAGGATCAAAGGTCTAAATTTTTCTTGGAGTCAATGGGTGCTATATGTGGTTTCCGAATAAATATTTATTAACACTTAATTTGTTCCATAGAACACAAAATGCTATTGGGAGATAATAAACTGTATCTATTGTTTGATTTTATTGTTTATATTTTATGATTTGAACTATTAATATTTTTTTTCTCCTAGTTATGAAATGAATGCTTGCTGTTCAGCAGGAAAGTCAAAAGACAGAGGGACAACATGGCACCATTCAAGAAGCACCAGCCTGGGAGACAGGACAAGGGATAAGGCACTCCCTGACTTTATTCCTAACAACCTTGTTTATGCTGAGAGCACCTGACTTTTACTTCATAAGAGTTCTGAGTCATATAAGATAATTATTTCTTTCATATCCTTTTCTTGTTGTTCAGTCGCTAGGTCATGTCCAGCTCTTTGTGAACTCATGGACTGTATCACGCCAGGCTTCCCTGTTCTTCACTATCTCTCGGAGTTTGCTCAAACTCATGTTCATCGAGTCAGTGATGCCATTCAGTCATCTCATCCTCTGTTGCCCTCTTTTCCTTCTGCTCTCAATCCTTCCCAGCATCAAGGTCTTTTCCAGTGAGTTGACTCTTCACATCAGGTGGCCAAAGTATTGGTGCTTTAGCTTCAGCATCAGTCCTTCCAATGAATATTCAGGGCAAATTGCCTTTAGGATTGACTTGTTTGATCTCCTTACAGTCCAAGGGACTCTCAAGTCTTCTCCAGCACCATAGTTCATATCCCTGAATATGTAGTTTTTGTTATCTTCTCTCCCAAATAGGAGAATATATTCCACCTTAATATACTCCAAGTTAATAATAGTGAGAGATTGTTGCCTATGACTAATCAACATGAAATTCAACTCATAGCAATTAATTGATTTTATAATTTCTGTGAAAATCAGTGTGGTACTGTTGAGGAATAAATTAGATTCAATATCAGCCAAGTCTCAGTTGATATTCTCATTCTAATACTTACTAATTGTGTGAACTTGATCAAGTTCCTTAAATTTGGGGGTCTCATTTGTAATGTCAATAATATATACCTTCCTATGTTGTTATAATAGTTAAAAATTAATATACATAATGCACATTTCACATTGTTAGTGCTCTATATATTATAATTTTTGTACTGGGAAAACTCTGAAGTTTCATCTTCACTGAGAGTTGTATTGCCTTTCTTCTGATAGCCCTCAGATTCCTGCTACTTATTTTGTCCCCTTAGAACATTTGCAAAGGATTTCAGGTTATTCAGCTCTCTGGTCAGAAAATGCTTATATTGCCATACCTTGCACTATGTAACCCTGCTATTATGGCCAACATGTATTGGTCTGTAAACAGTTGATGATTAAACAGCTGGTCAGTCAGTTGAGTTGCTCAGTCATGTCCGACTCTTTGCGACCCCATGAACCACAGCATGCCAGGCCTCCCTGTCCATCACCAACTCCCGGAGTCCACACAAACCCATGTCCATTGAGTCGGTGATGCCATCCAACCATCTCATCCTTTATCGTCCCCTTCTCCTCCTGCCCTCAATCTTTCCCAGCATCAGGGTCTTTTCAAGTGAGTCAGCTCTTTGCATCGGGTGGCCAAACTATTGGGGTTTCAGCTTCAACATCAGTCCTTCCAGTGAACACCCAGGACTGATCTCCTTTAGGATGGACTGGTTGGATCTCCTTGCAGTCCAAGGGACTCTCAAGAGTCTTCTCTAACACCACAGTTCAAAAGTATCAGCTCTTTGGTGCTCAGCTTTCCTTATAGTCCAACTCTCACATCCATACATGACCACTGGAAAAACCATAGCATTGACTAGATGGACCTTTGTCAGCAAAGTAATGTCTCTGCTTTTTAATATGCTGTCTAGGTTGGACATAACTTTCCTTCCAAGGAGTAAGCGTCTTTTAATTTCATGGCTGCAGTCACCATCTGCAGTGATTTTGGAGCCCAGAGAAATAAAGTCAGCCACTGTTTCCACTGTTTACCCATCTATTTGCCATGAAGTGATGGAACCAGATGCCATGATCTTCGTTTTCTGAATGTTGAGCTTTAAGCCAACTTTTTCACTCTCTTTCACTTTCATCAAGAGGCTCTTTAGTTCTTCTTCATTCTCTGCCATAACGGTGGTAGCCCTTAACTTAATGTAGGCATATACCGCGAGCATAAAAAAGACATTCAATTTTTCTTTGGGGGAATTTTTTTATTAAAGATTTTTTTTTTTTTTTTGGTGTGGGCCATTTTTAAAATACATTGAATTTTTTTACAGTATTGTTTCTGTTTTATGTTTCAGCTTTTTGGCTACAAGGCATGTGATATCAACCAGGGATTGAATCAACACCCCGCTGCACTTAAAGACATCCCTAACCACTGGACCACCAGGGAAGTCCCTCTTTGGGGGATTTTTTTTTTAATTTTAAATTTATTTATTTTTAAAACTTATTTATTTTTTATTGAAGGATAATTTCTTTACAGATTTTGTTGTTTTCTGTCAAACCTCAACATGAATCAGCCATAGGTATACATATATCCCCTCCCTTTTGAATCTCCCTCCCATCTCCCTCCCCATTCACCCCTCTAGGTTGATACAGAGCCCCTGCTTGAGTTCCTTGAGCCATACAGCAAATTCCCATTGGCTGTCTATTTTACATACGGTAATGTAAGTTTCCATGTTACTCTTTCCATACCTCTTACCCTCTCCTCCCCTCTCCCCACGTTCAGAATTCTATTCTCTATGTCTGTTTCTCCACTGTTGCTCTGTAAATAGGTTCCTCAGTACCATTTTCCTAGATTCCATATATATGTGTTAGAATATGATGTCTATTTTTCTCTAACTTAATTCACTCTGTATAATAGGTTCTAAGTTCATCCACCTCATTAGAATTGACTCAAATGTGTTCTTTTTTATGGCTGAGTAATATTCCATTGTGTATATATACCACATCTGGCCCTGGGCGTTTGTTTTTGGGGAGATTTTTGATCACTGCTTCAATTTCAATGCTTATAGTTGGATTGTTCAGACTTTCTATTTCTTCCTGGTTCTATTTGGAAGACTGAACTTTTCTAAGAATCTGTCCATTTCTTCCAGGTTATCTATTTTATTGTCATATAGTTGTTCATAATAGTCTCTTATAATCCTTTGTATTTCTGCATTGTCTGTTGTAACCTCTCCTTTTTCATTTCTAATTTTGTTGACTTGATTCTTCGCTCTTTTGTTCATGATGAGTCTGGCTAAAGGTTTGTCAATTTTGTTTATCTTCTTGTAAAACCAGCTATTAGTTTTATTAATCTTTACTATTGTTTCTTTGATTTCTTTTTTATTTATTTCTGCTCGGATCTTTTTTGTTCCTTTCTTTCTATTAATTTTGGGGTTTATTTGGTTCTTCTTTTTCCAATTGTTTTAGGTGTAAAGTTAGGTTTTCTATTTGATGTTTTTCTTGTTCCTTGAAGTAGGATTGTATTGCTATAAACTTCCCTCTAAGATCTGCTTTTGCTACATCCCATAGGTTTTGAGTTGGTGTGTTTTCATTGTCATTTGTTTCTAGAAATTTTTTTTTATTTCCCTTTTGATTTCTTCAGTAACCTGTTGTTTATTTAGAATCGTATTGTTTAATCTCCATGTGTTTTTGTTTTTTATAGTTTTTTTTCCTGTAATTGATATCTCATCTCATAGCATGTGGTTGGAGAAGATGGTTGATACAGTTTCAATTTTCTTAAATTTACTGAGATTTGATTTGTGACCCAAGATGTGGTCTGTCCTGGAGAATGTTCCATGTGCACGTGAGTAGAAGGTATATTCTGCACTTGGATGGAATGTCCTGAAGATATCAATGAGATCCATCTCATCTAATGTAACATTTAAGACTTGTGTTTCCTTATTAATTTTCTGTTTTGATGATCTGTCCATTGGTGTGAGTGGGGTGTTAAAGTTTCCTACTATTATTGTGTTACTGGCAGTTTGTCCTTTTATGTCTGTTAGTGTTTGTCTTATGTATTGAGGTGTTCCTATGTTCCTTGGTGGCTCAGATGGTAAAGAGTCTGCCTGCAGTGCAGGAGACCCAGGTTTGATCCCTGGGTTGGGAAGATCCCCTAGAGAAGGAAATGGCAACCCACTCCAGTACTCTTGCCTGGAAAATTCCACGGACTGAGGAGACTGGTAGGCTACAGTCCATGGGGTCACAGAGAGTTGGATATGACTGAGCAACTTCACTTCACTTATGTTGGGGGCATAGATATTTACAATTGTTATGTCTTCCTCTTGGATTGATCCCTTGATCATTATGGAGTGTCCTTCCTTGTCTCTTGTAATCTTTAAGGTCTAATTTGTCTGGTATGAAGATTGCTACTCCAGCTTTCTTTTGCTTCCTATTTGCATGGAATATGTTTTTTCCATCCTCTCACTTTCAGTCTATATGTGTCTTTAGGTCTGAGGTGGGTTTCTTGTAGACAGCATATGTATGGGTCTTGTTTTTGTATCCATTTAGCCAGTCTGTGTCTTTTGGTTGGAGCATTTATTCCATTTGCATTTAAAATAATTATTGATATATATGTTCCTATTGCCATTTTCTTAACTGTTCGGGGTTGATTTTGTAGATCTTTTTTCTTCTGCTGTATTTCTTGACTATATAAGTCCCTTTAACATTTGTTGTAAAGCTGGTTTGGTGGTATTGAATTCTCTTAACTTTTGCTTGTGTCTAAAAAGCCTTTTATTTCTCCATCAATTTTGAATGAGATCCTTGTCGGGTACAGTAATCTGCCATTCCCTTCTGGCATGCAGTTTCTGCTGAAAGATAAGCTGTTAAGCATATGAGGTTTCCCTGTTATATTACTTGTTGCTTCTCCTTTGCTGCTTTTAATATTCTTTGTGTTTAGTCTGTTAGTTTGATTACTATGTGTCTTGGCATGTTTCTCCTTGGATTTATCCTATATGGGACTCTTTGTGCCCCTTGGACTTGATTGAATATTTTCTTCTGTGTTGGGAAAATTTTCAACTATAATCTCTGCATAAATTTTCTCATACCCTTTCTTTTTCTCTTCTTCTTCACAGATTCCTATAATTCAAATTTCAAAAATTATTTCCACTATTTTATTTTCCAGCTCACTGATTTTTTCTTCTACTTTGGATATTCTGCTATTGATTCCTTCTTGAGTATTTTTAATTCCAGTAATTTTGTTGTTTGTATGTTTATTCTTTAATTTTTTTTAGTTCTTTGTTAATTGATTCTTGCATTTTCTCCATTCTGTTTTCAAGGTTTTTGATCATCTTTATTATCATTATTCTGAATTCTTTTTCAGATAGTTTGCCTATTTTCTCTTCATTTATTTGGACTTCTGTTTGTTCCTTCACTTGTGTAGTATTTCTGTGCCTTTTCTTTTCTTTTTTTAAAAAAAATTTATTTATTTTTTATTTTACTTTACAATTCTGTATTGGTTTTGCCATACATTGACATAAATCCACCACGGGTGTACATGCGTTCCCAAACCTGAACGCCCCTCCCACCCACCCCCTCCCCACAACATCTCTCTGGGTCATCCCCGCGTACCAGCCCCAAGCGTGCCATATCCTGCATCGGACATAGACTGGCAATTCGATTCTTACATGATATTATACATGTTTCAATACCATTCGAGGTTTCCTTTTTCCAGGCTTCAAATAAAGCTGAATTCTTCCCTTGAAGAAGGTTGAATTCTTTCTTTCTTTTGGTTTCTGCACTCCTAAGGTTGGTCCAGTGGTTTTTGTAAGCTTCATATAGGGTGAGATTTGTGCTGAGTTTTTGGCTTTTTGTTTTTCCTCTGGTGGGCAGGGCTGAGTAAGGTAGTAATCCTGTCTACTGATGATTGGGTTTGTATTCTTGTTTTGTTGTTTAAAATGGGTGCCACTGGTGGTTGGGTCAGGCTGGGTCTAATATTCAAGTGGTTTCCTTTGTGTGAGTTCTCACTATTTGATAATCACTGGGTCCTAAGGCAAACCATTCAATATCACAGTTATCCAAGTCTATGCCCCAACCAGTAATGCTGAAGAAGCTGAAGTTGAACAGTTTTATGAAGACCTACAAAACCGTTTAGAACTAACACCAAAAAAAGATGTCCTTTTCATTATAGGGGACTGGAATGCAAAAGTAGGAAGTCAAGAAACACCTGGAGTAACAGGCAAATTTGGCCTTGGAATATGGAATGAAGCAGGGCAAAGACTAATAGAGTTTTGCCAAGAAAACGCACTGGTCATAGCAAACACCCTCTTCCAACAACACAAGAGAAGACTCTACACATGGACATCACCAGATGGTCAACACTGAAATCAGATTGATTATATTTTTTTGCAGTCAAAGATGGAGAAGCTCTATACAATCAACAAAAACAAGACCAGGAGCTGACTGTGGCTCAGATCATGATCTCCTTATTATCAAATTCAGACTTAAATTGAAGAAAGTAGGGAAAACCGCTAGACCATTCAGGTATGAGCTAAATCAAATCCCTTATGATTATACAGTGGAAGTGAGACACAGATTTAAGGGCCTAGATCTGATAGATAGAGTGCCTGATGAACTATGGACTGAGGTTCGTGACATTGTACAGGAGACAGGGATCAAGACTATCCCCATGCAAAAGAAATGCAAAAAAGCAAAATAGCTGTCTGGGGAGGCCTTGCAAATAGCTGTAAAAAGGAGAGAAGTGAAAAGCAAAGGAGAAAAGGAAAGATATAAGCATCTGAATGCAGAGTTCCAAAGAATAGCAAGAAGAGATAAAAAAGCCTTCTTCAGTGATCAATGCAAAGAAATAGAGGAAACAACAGAATGGGAAAGACTAGAGATCTCTTCAAGAAACTTAGAGATACCAAGGGAACATTTCATGCAAAGATGGGCTCAATAAAGGACAGAAATGGTATGGACATAACAGAAGCAGAAGATAATAAGAAGAGGTGGCAAGAATACATGGAAGAACTGTACAAAAAAGATCTTCACGACCCAGATAATCATGATGATGTGATCACTCATCTAGAGCCAGACATCTTGGAATGTGAAGTCAAGTGGGCCTTAGAAAGCATCACTATGAACAAAGCTAGTGGAGGTGATGGAATTCCAGTTGAGCTGTTTCAAATCCTGAAAGATGATGCTGTGAAAGTGCTGCACTCAATATGCCAGCAAATTTGGAAAACTCAGCAGTGGCCACAGGACTGGAAAAGGTCAGTTTTCATTCCAATTCCAAAGAAAGGCAATGCCAAAGAATGCTTAAACTACCACAAAATTGCACTCATCTCACATGCTAGTAAAGTAATGCTCAAAATTCTCCAAGCCAGCCTTCAGCAAGATGTGAATTGTGAACTCCCTGATGTTCAAGCTGGTTTAGAAAAGGCAGAGGAACCAGAGATCAAATTGCCAACATCTGCTAGATCATCAAAAAAGCAAGAGAGTTCCAGAAAAACATCTATTTCTGCTTTATTGACTATGCCAAAGCCTTTGACTGTGTGGATCACAATAAACTCTGGAAAGTTCTGAAAGAGATGGGAATACCAGACCAGCTGACCTGCCTCTTGAGAAATCTGTATGCAGGTCAGGAAGCAACAGTTAGAACTGGACATGGAACAACAGACTGGTTCCAAATAGGAAAAGGAGTACGTCAAGGTTGTATATTGTCACCCTGCTTATTTAACTTATATGCAGAGTACATCATGAGAAATGTTGGACTGGACGAGGCACCAGCTGGAATCAAGATTGCCGGGAGAAATATCAATAACCTCAGACATGCAGATGACACCACTCTTATGGCAGAAAGTGAAGAGGAACTAAAAAGCTTCTTGATGAAAGTGAAAGAGGAGATTGAAAAAGTTGGCTTAAAGCTCAACATTCAGAAAACGAAGATCATGGCATCCGGTCCCATCACTTCATGGGAAATAGATGGGGAAACAGTGGAAACAGTGTCAGACTTTATTTTGGGGGACTCCAAAATCACTGCAGATGGTGACTGCAGCCATGAAATTAAAAGACGCTTACTCCTTGGAAGAAAAGTTATGACCAACCTAGATAGCATATTCAAAAGCAGAGACATTACTTTGCCAACAAAGGTCCGTCTAGTCGAGGCTATGGTTTTTCCAGTGGTCATGTATGGATGTGAGAGTTGGACTGTGAAGAAGGCTGAGCGCCGAAGAATTGATGCTTTTGAACTGTGATGTTGGAGAAGACTCTTGAGAGTCCCTTGGACTGCAAGGAGATCCAACCAGTCCATTCTGAAGGAGATCAACCCTGAGATTTCTTTGGAAAGAATGATGCTAAAGCTGAAACTCCAGTACGTTGGCCACCTCATGTGAAGAGTTGACTCATTGGAAAGGACTCTGATGCTGGGAGGGATTGGGGCCAGGAGGAGAAGGGGACGACCGAGGGTGAGATGGCTGGATGGCATCACGGACTCAATGGACATGAGTCTGAGTGAACTCCCGGAGATGGTGATGAACAGGGAGGCCTGGCGTGCTGTGATTCATGGGGTCGCAAAGAGTCGGACATAACTGAGCGACTGAACTGGACTGAACTGAACTGAGGGCCCTAGGGTAGGAGAAGACGATGACACCCAAGGACTTCAGTACTCTTGTCTGGAAAATCCTATGGACAGGAGGGCCTGGTAGGCTGCAGTCCACAGGGTCACGAAGAGTTGGACACGACTGAGCGACTTCACTTTCACTTTTCACTTTCATGCATTGGAGAAGGAAATGACAACCCACTCCAGTGTTCTTGCCTGGAGAATCCCAGGGATGGGGGAGCCTGGTGGGATGCTGTCTATGGAGTCACACAGAGTCAGACAGGACTGCAGTGACTCAGCAGCAGCAGGGCCCTAGGGTTAGTTTTCTGATAATAGATTACCACAGGGCATTAGGGCATTTGACTGAGTGCTCCCTATACAAAGCCTCAAAGTTTGATCTCTGGTCAGGAATGGAGATTCCACAAGTGGTTTATTATGGCACTAAGTGAGATTAAAACAAATATCCAAAAATGAGAAACCAAAGATAAACCCCAGGAAAATGGCAGTTACAAAATCAGGCAAATAATAATTAAAATAATGTAATATGCACATATACATATACACCCATAAGCAAAGTCAAAATAGTCCAACAAAATAAAGTACAGTAGATTGACCTGGCGAACAAAGGAAATAAAAAATTATATTTACCAGTTAAGAACAAGACTAACTAAAGCACAAACTGGAAAACAAAACTAACAAATATATTGAAAGGAAAGGAAAGAAAGAAAAGAAATAAAGAATAGATATGGAAAGTTAAATAGAGGTAGATGAAGATTTATATACATTAAGGATTAACTGCAAGGGGAAAATAACAGTAGAAAACAAAGGAATAAATGTAGAAAAAAATATAATAGGTTTAAAATTTTTAAAATTTACATTATAAAAAGGAGAAAAGAAAAAATAATGGAAGAAGAAAGAAAAAAAAAAAAAAAGAAAAAGGTAAACTCCATAGAACTGCAAAAGCTTAACACAGAGGTAAAGGTTTATAACAACTGAAAAGTGTAACTGAATGTGCACATATACACATACACCCATAAGCAAAATCAAAACAGTCCAACAAAAATAAAGTAAAATAGATTGACCCAGTGAACAAAGGAAACCAAAGATTTTATCTACCAGAAGAAAGCTAACTAAAGCACAAACTGGAAAACAAAACTAAAGTAAGGTGCCACTTGGGGAATAAATTAAAATAAAACTAAACAAATATGTTGAGAGGAAAGGAGAGAAACAAAACGAAGAATAGATATGCAAAGTTAAACAGAGGAATATAAAGAAGGCTTATATATGTTAAATATTTATTGCAAGGGGAAAAGAACAATAGGAAAAGCAAACAAAGTTATAAATGTAGAAAAATAATAATATGTTAAAAAATTAAAATTAAAAAGAGAAAAGAAAAATATATAGGAAAACTATAAAGGCTCAACATAGAGGCAGATGCTTATCACAACAATAAAAAATGTGACTGAGAAAAAAAAAGCTCAAAAATTTAATTGGATTTCATAGTGTCAATAAAATTGACAACAGAGGGGGGAAAAAACAAAACTCCAAAATTTTGTGCAGAACAAGTCAAAAAATAAGAATAATGTTTTTCTTGAGTCACTGCTGTCAGAGTCCTTTCCCTCATTGGGAGTCACAGTCCGCCTTACCTCCCTAGGATGCCCTCCAACACTGTGCTGATCTCTGGACCTGCAGTGGGAGCAGCTCAGATTCTATTCTGGTTCTACTCTTATGTATTCTTGTCTTCAGTGTCCACAGATATCAGAACTAGTGTGTTTTCTTTCGTGGGAGCTCATAATGATCTTTACATATTCCATAGGCACAGTCTGCCTAGTTGATCATGTGGATTTCATCTGCAGCTTGTACAGCAGGTGGGAAGGTTTTGGGTCTTCTTCCTTAGTCATACTGCCCCTGGGTTTCAATTGTGGTTTTACTTCCACCTTTGCATGTGGGTCGTCCACTGGGGTTTGCTCCTGAGGCTGCCATGAAGGACTTGGGTTTGCCCCTGTGAGGGCCAGGTGTGGAGGTGGTGCAGCTGCTTGGGTCACAGGTATTCTGGCAGCACCAGGTACTCAGGAGAGTTGGCGGCTAGGGCAGCAGGAAATACAGTGCTCTAGAAGGGTATGGCAACTAGCATTGGCCAATACACTCCAATATTCTTGCCTGGAGAACCACCCTCCCTGACAGAGAAGCCTGGCAGACCACAGTTTACAGGGTCACAAAGAGACGGACACGACCAAAGCGACCCTGAGTGCATAGACTCAAGACTTTTCTGCCTATGGCAGCTCTGCCCCAGTGAGAGTTGAATGTGAAGCTGGTGCAGCTGCTTGGCATACGGGGACCCTGGCAGCACCAAGTGTGCAGGGACACTCTCTGATGCAGGAGTTATGGCCCTGTCAGTCTTTTTTGAGCATCTTGTAGCTGGCTATCAGAAGGCCTCTTTAACCAGTCTTTCTCTGTAGCTCTGCCCATTCAGGCAATTAAAGGATTCCCTTGTCTGGGGTCCTTCTGTTGTTCGGCACATCAGGCACATAGAGGGGTCCCCCTGGCTGCTATCCTACTCTGTAGATTGGTGTGTCAGGCACTTAAAAGGGCACCCTGGATGGGGTCCTACTCTGTAGATCAGTAAGTCAGGCTTTTGATGGGCCAGCCTCTCTATGGTTCAGCTGCTGATGTGGGAGAGAGAGGCTATAGTGATGGCTCCACCCCCTACACATGACTTAGCACTATCACCTTGCTTCCATGGCTGCCCACCTTTCCTCCACAGGAATTTCCCCCTACAATCTCCTCTCTCACATCCTCTCCATCTGTCTCTCTGCAATCAACAGCAGCCCTCGCCCAGGAATTGCTCCACCATCCCTAAACTCCAGCTCCCACCCACTGTGCCTTCCAGGGGACCAGCATTCCTGTCCGGGGTATGTATGGCTGTAGCAAGAACTGTCTGATTCTTATTTTATTTAGGCTGCCACAGATCAGCTGTTGCACTCACAGCCTTAAATGTTTCTCCTCTGACTCAGACAATTGTCCAGAAATGGGGATCAGACCCCTGTTTCAGTACCCCTCCCCACCAAGGGCAGGTCCAGTCCTACTAACACTCCTGTTTTCCGACCTACCGAGCTTTGCCTGGTTCTATATATTCTTTTCCACTGGTCATGTACTCCTGTCCGCTTTCAGCTGGTGTTCTGCATGAACTTCTGTGTCTGAAGGTGTATTCCTGATGTATCCTTGCAGAGAGATGTACTCCATGTCCACCTACTCCTCCGCAATCTTGTTCTCTCCTTGGGGAATTTTTAATGTAATGCTCACAAACATGTTTTTTCTTATTATGCATATTCCAGTACTTGTTGTTTTTCAGTCACTCATTTGTGTCCAACTCTGCGACCCCATGGACTGCAGCATGCCAGGCTTCCATGTCCTTCACCATTTCCTGGAGCTTCATTCAACTCATGCCCATTTAGTCAATGATGCCATCCAACCATGTTGTCCTCTGTCATCCCCTTCTGTTCTTGTCTTCAATCTTTCTCAGCATCAAGACCTTTTCTAGTAAGTTGGTTCTTCACATCAGGTGGCCAAAGTAATGGGTCTTTAGCATCAGTCCTTCCAATGAATATTCAGGACTGATTTCCTTTAGGATTGACTGGTTTGATCTCCTTGCAATCCAAGGGACTCTCAAGAGTATTCTCTAACACCACAGTTCAAAAGCATCAGTTCTTCAGCACTCAGCTTTCTTTATGGTCCAACTCTCACATCTATACATGACTCATTGGAAAAACCATAGCTTTGACTATACAGACCTTTGTTGGCATAGTGTCTCTGGTTTCTAATATGGTGTCTAAGTTTGTCATAGCTTTTCTTCCAAGTAGCAAGAGTCTTTTAATTTCATGGCTGCAGACACAACCTCCAGTGATTTTGGAGTACAAGAAAATAAAATCTGTCACTGTTTCCATTGTTTCCTTATCTATCTGTCATGAAATCATGGGACCAGATTTTATGATCTTAGTTTTCTTAATGATGAGTTTTAAGCCAACTTTTTCACTCTCCCATTTCACCTTCAAGAGGCTCTGTAGTTCCTCTTTGTTTTCTGCCATAAGAGTGATGTCATCTGCATATCTGAGGTTATTGATATTTCTCCCAGTAATCTTGATTCTGGCTTGTGATTCATCCAGACCAGCATTTTGCATAATGTACTCTGCATATAAGTTAAATAAGCAGGGTGACCATATATAGCCTTGATTTACTCCTTTTCTAGTTTGGAAACAGTCCATTTTTCTATGTCCGGTTCTGATTGTTTCTTCTTGACCTGCATACAGGTTTCTCAGGAGGCAGGTAAGGTGGTCTATTATTCCTGTCTCTTGAAAAATTTTCCACAGTTTGGTGTGATCCACACAGTCAAAGGCTACAGTGTAGTCAATGAAGCTGAAGTAGATATTTTTGTGCAATTCTCTTGCTTTTTCTATGATCCAATGGATGTTAGCAATTTGATCTCTGGTTCCTCTGCCTTTTCTAAATCCAGCTTGAACTTCTGGAAGTTCTTGGTTCATGTACTGTTGAAGCCTAGCTTGGAAAAATTTGAGCATTACTTTGCTAGTATCTAAAATGAGTGCAATTGTGTGGTAGTTTGAACATTCTCTGGCATTGCATTTCTTTGGGATTGGAATGAAAACTGACCTTTTGTAGTCATGTGGCCACTGCTGAATTTTCCAATTTTCTGGCATATTGAGTGCAGTACTTTCACAGCATCATCTTTTAGGATTTAAAATAGCTCAGCTAGAATTCCATTACCTCCACTAGCTTTATTTGTAGTGATGCTTTCTAAGGCCTATTTGACTTTGCACTCCAGGATGTCTGACTCTAGGTGAGTGATCACATCATTGTGGTTATCTGGGTCATTGAGATCTTTTTTGTATAGTTTCAGTGTACCCTCACAATAAATCCTCAGTATTTGCATTGTGCCGAAATGTGTCTCTGTTCATTCAAAGCAATTGGAAAGATAATACATAATGTAGTATTTTTGTAGTATTACTTTCATTACCCTAATAACATGGTATTCATGTGATTATTTAATAGTGAACATATTTTCCTACTGAAGCATGCTGTTAAAGACTGTTGTCCACTTTATTTCCAAGAAATAGAACTACATCATTGAGAATTTCCCCAGAAGCACAAGAACAAGATATGAATGATAAAACTGTCCACTGGTTGAGGTCCCTGATAAAATTACTATGTAAGTATCTAATGCTTATCTCATCTAGTATCAGAGTAAATAGTACTTGGGAAGAAAGTGATGGATTAGTTTAGTTGTGAAGTGTAATGTTTGCAAAATTAAATACAACGCAACTAAATAGAAATTTTAAGCATAATCACTTTCAAGAGAGATAAAATTTTCAAATAGCCACTTTGCAAAATTACTTACTTCATATATATAAATTATGTTAAAGATGAAAAGCATTATTTAAATATTATAGTATCATCTAATATGCCTCAAAGAACTTAATTTATGTGCAAAAAGACAATTACCAGTTTCTGATTAAATAGTAAGAGAAAATAATGGTCTAATGCTTTGATGATAGGCACCGTCCTTGATTACTAGAATCCAAATCTAATTTTGTTGGTCTTAGGCAATCTCTACTTTTTATGATTAGACTAAATGAAACTTTCTTTTCATGGGATTTAGAAAAAATAAGATCAGAGAGTTTGAGTTTACTCTGACATTCTAAATATCATTGTTAATTGATTTTGACATTGCTACTCAATGGTCTTTTCTAAAGCTTAAAGCAGTTACTTTAATCCTGTCATCTTTAACTCTTAAAGCATAAGGTGATGTAGACATGTATAAATGAATAATTATTATTTCATTCTCCTAGTAAAATTACTATAATCATCCATTTGCTTTTACATATGTATGTATATGCTTACATATATCTAAATATGAAAAATGATTAAAATAAGATATAAAAAGTTGTGTATATTATAATATTCTCTTTAATGGTAGACCTATAAAAATTCGACAGTGAATTTCATGTTTTAACTATGGTATTAATGCATTATATCATAAGTCTACCAGTTAACAAGTATCTGTATTAGAGCCATATTTAATAATCCACATAGATGAAACAAACCTGTATTTAAACTGAAGGTTTAACATTTTCTTATCTTCAATTAATGGTCATTTGTTCTTAGCTTCAGCAGTAAGCCAGAGTCTGCTATTATTGAATTCACTCATTAATAAATTATTATTCAAATTTTTCTATGTGTCTTGGATACTCTGCTAAATTTAGAGACTACGAAGAAAGTTAGATCTCATCTTCTGCTCAAAAACAAACAAAAATCTAGGGAAAAGGATACATATGTAGGTAAAGTACACCAATACATCAGGTTATGAAGACGGTATATGCACTGTATATTGTGGGAGAATAGATGAAGTGCCTAACCAAGTCTGAGAAAGATCAGAGAAGTCTTCCCAGAGTGTGTTCCCTGAATAGAGTATTAAAGGATAAGTAGCTATTAGCCAGGGGACATGAGAAAGGAATGTAGTGACCACATTCCAATGAGATGGAATAGTTTTAGCAAAGAGAAAATATTGTGTTAATTTTGGGTATGCTGTAATGGTGTGTGTTTAAAAAGGAGCTACCAGAAGTTGAGATCAGGAAAAGGCATAGGCCAGGTCAAGATGGATCTTGCAGGAAAAGCTAAGACACATGGGATATAATCAAATAAGTCATAGAGTGGGGAGGTTTTTTGTTTTTTTTCCTGTTGTTTTTTTCCTCCATGAGGAACAATGTGTCCCATGTTTTTCTCTGTAAGAGCATTCAGTATCCTGCAGTGACAAACATATCTTTGGTCCCATGGGCTATGAAGAGAGGAGAATCTATACACTGGGGCTCACCAGAAAGTGTACATCCTAATTAGGGCTCTGGACTGAAAGTTACTTTGTCACATTTCCTAAAAGAAAGATACATCCTTATGGGCTATGTAGTATTTTTAGGTGGTGTCTCTAAGATGTCAATCTAATTATCTTAGGACTTCCTTGGTGGCTTAGAGGGTAAAGCATCTGCCTGCTAAGCAGGAGACCTGGGTTTAGTCCCTGGATCGGGAAGATTCCCTGGAGAAGGAAATGGCAACCCACTCCAGTATTCTTGCCTGGAAAATCCCATGGACAGAGGAGCCTGGTAGGCTACAGTCCATGGGGCCGCAAAGAGTCAGACATGACACCGTTATATACTACTTGTCTATTTATGAGCATGCACTAACAGATTCAACTACCTAATCAATGGCCACGTTCAGACAGGATAGAAACTGTAAATTATCTATATAAATGAGTAATGTGTCTATCTTGAGTAATTAGGCATTATATATTATAGGAGAAGGTCTTCTTTGGAACCTGGAAGCAAATATTCATTATCTTACTTATTGACACACCACAAGGAGTCAAAATGCTGTAGTTAACTTTTAGAATAAGTTTAACTACACAATACCTTAGGGTAAGAGGAAAACTCCAATAGTAATTAGCATCCTAATTATCTAGGAAGCCTATATGTTAAGTTTAGGGCATGGAATTACCAAAAGAACCTGAAAGGAAATGGAAGCTTATTCCAAGTGATATCTTATACTCTTGAGTTTTTCACTGTTAATTGGGAGAGCCATTGCCTTCTGTATCATGAAGCTCTGGTTAATCTTCAGGTAATATGAAAGTAACATGCATATTTGTCCCACTTATGGGAAGAAAATATATCATAAATGGCTAAATTTGTGTGAAAATAAAGCAAGAAGCTTCATTTCTTGATCTCTTAATTTCTATTAAATTAAAATAATCTTCAAGGAATAAATTCACTTCCAATAACTACAAAATTGAGAGTATGTGTCACAGTTAATTTTGATGGCAAGGTAGTAATTCATTGAGATGTAAAACTGTGAATGTGTGGGAGGATATACTATTTTTTCTAGTGTTCTGGAAGAATCCCATTATTGAAATCCCCCCAGAAAAGCATTTCTTCTTACTTTGAAGAGTGCTTTCAAGCCCTATGCTTAGACTGCCAGCTTTTGTCAAGATGACCGCACATCTCAGTTTTCCTGGGATAACATGAGGGCAGCAAATGCTCTCAGTGCCGTGCCCATGCACCCTCAGATCTCTTGGCCATCTTTGTGCATGGAAGTGCCTAGTGTGGCTCTATGCCAACAGCTAGCACTTGTGTCTCTTTTTGGGAAGGCTACCCTCAGACTCCTATAATCCCTTCCATCTGAGTATACAGAGAGATGGAATTGTCTGGGAATTTCTGTTCATCCGAGCTGTGCTCAACCAATGATGGATGGATACAGAGGTTTAAATACACTAGCTTTCCTGTGTCCTGGCACTCTTAGGTGTAATCTACATTCTTTCGCTCTCCAAATACCTCTTGGGTAGATTTGAAAATTTAGCAAATAAAACACAGGACAGCCACCAAGGAAAAAAAATTTTTTTTTGATATAAGTATGGCCCATGCAACATTTGGAACATACTTATACTACAAAATAATTAATTATTATTTAATTGATAATCCATTGTAACTGGATGTGCTATACTTTATCTGGTAAAGTGCACTCTCGTGGGACATCATTGATGCAGCCTTCTTCCTTGGCCATTTTTCCATCACAACTCTATTTCCCTAATACTTTATCAGGTTTTTGTGGGATTACATTGTAAGAAATCACTTTAATATAAATCAGGATCTGTTTCTGAGGAACCTAATCTAAAATAGCCAGCTATATCTGTTGCCTTGTCATGATTATGAATACCTCCTAACCCCCAAAATGCTCTGGTTTGGATGACAAATTATGTGGTCACTCAAGCTAAGACAAAACTGATTAAGAACATTATGCTGTAGTCTCAAGAAATATATGGCATGTGATTAACTAGTGACTGTGGGTGGGAATTTGAAACATTGAGATAAGGAAGATGTTTCACAATAAGCAGGCTTGGTCTAAGGTCTAGGGTCTTCAGAACAAGTAAGGATAATAGCTCAGGCCCTTGGAATATCTTGGAGAGGTTGGAGGATATTACCTATTAACTCACTGAGAAGTTTGATGCTGTACATCAGGGTTTCTCTCATCAAATATATGCCCTGGGCCCCAATATATCATAGAAATAGTAGAACAATCAGCCTGAAGAAGCTGCGCTGTTTAGGACAGTGTTCTATTTTTGCAAACAAAGAATACTAAAAACTGAAAATTTGTAAGATACTCTGGGCCCAAGGCCCTGAGCTGTGTATGGATCAGCCCTTTAATGATCTAAATTAAATTTCTCATTAATCACAGGGATACAAATAAGTCATATTTAATTTGCTTCAAAATAACCATTTTTGTACATCCCAGGTTATAACTACAAATTTATAACACATGTTACAGAATTATACTGTGAAGCTAATAATTTCTACTTTTTTAAGTTTTAGTTGTAACTTCTTGATTATTCAAAATGGCCACCCAAGAAGTTTTGTATTTATTTGAAACTTGTGATATCAATCTAATTTTTAGATTTATAATCTGGAAAATATACAAGATCATTTTGATATTAATTTCCAGTGATCTCCAGTAGGAGCCATGAAAGTGAGACAAATATTTCAGGAGGAAAAATACACAGATTTATCCTGTGATTACCCTTATAGGATTTAAAACTAAATGTGACAATTAAGTTGCAGTCACCATGCTATTATGCATTCATAAATTGAAAAATCACATATAAAGCTGAAGTCAAATATTAGATTCACCTCTCCTTAATGGAAATATAAATTGATAGGAACAAGATCGTATTAAACATATATGACCAAAGAGTATATTTCCTAATGCTTTAAAAAATGATCTGTGTTAATCAATTTCCTTGGCTGAATTAGTAGAACATGACCCCAACTTTTAAATGCACTTAATTTTCTATCAGTACTTTTGCAATTAAAAAATAAAATTTAGAAATTAGAAGACATGATGAATAGCCTTTATTCTAAGGTCAGATGTAAGATACTCAAAGCTAATGGAAAACATCATTCTAAACCATTGAAATGAGCTCTACCAACATAACAAACTGCTGATATCAGCCTGGAAACCATCTTGAATGTCAAGGGATATGCTTTTCATTTGCAGTGTTTGGATTGTTCATATAAATATTTAATGAAAATATTATTAGACTATTCAGCTGAGTGAAATAAACTGATGGCAAAAGTAGCTAAAGAAGCTTAGTTAAAATTCACTAAATGAAGTGGCATAATAATTTATTTTGCATATTATATAAGTCTTTTGAGAGGTTTTGTACTTCTAAACTTTTTAGCACTATTTAAAAGGCATCATTACTACCATAATTATGAGTTTTTAATGTATTTTTATGGTTAATGAAAATGTAGCACACATTTTATAGGGAGAAAGGAGACCATCTTCCACATAATACTTGATGGAAATGAGGCGCCTCTGATTCTGAAGGTTGACTTACCTTTAATATATTTTCACTGAATCTCACTGTAAATGTTAACTTTATACTACATAAAATTACACAGTGGATTTCTCAAGAGTAGAACTTAAAGGATTAAATGGATAAGGTAGAAAGCATTTTAACTCTCACGTGAGCTTTGAATTTTTAGGAAAATTATAAGTCACCTGTTCTGATTCATGTATACATACATTTAAACACTCTTAATGATATGATAAGAAGAAAAATTTGGAAAGACAGTCTGACAAATGTGGGCAGAAATACAGAAACACATTTAGAACAGCCTACTAACCACAAGTAATCAGCATACTATGGGTATCAGTCAGAATATCTTCCAGAAGGAATAGAGAAGAGTCGGTGAATCTTTTAAATCCGATAAATATGAGTGGATTGAGAGAATTCCTCTATGAACTTCTCTTCTCCCACAAAGAGTTTACTGATAAATGTAAACTGGAAAACAGTTTTAGAAGATAGCTTCAGTTAGCATTTTTAAGGTTAATATTGATGTATAGGAACACTACCAGTACAAGAAGGTATTTTTTAAAAGGTGAAAGAATGGAAAAGGAAAGGAGAATAAACATATACATTATTATAAATAATGTGCAAATTTGACAAAATTGTTGAATACTGCATCAAAATGTAGCAATATGCATATATATATAGTCTTTGCAATAGAATCAATGTATTTTAAATACATTGGAATAAATCCTGTGAAAAATTGTCACAGATAGCACTAGAAATATCATCAAGATAGATTACAGAAGACCTAAATAAATGGAAGCATATACTGGGCACAAAGTGAAGAAGAACTAAAGAGCCTCTTGATGAAAGTGAAAGAGGAGAGTGAAAAAGTTGGTTTAAAGCTCAACATTCAGAAAACTAAGATCATGGCATCTGGTCCCATCACTTCATGGCAAATAGATGGGGAAACAGTGGACACAGTGGCTGACTTTATTTTTCTGGGTTCCAAAATCACCGCAGATGGTGATTGCAGCCATGAAATTAAAAGACGCTCCTTGGAAGGAAAGTTATGACCAACCTAGACAGCATATTCAAAAGCAGAGACATTACTTTGCCAACAAAGGTCCATCTAGTCAAGGCTATGGTTTTTCCAGTGGTCATGTAGGGATGTGATAGTTGGACTATAAAGAAGGCTGAGCGCTGAAGAAGTGATGCTTTTGAGTTATGGTGTTGGAGAAGACTCTTGAGAGTCCTTTGGATTGCAAGGAGATCCAACCAGTCCATTCTAAAGGAGACCATTCTAAAGGAGATCAGTCCTGGGTGTTCATTGGAGGGACTGATGTTGAAGCTGAAGCTCCAATAATTTGGCCACCTGATGAGAAGAGCTGACTCACTTGAAAAGACCCTGATGCTGGGAAAGATTGAGGGCAGGAGGAGAAGAAGGGGACGACAGAGGATGAGATGGCTGGATGGCATCACTGACTTGATGGACATGGGTTTGGGTGGACTCTGGGAGCTAGTGATGAAGAGGGAGGCCTGGTATGCTGCGGTTCATGGGGTTGCAAAGAGTCGGACATGACTGAGTGACTGAACTGAACTGATACTTGGTCCAATAATGAAGGGATTTAATAATTGAAGAAGTTACATTCCCTCAAATTAATTTGTATATTCAGTGTAATCCCAGTAAGAATGCCAGATGGTTCTTACATGAACACTGTGAAGTGTTATTGGTTTGGAAATGCAAAGGTTATTTCCAAACCAGGACATGCTTGGAAACATACAAGGTGATAGGATTTCTCTTATCAGATTATCAGATGTGTGTGTGTGTGCGTGCACGTGTGTGTGTGTGCACTCAGTTGTGTCTGACTCTTTGCAACCCCATAGATTGCATCCTGCTAGGCTCCTCTGTCCATGGAATTTTCCAGGCAAGAATGCAGGAATTGGTTGCCATTGCCTACTCCAGGGGATCTTCTGTCCCAGGGATAAAACCTGCATCTATTGCATTTCCTGCATTGACAGGCAGATTACTTCCTATTGCACCACCTGGGAAGGCCCTATCGAATATATATGCTTAACTGTGAAGCAACAATAAGCATGAAAGTACTGACTAAGACAAACAAATATAAATCAGTAAAACTGAACAGATATATCAGAGCAACCTCATGAGTACAGATGATTTTATATGGTACAAGGGTGGCACTATAGGTCAGTGGGGAAAGATTTTCCTTTCAACAAATGGGACAATGCCAAGTAGATGTCCATATGGACAAATAACTTGACTTTTTTCCCTCCCATATATAAAGTAAAATTGCTGATTCACTGTATGCTTTGGGAGGCAAAACAAAAGGTTTTAGAAAACATAAAAGAGCATTTTTATTATCTTAGGTAGAGAAATATTTTTAAATGGGACTCCTAAAAGCATTAATAATAATAAAAAAAAACTGAGAAACCAGACTACATTAAAATTACTTGTTAAAAGTTACCATTAAGAGAGAAAGAAAAATGAATGAAAATATTTGCAATTCATGTAATCTAGAAAAGACTATATTCTGTATTCTGGATAGAATATAGGAAAACTATGTATCATTGGAGAAACACAGGGTCTAAAAGAAAATGGGCTTGAACAGGCACTTCACAAAATAGGATATATTAAATTGGCCAGTGAAAATACAAAAGTGAGCAATCTCATTAATAACTGGAGAATGCAAATAAAAATTACTACAATATACCACTAACACCCTTCTGAAAGGGCTATAAAAATTGGCAATACCAAATTTTTAGAAGATTTTAAAGCAGCAGAATATCTCATACACTACTGGTGAAAGAAAATTTTTGTATAACACTTTGGAAAACCATTTGGTAAAACCTACTAACTTTTTAAATAGATGTTTTCTATGACTTTGAAATTCCACTTTACTTCCAACATATGTGGGTACACATATGCAATAGGCTTGTCACAAAATACTCATAGCAGTGTTATTTATAATAGCTAAAACCTGGAAATAAGATAAATGTCTATCAAGAATGGAGTGGATAAATTATTGTGATATAATTATCTTATGAAATCATCTATCACACTGAAAATCAGCAAACCTAAGTTACACATACAACATAGATGGAAGGTATAAACAATAAGCTTATTAAAATACGCTAGACAACAAAATAAGGTGTTTTCTGTTTTAAAAAGACATTACCTCAAAGGACCAAGTATATGCATATGTTTCAGGCAAGACCGTTCTCTGCAATATATACTTCTCTTAATGGAACATGTTTAACTGTGAACTTGTAATCCCTACCAAAATTTACTGCATATGCAATAGAAAAGCCTGCTTATTGGATGTATCCTTCGGTTGGGTAAATGTTTTAGTGAGTGAGCTAGTATTCTAATTGGATGATCTACTATATAATCCAAATGTGCTTTTTCTAAGCACTTTTGGATTTTGGAGTAGATACAGTTAAAGCAAAAGGAACACAAAGGGAGAGGCTAAAACAACAAAAAAGAACTTGCTACATACTGCATGGTATTCGTCTCTTTAAAGTGATCATCATTTGGAATGAGTTTCTATATACCAGGCCAAGTTGATTTGGTTTTGGAAGGCAACTTATTTTTCTTAGATGGAAATCATTGTCAGAAATGAAGACTACAAAAATGATGTAGGCACAAGTATCAGTGATAGATTTGATTGGACATCTCTAGAAGATGTTGTCAGAAATCTGGTTATGATTCAGTTTAGTTGAACTATGTCATTAAGCTTGAAGTTCTGTCCTAAAATAGAGGTGTTTCAGTTGTATACTGAGACCTTTAGGCAGGATCAGCGTTCTATGGCAGTCAGTGGGAAATATTTAAAAAGATGCTGGCATTTCATTGCTTTTCTTCATAACTTTAGAAAGGGCAAATGGAGTCTTTAGAAAAGCTTTCCAGCCTTTTTCTCTCCAAGTTGAACTTTTTGGCTAGATATTGCACTCCTTAGCATTTCTCTGTAACACTAACCAACATAGGACCAAGGGTAAATCTCTGGGGAAAGTGAGTCTTTGTCGTCTCACTATAGAAATAATTGAATCTAAAATAATAAAGAAAAGCAATAACTGAAATCCAGGTGAGGAACACATGATTTGTTCCTCAGAATGTTGAAGCTAAAACATGATACTGAAACTCTTCCCATAAGCTTAAAAATTATAATCTTGTAATATAGAATGGAAAACCATGTGGATAAGTAACCAGATTTATTCCTTAAGAGAGAAAGTTGAGACTGGCATATAATCTAAATTGAATATGTGAACATTAATTTTGACATGAAAGAGCTTTTTAGTGAGGGTTCTTGTGATTAGGTATCATTCCATGGAACTCAGTCATAAGTATCCTAAATATACAACGTCATGTCGTTTTCTATTTCCACTGAGGAAATAAATTTAACCCAGTCAGCATAAACCCAGTCACATATATTAAGGACTGTTTTGATAGCAAAGGTCATTGAATTCAAGAATGTACTTATTTGGAAGAGGATTTGTGAATTTTACTACTGTGTAGTTATTGAATAATAAGATGAACTGTCTTACATGACTTTCATGCATTTCCAGCTGAAGCCAGCAAGATGAATCAGATACACTTTCAAGGATCTTTGCTGTCATATAATTCTTCAAGACTGATACAATATGTTTTAAGAAGCATAACTTAAAGATCAGAAAACAGAGACATATGTAACATTGTTGTGAATACAGATCACTTCTATAATATTTACTGTTATGGATAGATGGTAGATATTGAGCTATTTACCTTTCTTAACAATGTCAATTCCCAATGAAGAAGAATACAAAATTCCCAATATATTAACTTTTATAATAGTGGTACTTTATTATATAAAACAAAGTCTAATATAAAACTGGTATAATTTTTGATGCATTTTATGTGGAATGATCACATTTTTATAATACTAAGAAATCATGCTTCTTTTGTAGAAAAATGTATATCATTCATTGTTGGTACAAAAAAAAAACTTGTTAATTGGATTTGTTTAAATAATTTCTAGATCCTCAAGATTTTATTTTAAAAAATTATGAAAATTGAACATTGTAAAAAGTCTCTGTGTGGTTAAGATTAAATTAAATCTTATTCTTTCCCAGGTTTGATATTCTCATCCTAAGTGTTACCATCAGATAGTTGTGATTTTAATCACTGTAACTTTCTGGGCCCACTTTATTAGCAGTACCACAAAATGAATTTTAGAGTTTACATTTTAGGCATAATATTACATTTTAGATGGTTTTAAAATATCTGATATATTACTTTTTATGAAGTATAACATTTCCTTTCTATTCCCTTTGAGTATGAACATTATGAATAATGAGAAGACAAAACATCAGAATATCAGTGTTTATGATAAAAGATAAATTTAAGAAGTATTCATAACTTTCTTTATGGAATAAATTATATATTTTTACTTTATTAATAAAACCTAGAAACATTCCTGTGTGTCAAAACAAGAATATTTAGAACAATCAGGTGATGAGGTGTTGATTGTACAAAATCATGTCAGACACGTTGAAGGAAGAAACTTACACAGGATGTTTGTATTCATTAATAGCTGAAAGCAGAGTTATCACACAGTGCTTTTATATTTACCATGTCGTCTACTAGAAGTTGCACCACTATGTCACTGTATGTACAACTGCACTCTCTGGTCTGGTGTTCGGAGAAGGCAACGGCACCCCACTCCAGTACTCTTGCCTGGAAAATCCCATGGACGGAGGAGCCTGGTAAGCTGCAGTCCATGGGGTCGCTAAGAGTCAGACATGACTGAGCGACTTCACTTTCACTTTTCACTTTCACGCATTGGAGGAAATGGCAACCCACTCCAGTGTTCTTGCCTGGAGAATCCCAGGGATGAGGGAGCCTGGTGGGCTTCCGTTTATGGGGTCGCACAGAGTCGGACACGACTGAAGCGACTTAGCAGCAGCAGGTCTGGTGTTTCCATATGTAATTTGCAGTAGTTTCCAGTAGATGGCAATCTAGGTACCATATCCAGGTGGTCAGTCCGGTCATAGCAGATATGACTGCTATGATAATAAATATTAGGGAAGCTTATGGAAAGTAGAATAGGGCATATTAAACTACACTATTTATTTTGAAGCTAATAATTTAACTCAGTTAAAATGAGGTCAATATATACTGAAGAGAGTTTGACAAGTAAGAATTTTAACAATGACAAAATGTTCTGAAATCTAATTCTACACCACAATACATTTGAATTTTTCTCTTTAGGGTACATGTATTATAGTTGAAGCTTTTACTGCATTGTATAATTTCATAGATTTCCAACTTACCTGTTAGTTTTCCATCCTGACTTCACACCTTTGAACCAGTCTGACCCTTTGAAACTTGATGCCTGTCTCAACAGCTTAGAAAAGTAAGCAGGCCACTCTGGTCACACTTGCTGTAGCTTTTTTTGGGTCAGACTTGCCCTCCACCCATCCCCCTACCCTTCTACTATTTCAGAGATCTGGGTTCAGGCTATACCTGCATTTTTCTTGCCATTTCCCATCCTTTGTACACTGATTTCGTTTTTCTAGCTAGTAGTATTAACTAATATTCTCTAATAAGGGTGGTGACCTAGCATTGTCCCTGTTTTCTCCTTTCCCAGATCCTTCCGTGGGATAATCTGTTCCAGTTCAATCTCTCGACTTGTCACTGGCCCCCTGATCCTGACAAAAGTTGACTGCAAATCATCAGGTGAGGACAAAGTTCTCAGTTGTCAGCTGCCTAAAACATAATGCAGATTACAAGTGGTGACATTTTTTATTTATGGCAGAATTCTTAGAAAAACACTCCAGCTTCTTAGAAGGTGGATTGAGCACTAAAGATATGAGAACATATCAAATGTAAAAGACCCCCGTATTTCAAAAAGCTGGTGGAGACTGCCAGTGTACTGCAGTTAACACTTAAACCTTTCTGATTTTAAATTCAGGAAAGTACCTTCAGACTAGAAAGCAGAGAAAAGAGTTTGGTTTTTCCAATGAAGCACTCCATTTTCCAGCTTTAATTAAAACATGTCTTATGGGAAGATTCTTTTATTTATTCAGAATACACTCCTTAATGTAGATTTTTACTGTCTGAAAAGACTTTACTGGCCAGGAAAATGATGCCAGGCTAACTCAGCTTCATTTAAGTCCTTTAAAATTTCAAACGTTTCAATTTCAAGCTGTCTTCCCAGTGTCTTTCTTGCTAAGCTCTGTGGATAGGTCTGCATAATGCCAAATGAATTGCAAGGGAAGGAGTGAGGATGACAATTGACCAGTCCTTGATTTTTATTCTTGAATCTGTCAAGAGTACTCATTGGGAAGTGGATTAATGTTCATAGAAGCATTTCAATATAAGTCTCAGAGGCTACAGGGCTATCGTTATGAATCCTCTTGGAAGGTTTGCAAGATTCTGCTCTGAAAACGACTGAAGTGATATTTTCAAGGTTGTAGGTGTGTGAAGATTTACTTATTTTGTGAAGTTTATGTTACAGGTTTATTCTTTCATCGTTGAAGATCGATGACTTTTTTCTTCTATGAAGCATTCTTCTACCTATATGCTAAGTAGACTCTAAGGAAAGATACCCCCACTTCCTTTTTAGGTGTTCTTTCTTTTAATCAAATTCTCACTAGTTTCACTGTCTGACAGTACAACTTTTTTCCTACTCAGGTATCCAAGAGAAGCATTTCTTTTTCTTCTATTTGACTCCTATCATGTGAGAATGCCACTAACTGTAATGCAAAAGCTTTGAGAAGCAGATTTCCCTATTATATTTTGCTTTAAACAGGTAGTGAAGTATTTCACATAAAATGAGTACCAGTAACTTTTTCAAAGATTGATTGATTGACCTACGTTTTCAATATGAAGTGATGTAGTGGCCTCATAAAACATTAGTGTTCATTTCCCATGTTGCTTTTCTGACAGAACATACATTATACAGGGTATTTCCTTCACTTTAATTGAAAACAGGTGTTACAGATCATCCTCAGAAGATTGTACATGCGTATAAATTCATACATCTTTGGTGAAGATTCTTTGCTGGCTAAAGTTGAATTAAATGACCTCCCTCTCTTTAGGGAAGTGGAAAAAAGTACAGAAAAGGCATTGTATGCAAACTGGTGAATGTTCAATAAATAGTAAACATCAACTAGAATAAACACTTTTAATAAATATTGTCAATAATTGTGATGTTAAGTATGAAAATTTGATTTAGGGATTTTTCAAAATATTCTTTAATAAGTTACATTTAAAAAGAAGACTTTCACTCAAGCATTCTAAATACTTGAGGAGAAAGTAAGGAGATGTTTGTAAATATCGCCAACAATGATGCTAATCATAATGGCTAACCTAATAGGAAGAATGAAGTAGAAAATGGCAACCCACTGTATTCTTGCCAGGAAAATTTCATGGACAGAGGAGCCTGGCAGGCTACAGTCCAGGGGGTCACAAAGAGTCAGACATAACCGAGTGACTGAACATATATGCAAAAGGACGGAAGTTATATATCCCTGGTAGGAAGGCAAACAGTGACTTATGGAATTCTCTGGAGATCATGTCTTTTTTTTTTTTTTACATGTTTACATATGAAGAACATTGATTATTTTGCTATCCTTATAAAAATCTGAATTGTTAATTTTAAGGCATCAATATTATCAGGTTTTTTTCTGAAAAAAAAATTGACTTCAAAATTGGAAATTATTCAAAACTTTATTCAATTTAAGTAGAAATATAAAACTTTCTCTAATATTTAGCAAAATTGACATTAAATATTAGATATTTTGGACATTCCAATAAAGTATTCAGGTTTAACTTGAATAATTTAGAATTTCTCAGACTAAATAGAGATGTGGCTTATAGACAGGCATGTAAAAATATATCTTGTAAGATATATGGTAGCATTCTATTTTTTGAACAAACTCAGTTCTATAGAGGAAGCCTAGTATGGAAAGGCTTCTTTTAAAAAGTAGTTAACACTAAGTCCTAATGCTGCTTTTATTTACACTCACTGTTTCCCCAAAGTTATTTATTTGATTTACAAGACTTTAATGGATACTTTCTTTCTTTTCTTTTTTCTCTTCTATTCTTTTTTTTTTTTTCTTTTTTATCTTTTATCTTTGTCTGCTCATGTTCCCTTCACTAGCAGGATGAATGTTCACGGCTAATGGCCCAAAGTTACCCCCTCCATGAGATAATTTCCTTCAGCTAAATAGGAGCAAACCTGCCTGGGAAGTTATGCATTCCTACCCCAAACCGCCCACTCCACTCCCCAGGATAGCCATCAGTCAACAACTGACTGAAATGAGGATACATAAACCTGACCCTGTTGCCTCACAGTGTAGAATGGCTCTGGTTGAGTTCATGCTCCCACTGGGCCAGACTGAACCCAGTACTCTGGGCAAAATCCCATCTTTGCTTGACTTGTTCTCCTTGTCTATCCAGCTTCCGTCATTCCCCTTCTCCTGAGAGCCCTCCCTCGATACATCACTTTCACCAAGTTTCTAGCTCAGGCTCTTCTTAGGGAGTTGAGCCTACCAAGAAAGTTCCAAAATGTTTAGAAACCACAAATTAAAAAAATATGGATTGCTACATATATCCAAAATGAAAGACAGTCATGAAAGATGATAGCTTGAAAAAAATTTCATTTCAAAACAGGACTCAGAACTTCTCTTTCAGCCTTCATGGGTTAACTGGCATTTGACTACATACCCATACCAGGCATTTGTCAACAGACAGCAAAGAATGATGAATCCTCAGAGGAGTGAAACATACAGGTTACGTTTCATGATTGTGTTGGCTTTCTCTCTGGGATGACTCTGACCGCGCAGCATGGAGACAGAGCCTAAGAGGAGAGCAATCTTGCTAAGCAGAGGTGGTACAGATCAAAGTTGGAAGCTTGAGGTGACTGTGGAGTGGAACACACGAGAAAGGACAGCTGAGCAGAGGAAGGCATCAAGGTCTAAGAGGGATTTAACCTCAGGCATTTGGCCCAAGGCTGCAAAACTCAGCAAGTCTAACAAAAATTGGGGATATATGCATAATTATGGCTGATTCACATTGTATGGCAGAAACAAACACAACACTGGAAAAGAAATAAAAAATTAAATATTGGCTGCTGTGGGGCTAGAAATAGCTCAGAGAGACATCAGGTTATTCAATGCCAGAAGACATTGATGTTCCAATCCAGACAGAGGGGAGAGAATGGCTGATGACCTCAGGCACTCAGTGAGACACCATAAAAATTACTAGGTGCTTATGGCTACAGACATGGAAAACTAGGAAAATGATACAAAGAGACCTAGAGCAGTCAGTAAGTCTCACCTGGGAGCAGAATGAACCCTGCCAGTGGACAGCACAGACAAAGTTTCAGGTAGATTTGATTCCAGGCCATGTATGTAGGCATCCTGCAATGAATTCAAGTGAATTGTGTGATGGAAGAAGAAGAAGATGGAGAACAAACAGGCTCAAGAGGGCTACTGAAGATTGTAGCTGGGGATGAGGCAAGTTCAGGGCAACGTGACCAGAACTCTACTTGGAATGTACAGGTATCTCTTCCTCACCCCACCTCCAATCCCAAACCTATACTTCCCTAATATACTTGCCCTCCTCCCAAAAGCTTTGAGGGCAAGCATACCAGGTAAGAATAAATATTCCTTCAAATGATGAAAAATAAAAAAGCTCCAGCTCATTTAATGTCCCATATTTCTAGAGACACATTAAAATCAAGGTCATGATATTTAATTATCCAATCACATAGAAATATATTTTTAGTCCATGCATGTTACAGTTTTTTCCCTGTTACTGCAGATTCTTTTCATTGGTTGTTAACTTTTGCATGTTTCAGAATCAATGGAGAAGCTCTTAGAATTTCTGATTCAGCAGGCTGGGAAGAGGACCCAAGGATCTGCATTTTTATCATGGTCACAGGTGGCGCTGACACTAGGCCAGGAACCACATTTTTAGCATTACTAGGCTCTGTGATAGTGGCAGAAGAGGACAGGTAAATCCTAATTCACTGAAATTCCTTTCAGGAGAGTATGTTTTGTGTTACGAAGAAATACTTGTGTTTGGGGAGAGGTATCTGACTCCAAACAAAATTAATGCTTAATAAAATGTCATAAAATTCAGAAGAGTTCTGTTCAATAGAAAATCTTTTGCTTTGCTGAGTTTTGGCATTGGTTGCAATATGATTCTCTGTGGAGAAAAACAAGGACTAAATTTAACCTCTCAGCATTAAAAGGAGAAAAGGAATTAAAAGATCTCAGGAATAAATGGAGAGAGGAGCCAAGAAGACCTCCTACAGAGAGGGGAAGAGAGGCGAAAACAATTCTTTAGTAATGCAAAGTTTAAGGTAAAATTTAGCAAGTGGAAAATGTATAAGGGATTTTAAAGGAATTAGTTCTGGGTTATGAATTATCAGAAATGCTATGGGGTAAGATAATCCTTCAGTCATAAAGGAAATCAACTCTGAATATTCACTGGAAGGAGTGATGCTGAAGCTGAAGCTCCAATACTTTGGCCACCTGATTCAAAGAGCTGACTCTTTGGAAAATACCCTGATGCTGGGAAAGATTGATGGCAGGAGGTGAAGGGGATGACAGAGGATGAGATGGTTAGATAGCATCACTGACGCAATGGACATGAATTTGAGCAAACTCTGGGAGATAGTGGAGGACAGAGGAGGACTACGTGCTGCAGTCCATGGGGTCAGACAGAGTCAGACTGAAAAAACGACAAGGATGACAATGAGAGAGCCTAATGCTTAACCCAGGTAGCACAGTGGTCAAGAATCCACTTGCAATGCAGGAGATGTGGGTTCAATCCCTGCGTTGGAAAGATCCCCTGGAAAAAAAAAATGGCAACCCACTTCAGTATTCTTGCCTGGGGAATCCCATGGACAAAGGAACCTGGCAGGCTACAGTCCACAGGGGTACAGAGTGAGATGCGACTGAGCATGCACACAAGAGAACCTTTTGCAAAAATGGGAAATATTGCTATCAGAACACAGAATCAGAGGGTAGTGAGGGAGCTGATGACTGGTTAAGGTAGCCTCATGAAAGATGATTAAAATAACCATTTTAAAATTTAAGTTGTACCTCAAATTGGAATCATATGATTTTTTTTTTCTCTGTTATATTTAAACATTTGAAATGTATGCACTACTTTTCAAATGAAATAGACACTTCAAAGCTGTCATTTGCTAGGAAAGTAGAACAAAAAAAATCTCAAGAGCTTTGGGGGCAAGTGTATCAGATAAGAATAAATATTTCTTCAAATGATGAAAAACAAACAAGTTCCAGTTCATTTAATGTCCCACATTTCTAGAGACATGTTAAAATCAAGGTCATGATATCTAAGAATATTCCCTGGGCATATCCATTAATCCCAGATTTATTCATCTTTGCTAAAATAACAAAGCACTGACTTGACTGGTTAATTAAGCAAGACAAATGAGAAATATTCTGCTCAAACAAAGTAAGAAATAAGCCAGAGATGTTTGTTTGTTTGCTTTTTCATAGACATTTTGACTCCATTTTTTAAAATCTTAAAGTATATAGTTTTAAGAAAGAAAACTGTAAATATAGAAATTACAAATTCTAAAATCGCTGTCAAGTACCAATAAATATAGAAATTTAGGGATATAATTTAGCCCTATCCATGCACACAGGCAAAATATATAAAAATACTTAAAATTTTCTATATTCAAAAAACTGTTTCACATTTTTAACTAGATTTTTTTTACTCTTTTGCCTTAGTTATTCTCAAATACATTATAATCTTGTATTTTATTGCTTTTTATCCAAATAAAATACATATTTTCTCTTAATGGGTACTTTTAATATGCTAATATCTAGTTTGTCTTTCTACATATTATTTTTCATGATATTTTAAATTATTTTAATTTCAATATTGGTTACAGAGGTAAATCTTTGCTTTTACACCTGTCTTAAATGATTTAAAATTTATATAATAGTATTAAATTAATACATGCAATTAAATTTATGATTTTCAAAATTTCCATATTCAAGAACAATTTTATTACCTCTGACTCCTTAATCAAAAATGAAGAATTTACCTTAATACTCTCTTGCTCAAATATATATACACTGAAAGAATGAGTGATCTAAACAATTTAAAATACATAGAATAGCCATCACAAAGATGACGATATGAGATAGAATCAGGATTATGCCATCTTATAAATCCAGCCTTCTGCTTTAGCATTTGTGTTTTCCATTAATGCACTTTGGGGTTAGGTAACAGAGATCTTTTTTTTTTTTTAATTTTGCATGCTTATTTTGCATATAAAATATCTCTTTAGGTTGTCTTTGCACGTTGGTGGTAGTTTATGAAAATGTAGTAATAAACCAGAATTACTTAATATTCCCTAAAAATGTTTTTTTTATGTTTTTGTACATGAATGTTTATGACTTTTATTTTCTCTATTATCAAAATTTAAAGCTTTTCCAGAATATGCTAAACTTATGTTATTTTTGCATTATTTGAGCCTGGAATACAGTGAATTCTTATAGGCAATAGGTTAGTTTTTTTTTTTTTTTTTTTAAGAAAAACACATACACATTAGAAATATTTTTGAATATTTTTGTTTTATCTTTATTTTTGTATTTTATTTACTCTAACTTATTTTTCAGAAATATACTTTACCTATGATATGAAATTATATTCTCTATATATTTCTATTGCTATATACTCAGCTTTTGATATCCACCATGTCTTTAACAGGTATCATATTTTAAAGATACTTTTAGTGTATTTCCCAAATTACATGTTTGACTTGGTGTTGGTTCATTCCATTTACTCATAAATCAGGAAAAGTTTTTTCTGTTTTCATCTTTAATTTCTTAGCATTATTTCATATATATCTCAGTACTTTTTTCATTTAACTTTTTATACTTGAATTCATGAAGATTATGTTTTTTAATATTTCTGAAAACTCAAAGCTAATAGTTTTGTATGTCCTATTGTTTCCTCCAGTAAAATTGTTAAGAAAGTTTGCCCACCTTCTGCTTATTGTACAAAAATGGCTCTATGCCTTAATATTGTGGAAAGGAATACATCAAGGCTGTATATTATCACCCTGCTTATTTAACTTACATGCAGAGTACATCAAGAGAAATGCTGAACTGGATGAAGCACAAGCTGGAACCAAGATTGCCAGGAGAAATATCAATAACCTCAGATACGCAGATGACACCACACTTATGGCAGAAAGCAAAGAAGAACTAAAGAGCCTCTTGATGAAACTGAGAGAGGAGAGTGAAAACATTGGCTTAAAACTCAACATTCAGAAAACTAAGATCATGGCATCTGGTCCCATCACTTCATGGCAAACAGATGGGGAAACAATGGAAATAGTGAGAGGCTATTTTCTTGGGCTCCAAAATCACTGCAGATGGTGACTGCAGCCATGAAATTAAAAGACACTTGCTCCTTTGAAGAAAAGCTATGACCAACCTAAACAGCATATTAAAAAGCAGAGACATTACTTTAGCAGCAAATGTCCATCTAGTCAAAGCCATGTTTTTTCCAGTAGTCATGTATGGATGTGAGAGTTGGACTATAAAGAAAGTGGAGTGTCGAAGAATTGATGCTTTTGAACTGTGGTGTTGGAGAAGACTCTTGAGAGTCTCTTCAACAGCAAGGAAATCCAACCAGTCAATCCTAAAGGAAATCAGTCCTGAATATTCATTGGAAGGACTGATGCTTGTTGGGGGCCAGCGTGAGGAACTCCGCCCATGGCAAAGGTCATGAGGAAGGAGGCTTGGCATAAGCAAAGGCATGATCAAGCCTCAGGAAACCCCCTGTTCCCGAGCATCTACCCCAAAACCAGAGTCTGTTTTATGCTCTCGCCTACACCTCTGACTTTACGGGGGGCTCTCCCCCATAACCATTTTTCTTTCAGAAGGAGTAAACATGCATCTCCAAGGCAATAAAAGTTCCTGGGCATGACAAGAGTGTTCCAGCTTACGAACTCCTCTGAAGGTTATCTAGCCCACCTGTATAGGTTTGTCCGGCCACATGTGATTGTTTACAGCCTCCCAATCTGAGAGGCACGAGATGTTTTAGACTTACAAAAGGCAAATTCTTTTGGGGAGTTAGAAATTATTAGTATAGTGAGTTGGTTAGGAATTATATTGGTGAAGGGTTTTTCATTTGTTGGGCTGATGTTTGCTGCTAAATCTCCATATTCCCTGCCCTTATAATGAATATAACTAACATATAGGAGAAATAAGTATTAACCTTTAAGCATATAGGAGAGATAGGTATTAACCTTTAAGATTAATCCTGTTAACCTTGGGTTAAATAAATTCCTTTCTTGATTGTAACTCACTACACCCTCACCCTATAGGAATGTAACTTTATCTGGAGGGTGGTGCCTGGTTTAAGAAAAAACACCCTTGGAAGAAATAAGGTTTTTGGTTATCAGAAAGAAAGGACCAAAGAATGTCAGCAGGTCTCTCTCATGGCCAGAAGATGATGTAATATCCCTAAGACCCCCGCGTGACTCTGTATTCATCCCTATGTGTAACAAAAGGTATATAAGCAAACCCCAAAATAAAGAAATCGGATCAGTTTCCGGAAAGACTGATTCCACCATGTCGCTTCTTTCTTGCTCCTGTTTCTCTGGCTGAAATTCAGCCTCTTTTCTCCACTAATTCTCCTACTACACTATCCGTTTCTAATCTCTCTCTATATCTGTGATTAAATATGTACTTTTCCAAAGACGCCGACGCCGTCCCCCTGCCTTCAAATCACTCTGGATCCACCGGGGCTGGACCCCGGCAGATGCTGAACCTGAAACTCCAATACTTTGGCCACCTGATTACTAGACTCATTTGAAAAGACCCTGATGCTGGGAAAGATTGAAGGCAGGAGGAGAAGGGGACGACAGAAGATGAGATGGTTGATTGACATCACTGACATGATGGACATGAGTTTGGGTAAACTCCAAGAGTTGGTGATGGACAGGGAAGCCTGGCATACTGCAGTCCATGGGGTCGCAAAGAGTCAGACATGACTGAGTGACTGAACTGAACTGAATATTTTATAAGCTTCCCAGCCTTATATTTACCCTCATCTCCCAAGTTGGTACAGTTTTGAGCCAATAGAGATCTCTTCTGACCAAGAGGTTGCCGACAGGGTGTCTGTGTCCTGTACTTCCACATATCTTTACTTTGCTTCCCAAACTGTGCAAGATAATTCTGTATAAACCCTACTTTATATTAGGCATTTAAGTAATGCAGCTCTGTCTTCTTGAGGTGAGAATTTTACATTTTTCATTCCTGGTTCGAGTTATAATTTAAAGCAATCTGTAGGCTTTTTGCATGTAAACAGAGTTCTCTCTGGAGCCTACAGCTCTGTATGCTCATCTTGTTTTCACTTTACATGACTTAACTGAGAATAAAAGGCAGCATCACAGATCCCCGTCTGTCTCAGGCTGTGTTGCCTTACAGGGAATTTTTTGATCGATGAATACATAATAAATATTGAGATAAGAGGTGGAATGGAGAAGAAAATGGCAACCCACTCCAATATTCTTGCCTGGAAAATCCCATGGACAGAGGAGTTGTCAGGAAACAGTCCATGGGGTCGCAAAGAGTCGGACACGACTGAGCGACTAAGCACCAAGAGGTGGAACGAGAGGAAGGCTGACCTAGAAACGATGGTGCCACAGGCACTAAGTTTTTAATGTCGAAGTGAGATGTGAGGTTTGGAGAAAGTCTCTTGTTTTCTCCCTTTCTAGTTGTTTTATTATTTCACAAGTCTGAGTGTGAGTTGGTTGCTTACAATGTCTAAAAATGATACATTCATTTATTTATAAATTCATTCATCTCAGGTGAAAGAAGCAGCATGGTCAAATCATGAAAATTGAATGGCCTGAAAGATATCCAGTTATGCTGTAGAAGCAAAGGCAAAGAAGAGTATGATGCAAAAGGAGCCTGAAGGATGGAACAAAACATTCTAATAGACATAAACTATCAAATATTTTAAAGAAACTTTTCCTTTCTGCTGAGAACAGTGGTGATTCGTTAATTTCCAATGGATTTCCAATCACTTACTTAAGAGTAAAATGCAAATTATTATATTTTTTGATAGATCATTTTATGTGACAATAACCTTTGCCTACCTGCCTGGTGCCATGCATGCCATTTCTTCTCTTACCTGATTTAACAACATAGCTGCTATTTTTATTTCTCAAAGATGTACAGTTAATTCTTATCTTAGGGTATTTGTACCAATTATTCATCCATTAGGAATTACTTTTATGATGATTTTTGTATCATTATTTATTCTTGTAATTCATTTAAAGAGATATTCCCTGTCTGCCTCCCTTTAAATTATCTTTTTGCCTTAACTAACTGAACTTTTCTGCAGAGTCCTTATCAGTTGCTATTTGTTCTTGTTTTTTCCCCCCATGTTTATTATCCATCATTCCTATTAACATAAGTTCTATTAGAAGAGACATCTTACTTTACATCTCAAAGAACTAGAAAAAGAAGAATAAATTAAGCCCAAAGTTAGCAGAAGGAAGGAAATAACAAAAAGCAGAGCAGTAAAAATTGAACTTAAGGACAGCAGAAAAGATCAGTGAAATTAAGGGGTGGTTTATTTAAAACATAAACAAAATAGACAAACTTTTAGCCAGACTCAGCAAGGAAAAAAGAAAGGAATCAAATATACAAAATTGGAAATGAAAGAGGCAGCATTACAACTGTTACTATACAGATACAAAGGAGCATGCTGCTGCTGCTGCTGCTAAGTCGCTTCAGTCGTGTCCGACTCCGTGTGACCCCATAGACGGCAGCCCACCAGGCTCCCCTGTCCCTGGGATTCTCCAGGCAAGAACACTGGAGTGGGTTGCCATTTCCTTCTCCAATGCATGAAAGTGAAAAGTGAAAGTGAAGTCACTCAGTTGTGCCTGACTTCGAGACCTCATGGACTGCAGCCTACCAGGCTCCTCCATCCATGCGATTTTCCAGGCAAGAGTACTGGAGTGGGGTGCCATTGCCTTCTCCGAAAGCAGCATGAGAGACTACTAAAAAATAACCATACTCGAAAAGTGGACAGCCCAGAAGAAATGGATACATTCCTGATAACACACAACCTACTAAGACTGAATCATGAAAAAAAAAATATAGAAAATCTTAGCAAATAAATTACTGCTGAGCAGGTTGAATCAGTAATCAAAAATCTCTCAATGAAAATTCAGGACCAGAAGCCTTCACTAGTGAAATCTACCAAACATTTAAAGAATAGCTAACACCAACCCTTCTCAAACTCTTTCAAAAATATTAATAGAAGAGGAGGAAACTCAAACTCATTTACAGGGCTAAATAAAACAAAGATACTAAAAGAAAAGAAAATTAAAGGCCAATATCCTTCATGAACATAGATGCAAAAATCCTTAACAAAATATTAGCAAACCAAATTCAAAATACATTAAGAGAATTACATTAAGAGGATCATACATTATGATTTAATGGGATTTATTCCAGAGATGCAAATATTATTCAATATCTGTAAATCAATCAATGTGATGTACCACATTAACAAAATGAAGGATAAAACCACTTGGTCTTTTCAAGAGATGCAGAAAAAGCATTTGACAAAATTCAATGTCCATTTATGATTAAAAAAATCTCTCACCAAAGGAGATATTACCACTAGAAGGGAACATGCGTGCATGCTTGCTAAGTCACTTCAGTTGTATCTGACTCTTTGTGACCCTATGGACTCTAGCTACCCAGACTTTTCCTTTTCTGCCCATGGGGATTCTCCAGGCAAGAATGCTAGAGTGGATTGCTACGCCCTCCTCCAGGGGATCTTCCCAACCCAGGGATCGAACCCAAGACTCCTATGTCTCGTGTATGGGCAGGCAGGTTCCTTAACCCTCGTGCCATCTGAGAATCCCAAAAGGGAACATACCTCAACATAATAAATGCTATATATGACAAGCTCACAGCTAACATTATATCAATGGTGAAAAGTGAAAATTTATCCTCTAAGATCAGGAAGGAGATGAGCGTGCACACTCTTCCCACGGCTATTCAGCATAGTATTGGAAGATCTAGTCACAGCAATCAGACCCCCAAAAAGGAAATAAAAGAGATCCAAATTGGAAAGGAAGAAGTAAAACTGCCACTATTTGCACGTGACATAATACTTTACCTAGAAAACTCTAAAAACTCCACTAATAAACTATTAAAACTAATAAATGAGTTCAGTAAAGTTTCAGGATACAAAATCAATATACATAAATTTGTTGCATTTCTTTACATTAAGAATGAACTATCAGAAAGAGAAATTAAGAAAACAATCTCACAATTGCATCAAAAAGAAAAAAGAAAAGTTAGGTATAAATTTAATCAAGAGGTGCAACTTCTGTACTCAGAATACTATAAGACATTGATGAAAGAAACTGAAGCTTGCACAAATAAATGGGATGATAGCCCATCTTCAAAAATTGATCAAAAAATGATTAACAGTGTTAAATTTCCACACTACCCAAAACCGTCTATAGATTCAAAGCAACTTCTATGAAAATACCCATAACATTTTTCACAGAACTATAACAAATAATTCTAAAATTTATATGACACCACAAAAGACATGGTAGAGGGCAATCTCAAGAAATAACAAACCTGAGGTGTCACACTCCCTGATTTCAAACTATACCAACAATACTAGCTATAGTAGTCAAAACAGTATGGTTCAGTTCAGTTCAGTTACTCAGCTGTGTCCGACTCTTTGCGACCCCATGGACTGCAGCATGACAGGCTTCCCTGTCCATCACCAACTCCCAGAGTTTATTCAAACTCAAGTGCATTGAGTTGGTGATGATGCCATCCAACCATCTCATCCTCTATCTTCCCCTTCTCCATCTGCCTTCAATCTTTCCCAGCATCAGGGTCTTTTCCTTTGAGTCAGTTTTTCACATCAGGTGGCCAAAGTATTGGAGTTTCAGCTTCAGCATCAGTCCTTCCAATGAGTATGCAGGACTGATTTCCTTTAAGATGGACTGGTTGGATCTCTTTGCTGTCCAAGGGACTCTCAAGAGTCTTCTCCAACCCACAGTTCAAAAGCATCAGTTCTTTGGCGCTCAGCTTTCTTTATAGTCCAACTCTCACATCCACACATGACTACTGGAAAAAAAAAATAGCATCGACTTGATGGATCTTTGTTGATAATGTCTCTGCTTTTTAATATTCTGTCTAGATGGTCATAACTTTTCTTCCAAGAAGCAAGTGTATTTTAATTTCATGGCTGCAGTCACCATCTGCAGTGATTTCGGAGTCCCCCAAAATTCGAGTCTGTTACTGTTTCCCCATTTATTTGCCATAAGTAATGGGACTGGATGCCATGATCTTAGTTTTCTGGATGTTGAGTTTTAAGCCAACTTTTTCACTCTCCTCTTTCAGTTTCATCAAGAGGCTCTTTAGTACTTCCTCACTTTCTGCCATAAGGGTGGTATCATCTGAGTATCTGAGGTTATTGATATTCCTCCCATCAATCTTGATTCCAGCTTGTGCTTCATCCAGTCTAGCATTTCTCATGATGTACTCTGCATGTAAGTTAAATAAGCAGGGTGACAATATACAGCCTCAACATACTCCTTTCCTGATTTGGAACCTGTCTGTTGTTCCATGTCCAGTTATAACTGTTGCTTCTTGACCTGCATACAGATATTTCAGGAGCAGGTCAGGTGGTCTGGTATTCCCACCTCTTGAAGAATTTTCCACAATATGGTACAGGCACAAAAACAGACACATAGACCCATAGATCAGTGGAATAGAGGAGAGATCCCAGAAATAAACCCACACTCATATGGTCAGAGGAGCCAAAAACATCTGATGGGAAAAAGACAGTCTCTTCAGTAGTGTTGATAAAACTAGACAGCTACATGTAAAAGAATGAAACTAGACCATTTTCTTACGTCATGTGCAAAAACCAACTCAAAATGAATTAAAGATCTTATATAAGGCCTGAAACCATACAAATCCGGATGAAAACACAGGCAATAACCTCATTGACATTGGTGTTAGCAATGTTTTTGTGAATTTGACTCCAAAGGCAAGGGCTGTGCTGTGTTAGTCACTCAGTCACGTCTGACTCTTTGTGACATCATGGACTATAGTCCACCAGGCTGTTCTGTTCATGGAATTCCCCAAGCAAGAATACTGGAGTGGGCTGCCTTTCCCGTCTCGAAAGACAAGGGAAACAAAGCGAAAATAAACAAGTGGGACCACATCAAATAAAACGCTTCTCTATAGTGAAGGAAACCATTATCAAAATGAAAAGACAACTTATCGAATGGCATAACATATCTGCAAATGATATGTCTGGTAAGTGATTAATTTCCAAAAAAAAGTCAAGAATTCATACAATTCAATATCAAATAAGCAAACAATCCATTTAAAAAACAGAGGACTTGAATAGACACATTTCCAAAGAAGATATATGAATGGCCAAAAGAAATATGAAAATATGCTCAACATCATGAATCGCCAGGGAAATGCAACTCAAAGCCACAAGATATCAACTCATATATGTCAGAATGGTTATTATCAAAAAGAAAAGAAATAACAAGCATTAGTGAGGATGTGGAGAAAAGGGAACCCTGGTACACTGTTAGTGAGAATGTGAACTGATGCAGCCAATATGGAAAACAGTTTCAAGATTCTTCAAAAAATTAAAAAAATAGTACCACCATTCTATTCAGCAAATCCACTTTTGTGTTTGTCTGAAAAAAAAATGAAAACACTAATTCAAAAATATGTATGCACCCTGATGTTCACTGTAGCATTATTTAATTTCCGGTAGTCAGATTATGAAAGAAACATAGCTGTCCATTGATAGATGAATGGATAAAGAAGATTGACATATCAACCAATGTAATACTACTCAATCATGAAAAAGAATGAAACCTGGCCATTTGCACCTTGATGCTGTTATTTTAAGTGACACATGTCAGATAAAGACAAATACCATACGATTTCATATGTATGTGGAATCTAAACAAAAACCAAACATAATAAAACAGAAATAGTCATAGACATAGAGAACAAAGTGGTGGTTGCCAGAGTGGAGGGAGAGAGGGATATGGGCAACATAAGTGATGAGGATTAAAAGGTATCAATTACAGATATAAATCACAGAGATGTGATTTAAAATATAGGGAATACAATCAATAATATTGTAACAACTTTGGTGGATAGATAGTGACTAGACATAGTGTGATGATCATTTTTGTAGTGTATAAGAATATCAAGGCAAGATTGCCTTTCTGAAGATTACAGGTGAACAGAAATAAAGGGGTAGACAAAACTGAATAAGAATAATGTATTCTCAAATATACATTACATGACAGAAATATAGGATCTATAAAGAACATAGTATTCAGTGTACTAACTTGAAAAATATTTTAACATCATCTTTACACATTCACATTCATGTATTTTAATTGAAAACAAAATACTCTAATTTGATTAATTTAATTAAATTAATTATGTCTAACCATCATAAATTAGGTAACTATTTCATGAAGATGATAATGTCTTGGTATATTCTATTTTTATGTCATCAACTTTTAAACTCCATTAATTTCCAATTTTCAGATTTCAAATATTTTCATCAATTTGCTCTGACACCTTAGGATTTTATATCTCTTTCCTGTACCTGTATACTTCATGAAACAAAACACTTTAATGTTGGGCTTTGTAAAATATATTATTGTATACTCATGTGTTTTTTCAATGATAATCTCTGCTATAACTTTATAATTTGTTTAAAAGCAAATTTAAATGTAGTTATATCTTACTAGTTGTTAATAAAAACCCATACGGTGATCATTCACATGTTTCAGTTCAGTTCAGTTCATTCACTCAGTCATGTCCACCATGGACTGCAGCACACCAGCCTTCCCTGTCCATCACCAACACCCAGAGTTTACTCAAACTCATGTCCATCGGCTTGGTGATGCCATTAAACCATCTCATCCTCTGTCTTCACCTTCTCCTCCCACCTTCAATCTTTCCTTGCATCAGGGTCTTTTCCAATGAGTCGGTTCTTTGCATCAGGTGGCCAAGTATTGGAGTTTTAGCTTCAGCATCAGTCTTTCCAATGAATATTCAGGACTGATTTCCTTTAGGATGGACTGGTTGGATCTCCTTGCAGTCCAAGGGACTCTCAAGAGTCTCCTGCAACACCACAGTTCAAGAGCATCAAATCTTTGGCGCTCAGCTTCTTTATAGTCCAACTCTCACATCCATACATGACTACTGGAAAAACAATAGCTTTGACTTGATGGATCTTTGTTGGTAAAGTAATGTCTCTGCTTTTTAATATGCTGTCTAGGTTGGTCGTAGCTTTTCTTCCAAGGAACAAGCGTCTTTAATTTCATGGCTGCAGTCACCGTCTGCAGTGATTTTGGAGCCCAAGAAAATAGCCTCTCACTGTTTCCATTGTCTCTCCATCCTTTTGTCATGAAGTGATGGGACCAGATGCCGTGATCTTAGTTTTCTGAATGTTGAGTTTTAAGCCAACTTTTTCACTCTCCTCTCTCAGTTTCATCAAGAGGCTCTCTAGTTCTTCTTCGCTTTCGCCATAAGTGTGGTGACATCTGAGTATCTGAGGTTAGTAATATTTCTCCTAGAAATCTTGATTCCAGTTTGTGCTTCATTCACTTGTTTACAAGGGGGATAAAAATAGTAAAGATTATTTTCATGAGGCAGCTTAAAATTTTAACTTAAACATGTAATAACATTCAGCCTATAACAAGAAATGTTTTATATTTCTGGTCCACTAGTTTTATAAGTTCTTAGTACACACATCTATATAGTGCAACTGGATAATTTATGCATTGGCCAGGATTTATCAGAGAATTGAGTGTTTAAAATATAAAATGTCTATATCTGTGGAAAAAAATATTTTAAAGTGAGTACAAAAAAAGCTACTCACTTGTCCTTTGCAATTTCTTTTTAAAAAGTTAGGTTTTGTTTGTTTGTTTGTTTGAGCCTTTATAAATATAAGCAACTAGCCAACAATATTTTTAAACAGACTTTCCAAACATGTACAAAGTCATGAGTCTTCTTTCTTTAGAAAAAAATAATTTAACTCTAAATGTTAAATTTTGTAGAGTACAAAAATAATAAATTAGCCAATATTTATTTAGTGGATTATGTGAGCTTGAAATGGACTTTGAGTTCCTTCTTATAAAAATCATTGTGCAACAGAACAAACTAAGCATATGAATGAATATAGGAGCCATATAATACATTATAAACTTTACCCCTTAATAATCAAACCATAGTCTATGGGCAAAAAAAGGTGGTATGGCAAAACAAAACAAAAACTTGCTACAGTAGTAAATTCCATCTTGTTTACTTCCTGATTTTTTTTTAATTATTTGTTTTCTTCCTTGATTAAAAATCTATGTAAAGAAAACAAAAGTCTTAATGCTATTTTATCTGACACTTCTTTTAAGAGATAGCCACTTATAAAATTTATTACAGTTTGTAATGAGTTTCAAGACTGATTTTTTCTTTCTTTTTCTTTTTATCCAGCAGGACTTTTGGTCCATAAGTTTTGTGCAGTGTTCGCAGCTCAGAACTAATGTTATTCAGTGCCCATTTTACATTCTAAAATGAATCATAAAGGGAATGCCAATATTTAGGGCTCAGTATTTTCCCTTAGTTTATAGAGATTAAAACTTGGGGCAGGAAAGTTAAAGTGACTTACCAGAGCCATACTTAAAATAAGTAGGATATGTGGATTTAAACCTAGACAATCTGGCTCCAGAGCTGGTTCTATTAGCCACCATAACTGTTGTTTTCATGGAAGGTCCATGCATGTGCTTTCAGTGTATTCCTAATGGACTCACTTGAGAATATAACTTTATGGCATGTCCATTTCTCTGTGTGTATATTTCACTTGTAATTATGTAGTATCATGTGGTACTAAAGCACACAGTTTATTTAGAAATCCCTTTATACAATTTGAAATACTTTCTAGTATTTTGCTACTGCAATCCATGTATCAGTGAACATCACTGCACACATTTCTTTGCTTTGAAATCCTGAGAAGTGCTAATTTACGACTTATAAGTATATTACATCTTGATAGTTTTCATCAAATGGACTTGCAAATATCTTCACCAAATTGTACTGTTTTAAATAGTGTCTGAGAAAACCAAATTTCTTATCCTTATCAGCATTGTTCACATTGATTTACTTTCTTGTTTAATATGATTAACTAATAGTTGAATCTCATTAAAATTATTACTCATGTTGTTTTTAATAAGGATAGCTTTTAAGGAGTTTTTATATTTGCAATTTGTGTTTTCTTCTGTATATTTTTTTTCAAATTGAAACATTTTCCATTGGTAGGTTGAATTCTTCTGATTGATTGATGGGAATTTCTTACATATGAAGGATGCTGGTCCTCTGTTATATATTATAAATATTTATTCTAATTGTGTCATTTATGACCTTTATTGATGGTCAATATAACATATGTTATGTAGTTACCACCATCATTTTATTATAGTTTTCATAGAAACATTGTATAAAATTAAAATATATTAAATTAGAGAACTATATTCATAATAGCATTTTGTATAAAGGGAGGCTATTGCTAGCCAGGTCTAGCAGAATTTTTGCAGGGATGCAATACTACTTGAAATTTATAAGACTATAGAGTTTTATAAAACAAGTCTCCTTTTATCAGGATTTCACTACAGTGTTGTACTCTGATATGTATAGGTGAAGAAGCTCTCTTAGTATTCTAGTAGCAAGCAACTAAGAACTTTGCAAAATTAAGATTATTGTCAGTCACCAAGTTTTGTTTGATTCTTCGAGACCCAAAGGAGTGCAGCACACCAGGTTTTCGTGTTCCTTACTAAATTCCTGGAGTTTCCCCAAGTTCATGTCCATTCAGTTGGTGATGCCGTCCAACCATCTCCTCCTCTGTTGCTCTCTTTTCCTTCAGTCTTTCCCAGCATCAGGGTCTTTTCTAATAAGTTGACTGTTCGTATTAGAGAGCCAAAGTATTGGAGCTTCAGCTTCAGCATCAGTCCTTCTGATGAATGTTCAGGATTGATTTCCTTTAGGATTGACCGGTTTGATCTCCTTGCTGTCCAAGAGATACTCAAGAGTCTTGTCCAGCACCACAGTTTGAAAGCATCAATTCTTTGGTGCTCAACCTTCTTTGTGGTCCAACTCTCACATCCATTCATGACTACAGGAATGGGTTCTTAATGGAGATCTTTGGGTTGGAAAAGTTAATGAATGAGGGAGTGGAGCAGATAAGCAGTGCAAGAAAATAATATCTGTGCTTTGGGTGATATTAGACAAGGATTTTTAAATTTGAGGCTGATCAAAGTATCTGCTTGGACTTGTTGGTAAAGCATTTGTGTCTTTAGGGCATAAGGGTGAAAACTAATGCTTTAAAACACTATGCATGTGCTGAGTGCACGAATATCAAGTTCACCTATGTCTTAGATATCACCTTGTGTTAGATACTAAATGCTTGTTTGGTATCTGGTAGAAGTTACTGCAGTAGGCTATTACACTACATTTTCACTTCCACATACAGTACATTTTAAGATGGCTTGACAAGTTTCATAAAAGTCCAGTAGGGATTTATAGAGTAATTGAAGGAGAAATGACATTTTTACAGTGGTGAGTTCTCCCTTACAGGAATATGTTCTCTTTCAGTTCATTGAGGTCTTCTTTTACGACTTTCAGGAAAGCTTTATAGTTTTTTCATTTCATTTAGACATGACCATTTTTTGGTTATTTGTGAGTTCTAAAGTGGTTCTTGTGTGTGTGTTGCCCTCTTTTTATACTTCATTTTCTATTTGATAAAAATGGTACATAAGTAGAAATTTATTTACGTGTGTTTTTAATTTGGCCACTTATTTATTTCTTTTATATATCTAAAATGGAAATTACTTTTGTTTTTTTTTCATTGTGAATAATTAACGTGTTTGAAAATAATTACAATTTTGAATTCTGCAACCAATATTCATATCTTAGCTAATGTAGTTCCATTTTAATCCTAGTTTACTGATTTTTAAATTACATAGGTGTTAAATTATAATAGTTAATGTATTGCATTATGTTAAATTGTTAATGTATTACATATTGTCTTTTACTTTGTATTTTTTCTTTTGAGTGTTGATTTTTTTTTCCTCCTGCCCATTTATCCTAATGGTTTGTTACTTTTTTATTTATCTGAGGAAATCACTTATAGCTTGTTTTGCAAACACTTTTCCCTGCAGAAGCAAAACTGATACTTTTAGTTCTGACTTTATGAGTAAATAGATTTTATAGTCAAAAGAGAAACAAGCAATCAAGCAAGCAAGCAATACCTTTCCCTTAAGATTAAAAAACAAAACAACAAACAGTTATTCTGTTTGTTTTGTCCCCAAATAAATGAAACCTGTAACATTTCCCTTAATTTACTGACTCCCCAGTAAAACCAAATTTATTTCTCAATTTTCAATATTGCCATTTGAAGCTATGCCACAATCTTTGTGGGTAGGGTAATCATGAAAAAAAAAAGTATTTTTCTGGTTGGCCTTGAAGACAACATCACTGCTGAATACACTTACAGTTAAACAGATTGCTGTTGTTGTCTTGTTCAGTTGCTAAGTCGTGTCTGACTCTGTGATCCTATGGACTACAGCATGCCAAGCTCCTCCGTCCTCTCCTGTCTCCCAAAGTTTGCTCAAACTGATATCCATTGAGCCAGTGATGCTATCTATTTCATCCTCTGCGGCCCCCTTTAAATCTTTCCCAGAATCAGGGAAAGATTTCCAATGAGTAATAATTACATCATTTCCAATGAGTAATAATTAAATAGGTTACCTATATATATTTTAGACTCTCTATACAGTCATATCATCTAGGAACATTCTCTATATATTTTCTCTCATTTTATTTTTCATGACTAACATTACAATGCTGAATTATGATGAAAGTGGACATTGATCTCTCATTTTCAATTATAGGAGGAAGGCTTTCAACATCCAACTGTTAAGCTCATTTTTTCTGCTTTATTTTCTGTATATGCACTTTAATAACTTAGGGGATTGCTGTTATAGTTTTAGATGGTTGAGAAATTTTCAATCATTAGAGATGCTTTTTTTGCATTCATATATGATCATATTATTTTTCTCATTTATTAGCATGTTACATGGATTTATTTAATCAGTTTTAAATTTTTCTTATATATAGAACTTGTATCTATTTTTATTTATGACTTTTTTCATATTTTTTAGGTTTATACTTAAGTGTTTAATTCTGTTTGAGTACTAATATAAATGATATTTTGGCCACTCTGATTTTTAGTATGCTATTAAAATTTTTTGAAACAGCTTTAAATGTACAAAAAATGTGGAGATACTACAGAGAATGCACAGTCCCCTCCATTGTTACTATTCTATATTAGAGGGTAACTATGAAACAATCAATGAAGCAATACTGATATATTCTAATTAACTAAATCCATACTTAATTTGAATTTCCTTAATTTTTACCTATTTTTTTTTTCTGTAACAGGATGTCATATTACATTTAGATTCTTCTTGGTTGTGACAATTTCTCTGAATTTTCTTGTTTCTGATGACCTTTGTATTTTAAGTACTGGTCAGTTATTCTGTATCAGTTATTCTGATATCAGAATATTCTGTATCATTTATTCAGATAAATCCTCAAGTGGTATTATCAGTTACTTGTCACATGACCAGACTCTGATTGTGCATTTTGGGGAGAAAGACCAGAAAAGAAAAGTGCCATTCTCATTACATCATATCAAGAATACATCATCAACATGGCTTAAAAATGATGATGTTAATCTTGAGGTTGTTGGGCAGGTGTTTCTATTGTAAAGTGACCTCATTCCACCCATTTCCCATCATGTTCTCCTTGGAAGGGAGTCACTAATGTACAGCCCACCTATAATGAATGGGAAGTGATACTTCATCTCCTTGAGAGCAGAGTACTAAAAAATTATTTGGAGTTATTTTGCACAGGAAATTTGTCTATTTCTCATTTATTTAATTTAATCACTTGATTGTATCAGTATGAGACAGATGTTTATATTGTAATGTACTATTAAAAATGCTTTATTTTTTGTTGTTCCGTGTGTTCCAGCTTTGGCTATTGGGAAATCTTTCAATTAGCTCTTATATTCCTTTGACATAACCCCATCATCTGTGGGCTTCTCAAGTGGCACTAGTGATAAAGAACCCACCTGCCAATGCCGGAGACATAAGAACTGCTAGTTCAATCCCTGGGTCAGAAAGAACCCCAAGGAGGGCATGGCAAACCACTCCAGTATTCTTCCCTGGAGAATTCCATGGACAGAGAAGACTGATAGGTTACTGTCCTAGGGGTCGCAAAGAGTTGGGCATGACTGAACCAACTTAGCATGCACATCATTGTGTATATACCATTTGGGGAAGAGGAGACATATCTATATTTTCTGGCATTATAAGGTAAGAAAGCTATGTTAAATCTAGACAGTGTATTATAAAGCAGAGACATCACTTTGTCAACAAAGATCTGTATAGTCAAAGCTATGGGTTTTCCAGTAGTCATGTATGGATATGAGAGTTGGACCATAAAGAAGGCTGAACACCAAATAATTGATGCTTTCCAACTGTGATGTGGGAGAAAACTCTTGAGAGTCCTTTGGATAGCAAGGAGATCAAACCAGTCAATCCTAAGGAAATCAATCCTGAATATTCATCAGAATGACTGGTGCTGAAAGTCCAATGCTTTGGCCACTTGATGTGAAGAACCAACTCATCAGAAAAGACTCTGATTCTGGGAAAGACTGAAGGCAAGAGAAGAGGGTGACAGAGGATGAGATGGTTGGACGGTATCACTGACTCAATGGACATGAATTTGAGCAATCTGTGGAAGATAGTGAAGGACAGGGAACTTCAGGCATGCTGCAGTTCATGGGCTCGCAGATAGACACGACTTAGTGACTGAACAACATCTTGTAAATTTCCTGCCCAAGCCCTTGAATCAGCCATTTTTTTTTCAGGAACACTAGTTATTTTGTTGTTGTTGCTCATGGCATTAGAAACCATGAGCTGGGAAGTAGACGTGCTCTTTGCTTCTAGGCCCTCTCAGCTGACAAAACAAGGGAATATATGCATGGATATTAACCCATGTTTATACAAACATATAACTATTTCTATGTGTAACCATCTGTATCTATATCAAGGTAATTCATGAGTTCATACTGATGTCACCACATCTTATCCATTACTACACAGAACATTTCTTTGCTTATTTGCAACTGTTCACTTTAAGGCTGAGAAACCTGGCTCTCATTATCTACTGTCCATTTAGTTGATTGCTTAATTCTAATATAAATATTAGTGATTTTAGCCTTCTTAGCCCATATCCCTGGACACAAATTTATCAATGAGAGTACAGTGCGACAAAAGGTTACTGTGCCTTTTGTTTATAGACTAAACAAATTTACAGAGTTACTTAGGTAAGCACCCTTTTCTCCCACTGGTAGTGATATTGATGCCTTTATAAAACATTTATATGATTTTTATGTATATATTTCCATTTCTGTACCAAAATTCTACATCTTGTTTTTTCATATGAAACAGTATTGTGTTTTGTAAGATAATTTCATTTAGGCTTTTTCTGTAGTTCTTTTATTTTGTTTGTTGCTGTTGTGTTTACTCAAAGTTTGTCCCATTATATACTGGGTAACTTTTGTTTATAAGTTAAACATTGCATCTGAAATGTTTTAGAGATCATTTGAGCTTCTGGATAATATCATTCTCCAAAGAAGATTTACTTTTTCTCTGGCAGATAGATGACAAATCTAATTAATACAATCAGCCCTTGAAATTATCACAGCTGGTCTTTACTCTCTGGTTTATTTTCAGTTCAACTTTAATTATATTTTGTAGCTCTTTAGGTTCCCAGTGAGCACTTTTCCTCACTGGCCAGTCCTGATTTCCATCCCAATTTCCATGACTCCCTTAACTCCATAAGATGATGAAAATTTTTGCTCAAGTTTTCAGATACTTCTTGGTCACAACTTTTGATATCACTGATCAACATTATAGAGAAGCAGCAACTAATGTCATTTTTACCTCTTTTGAATTCCAGTTTCTCCTAAATAATGCTTCAAAAATTCATATTGCTTAAGTAACTTTTGGATGGTTTCAGTGAGATGATGTTTAAATGTTTTTGAAAATTATTGCATATGATCATCCCATCATTCCTGGAAAAAGTAAGTACTCACTCCAAATCCTTTTTGTATCTCTATCCTTACATCTGGGATGAATTTTCTTCTTCCAGAATCTTTTAAAAACAAGAAAAACAGACTCAAAATGGTGCTGCTTAGGCTAATCCCTATGTTACCAAACTGAGACTTAATTACAGTTTGAACTCTCCAAGAAATGGAATCTTAAACCAGTCAGTCAGGAATAGTCTGATCAGCGCTAGTGAGGTAATCTGCTTGAAAGATCCCTGTGTGTGTGTGCATGCACACACACGCACAAGTGCACTTAGTTGCTCAGTTGTGTCTGACTCTTTGCTACCCCTTGCACTATAGCCCACCAGGCTCTTCTGTCCATGGTATTTTTCAGGCAAGAATACTGGAGTGAGTTACCATTTCCTTCTCCAGGGGATATTCCTAATCTAGGGATTGAATCCACATCTCCTGCGTCTTCTGCGTCTCCTGCATTACAGAAGGAGTCTTTACCCACTAAGCCATCTGAGAAGCCCCTGATAGATCCCTGCTGCTGCTGCTGCTGCTGCTGCTGCTGCTATGTCGCTTCAGTCGTGTCCGACCCTGTACAACCCATAGACGGCAGCCCACCAGGCTCCCCCGTCCCTGGGATTCTCCAGGCAAGAACACTGGAATGGGCTGCCATTTCCTTCTCCAATGCATGAAAGTGAAAAGTGAATGGGAAGTCTCTCAGTCGTGTCCAACTCTTAGCGACCCCATGGACTGCAGCCTATGAGGCTCCTCCGTCCATGGGATTTTCCAGACAAGAGCCCCTCAAAGAAAGTCTTGCAGTAACCAGCCCACTTTTTTTGTCCAGTATTAACTACCTTGTTCCTGTTTCCTTATGCCTATAAACAGTCTTTCATTTTTATAGAGCTACTCAGAATTCCTTTCTATTTGCTAGATAGGATGCTGTGTAATTTATGAATCATTGAGTAAAACCAATAAGATCTTTAAAATTTGCTCAGTTGAATTTTCTTTTTCTTATTTTTAAAGTCATACTTCTGTACTGCCTATGTAGATCTTTGGGTGTCGGGATTTACAGGTGTATGCATATACTATTGGATTCTCTGCCTTAGGTCTCTACCTAGATTTGTTTTCAAACTTCTTGCTCCATAAAGATGAGAAAATCTGAAATCCAGTCCATTCAGGTTAAAAAAATATCATTGGGGGGAAAAACTGATTAATTCTTCTCTTTATCTTTCTAACTCCAGTCTTTACCAAATTAAGTAACTTGCCATTTTTTTTTCAATGCTTTGAAGATTTTGTTTTCTTGCTCCTGTACCAGTAGCCATATTATATTAATGAAAACAAAAATACTTCTTAAATCTTACCTCTTATTTTATATTTTTTTCTTTTCATTATGGAAAATGTCTTGTTTGACTGCTATTTCACTGAATCATGTTTTAAAATTTTGAATCTGTATTTTCTGTTTTCATTTTTATTTTAACTTCTTTTTTTAATTTCCATTCAATTTTTTTCATATTTAAATGGTCCCTAATTGAGACTTTTGAAAATTTTATAGATGCAGTTTCTTCTTCAATATCATTGAAAACAGATTTACAAATTTTCTAAAATTCATTTTGCCCTTTTTGTTCTATTTCATAAAATAATTTTAGAGAGTTTACAAATTTATTTCTATTTAATTAAAATTGTGTTCTTATGTTTAGTGAAGCTTTTAAAATTATGTTTTAAAGAGAGTTTTCTTCTTTTTCAGTAGAAAACGTAGATGATATCTGTCCAATTGCTTTTATTCCTGTTTTGATATGATCAAACAGTTCAGTCCTAACAAAACAAAGTAGAAATGTTTAGATTGTTCATAACTTTACATTGCTAACTTAGAAACACAGAAGCTTGCTGGCTATAGAGTGGAAGCCAATTATTAGGCTGGCTTCTGTATCAATTAATTCTGCATTTTCTGTGGTAGCAAAGAATTAGTGTTTCCATCCACGCCAAAATGAGCTTGTTAAAGCACTGCTATAGAATCCAAATTCAGGGTGACTGCTTTGGTCTGCTGTGCTTCCCAGAAGTGATAGAGACAAATATTTATGTTGTGCATGCCCAGTAACTTATCTCTGATTCCAACATTTATTAGTTGATAAGGTTTCTAAGTAAATAAAGCTCTTCCAGGTTTCCCCCCATTTACTTTCATGTGGTATATTCTTTTGTATTATCAAGGAGCCAAGTACAGTGTCTCCTTTCTCCCATCTGGTTATGTCCCTACTATTTGAGGGAGAAATTAATCAGAATTTCTATTCTGTGGATTTTGTTTTGATATTTTTCAGAATTTATTAAAATCTAATTTTAATGAGGGTTTTTTTTTTTTTTTTTTAGAAGTAGAGGCAGTGAAATTAGATAAGTGTGCTCAGATGTTATCTGAGAGTATACAAAATATTATTTTATTTTAAGCATTGTTTTCTCCTAAACTGACGATTTAACATATCATAAAATAGGACATTGCTCTTAGAAGGAAATTTGATGTTATAAATTCCATATTTATGAATGAAGATTTAAAAATTCTTATTGAAAGAACTCTTTTAAATATATATGTGCTTGCATGCTAAGTTGCTTCAGTCGTGTCCGACTCTTTGCAACCCTATGGACTGTAGCCCACTAGGGTCCTCTGCCATTGGGATTGTCCAGGCAAGAATATTAGAGTGGCCCTCCTCCAGGTGATCTTCCTGACCCAAGGATTGAACCCTCATCTCTTAAGTCTCCTGCATTGGGAGGCAGGTTATTTACCACTAGCACCACCTGAGAAACCCTTAAACGTATATGTATATAATCATATAGCATTACTTATATACATTAAAACATATATAAGCAAAACAATTTGATAAGTTATTTATAACATTTTTACACATTCTGAAACTTACTATTCTTAGTATGTTTGCAACCCATATGCAGGGTGACTTGGTTAAATACTTGGTACTCTCTACCTATATCTACTGGAAAAGTTATTTGATTGGCTAGTTTCTTCTGGATTTGTCTAATCTTCACAACTGATGCATTCAAGGTTTTCAGTTCAGTTCAGTTCAGTCGCTCAGTCGTGTCCAACTCTTTGTGACCCCATGGGCTGCAGCACACCAGGCTTCCCTGTCCATCATCAACTCCTGGAGCTTACACAAACTCATGTCCATCAAGTTGGTGATACCATCCAACCATCTCATCCTCTGTCATCCCCTTCTCCTCCCGCCTTCAATCTTTCCCAGAATCAGGGTCTTTTCCAATGAGTCAGTTCTTCCCATGTGGTGGCCAAAACATTGGAGTTTCAGCTTCAGCGTCAGTTCTTCCAATGAATATTCAGGACTGATTTCCTTTAGGATGGACTGGTTGAATCTTCTTGCTGTCCAAGGGACTCGCAAGAGCCTTCTTCAATGCCACAGTTCAAAAGCATCAATTCTTTAGCACTCAGCTTTCTAGTCCAACTCTCACATCCATGGACATTTGTTGGCAAAGTAATGTCTCTGCTTTTTAATATGCTGTCTAGGTGGTCATAACTTTTCTTCCAAGGACTAAGCATCTTTTAATTTCATGGCTGCACTCACCATCTGCAGTATTTTTCAAGCTGTACTTGTTCTTTAACCATTTCTCCAGCAGACTCTGGGGTCTTTCTTGTATAACTGCCAAGGGAACATGGAGAGCTAATTTTCAATCTGCCTTTCTGCTGTCTACTATTGATTGTGTGCACCAAATAGGCTGACCATGTTCCTTTTTACATTTAGCATCATCTAATAGAGAAGAAATTTAAGTGAGGTATGAAAACCTTCTGCTAAAAAATCAATTTAGATGTTTGTTAACAATGCATATTCCAGAGTCTATACTTATTGAAGCAGAATATCTTGGGAAATAGTGCAGAAAACTAAATATTTACCAAGCTCACTGGGTGATGATTGCACACACTGAAGTCGAAATCCACTGCTGCCTTGATTCAGAACAAGTCTTGTAATTAGACTGATGTAGAGTCTAATGGAATTGCTATTTGCTATATGTAGGACTGTAAAAATGAACTTAACATATATGGTTTATTTTACATATCTGAAGTACAAGACAGTGTAGACTGTAGTGTAGACTAGATATGAGGACACAGTAAAGCACCACTTGTAAATCTTTTAGTACAATTCTTGGAACCAACTATGTATTTCATCAAATATAAGATGCCATTGATGCCAAGATGTTTGGTTATTTATGCATAGTAAGAAGAGGAATTACACTGTGACAGTGCTCAGTAATTGCTTTTTATTTTATACTTTTTTGTAAAAAACATTTTACTTTATACTTATTGAAATAGTTCTTTTAAAATATATGTATATATACCTAATCATATACATTTGTGTAACTTAAAAGAAAACATAAGCAAAATGAATTTATGGAGGCATTTCTAAAACTTCTAAACATTCTGAGATTGATTTTTCTTAATATCTTTGCAATTCATAACTCCATCCTTTCTTCTACCAGCATCATTATACAAACATTTTTGAAAAGAATAGTCAACTATTGGCTCAGGACATTTACTTTTTTCAACCAGTGCCTGATTTTTCCTGTTTGGTGCTAGAAATAAAATAATTTTATCAGAAGGTGTCAACAGAAGAACTTTCAAATTATACCATGACTGACATTGTTTCTTCAAATTGGCCCTCAAAGATTTTGATTCAACTATTAAAGTGATTGAAATTGTCTAGTCAAAATTCCATGAGTAACAACCATATTCACTCAAGTACAATTGACAAACATATCACAACTGCCATGAGGCTGAGAGTGATTGAAAGATTTAGCAGTTAACCCAAACGTAGAAGTTTCTGAGTCTCCATTACTCTGCCGGATCCCCCTGTAGCATAGTTTCTCTTGCCTGCTGCTGCTGCTGCTAAGTCACTTCAGTCGTGTCCGACTCTGTGCGACCCCATAGATGGCAGCCCACCAGGATCCCCTATCCCTGGGATTCTCCAGGCAAGAACACTGGAGTGGGTTGCCATTTCCTTCTCCAATGCATGAAAGTGAAAAGTGAAAGGGAAGTCGCTCAGTCGTGTCCGACCCTTAGCATGGACTGCAGCCTACCAGGCTCCTCCATCCATGGGATTTTCCAGGCAAGCCTAGAGTTAATCAAATACCTGTAAACTGAGGTTGTATATCTAGAGTCCAGGATTTTACACATAGCAGTCCTTCAATAGGACTCCAGGCAAGAATACTGGAGAAATGGCAACCCACTACAGTATTGTCACCTGGAGAATTTCTTGGACAGAGGATCCTGGTGGGCTATAGTCCATGGGAATGCAGAGTCAGATATGACTGAGAGACTAAATAACACTAATAAATGTCAGGTTTTGTCCTTTGCCCCTGTGCTGCTGAGACTCTCCCTAATACCTTGTCTCCAGATCAGAACCATCCCTAGCCTGGTCTGTCCCACATCCTTAACCCACTGTTAATGCCTATAGAGCTTTCTGAACTCCACCCAGAGATTTGTTCTATTTCCATAAGGATTTTGTGATCCATGGAATACCGTACAAAAATATCAATGATGCATTTCTTCTCTTTTCTTTTTTTGCAGACACTTGCCTTTACTGATGCAGGATATTGGAAATTTGTTCAAGGTTTTAACCTTTTATGAATCTGCACTTTGGGATTCCAAGTTAGCCAGAGTATTTAATATAAGATGAAGATTATGTACAAACATCATTTTCCCTCTTCTGCTTCATGAGCAGTATTTATTATAGTTAGTAATCATTTTTAACCAAAACTTAGAGATAAGTGTCTGTTGGTCCCTATGTCATTTTGACTCTTAATTCTACAGAACAAAATCAATTATTTAAATGGACTTTCAACCCCCCTGGTAATCTGGCTCCATATTAATTCTTCAACCCTATCTCTTTATGCTCTTTTCTAAAAACCTCTGTTCAAGTCAGGTTGATCTCATCACGGTCTTCTGAACACACCATGAGCATTTCTACCTTTACTCTTCAAACATCCCTCCAGCTAAAATATACTTTTCCTGCTATTCTAGAACACACTCATATTTTCCTTTTTTTCAAAAAAATGTTCCTTGAATACATAATATTATCAGGCAAGTAAAGAGACAAAAGCCCTGTCATCTTGGAACAATAAAGGGTGTAGGAAATTATCAAATAATAGACCTAATTATAAAAAATATTTTTATAAGGTATGATTATGTTATGGAAAATTTGAGTGATTGGCTAGATTAATATACTTAATTAATAACTCAATTTCAATCTATAGCATGTTCAAATATTGTGCACTGGATTGTTATTTACTCATATGTATTATATATAGCTTGCTTCCATAATTAAAAGATAGAATCAAAGACACTGAATTAATTAATATCTTCAGTAGAATTAGCATTGCATTAAGAGACAAGAAAGCAATTCAAGTTTTACCCATTTCCCCCATAAGATGGCTTGCGATCACCAGGTATATAAACACATTAAAGCCTCACAATAACAAAAATATCTCTAACCGACCCTGACTCTTGTGTTTTCCCTACCCTGGGCAGGGGAGGTGGACATTCTCATGTTCTCCTTGAGGATAAGTAAGAGTCGAAATGACTTAGAGGAGATGATGATACTTATCTCTTGCCAGATTATTGACCAACAACTGAGACTCAGGAATAAGGAGCAGAGAGGAGATTCCTATGTCCCCAGTGTTTTCCGGGGCCACTAATTGGAGAATTTTTAGTATTACACTCATAGTCCAGAAAGGTCTTGCTAGCCATAGAATAAAGCTGGAGTGAACAAATTCCATTCTATGCGATCTAAGTGTATAGACTCAATGAACAATGGAATAAGAAAAATAGACCCTTATATCTATGTTGATAAGCAATAATAAGTTATTGTAGCATTGCACTGAATATTTAGAGGGTAGTTTGTTTCACCTGTTATGGTTAAAACCAAATATGTTGGTAATATTTTCCATAGAGTTAGTAAGCATCTAATGTCCTTGCCACATGCTTAGTATTAGCTGACAATTCTGTAGGTACCAAACTTTTAGCACACTACTTATATAATTTTATAAAACTTCTATTTCATGCTTATAGAAATAAAAACTTGACAGTAAATTCAGCACATGAGATACTAAAATTTACCTTTCACTCCTGCATTTTAAATGATATATGTAAATAACTTAAAAATGTATAGTGAAAGAAAGAGAAAAAATCTATAAGACTGTTTCTAGGTCTTTTCCGTTTGTCTGCTGGTACCTTCAGAGTTCCATTCTGAATTTGGGAATCTGTAATAGTTAGTTTTATAACTCCATGGATATTATATTGGACTCCTTGTAATTGAAGATAAATCATCTTTATGTTTCCTTCTTCTAGTTGAAAAGCTCACACTGGTTTCTCTATAAACATGTGAAAATCTCAGTTCTCCCACTCTTTGAGACCTACTCAGATGTTTCTTCTGACAAATTACTTTTCCTCTCTTATTCATGAAGTTACCATTCCTTCCTTTTTATTTTTCAAAAGGCATTATAGTTCAATTGCAACAGATGTACTGCTTTAAAATGCCTTATCGTGAATTGTATTCATCTCTAAAAACAGATGGATGGACAAAATAACTCAAAGAAAAGTGTATACCAAAACTCATGATGTGAGTCTTGAATGATTCCAGTCACCTGCGGAAACAATGTTAGATTTAGTAATCACTCAGAGTTGCTAATCAAATATTGTCTATTTGTTTCCACCCCCCTCCCCGTTCTGTTTTCTATTTTCTGCTATTTCTCAGGGGTTTTGACTTTGGATTCCAGACCATTTTTCCCATTGGAAGTTTTTCAGAAATCCAGGGGGTAAGAGCATCTGTTATGATATTTATAAGTGTCTGAGCTGCCTAATATGCCTAGTTACTAAAAACAAATATAGACCTGCACTGAAAAAAAAAAAAAAACTGACAAATGCAGGCTTAAGCTTGGAAATTGTGTGGCATTATTCCACAGTCCTTTTCAACTGAAGTTTAGAAGGTCATGTTCAATGTCCTTTCTTTGCAAAGATGTCAACTTAAAAAATGATCTTATTTGCCAATACTGAAAATAGACTTCAGATAACCCATACAGTTTAGCACACTGCACAACAAAACCTCTCTGTGTGAACTGATTCATTCTTAATGAGAGACTATATATCCCTCTATTGCTGTTTGCTCAATACTGTTTTAAAATGTTACTTTTTTTCTTCTGGATAAATTCTACACATATCTATCTCAGTTTGGGGCTTCCCAGATGGCTCAGTGGCAAAGAATCCATCTGCCAATGCAGGAGACATGGGTTTGATCCCGGGATTGGTAAGATCCCCTGGAGGAGGAAATGGCAACACACTCCAGTAGTCTTGCCTGGAGAATCCCATGGACAGAGGAGCCTGGTAGGCTACAGTCCTTGGGGTTGCAAAGAGTCGGACATGACAGCAACTCAACCATAGCAGCAACCTCAGTTTACTAATTATCGTAACAAAATTAGAACTCATGCATTTAAACCACATTATTTGTAAGTTAAATTCACTTTTCAGAAACAAGTTTTCTTTATCTGAAAAATGAAGGCAAAAAATGATGCTACTCTTGTCTGCCACTTTACTTCCTTCTGTACTTTTGCCTTCCTAGCTTTATCAGTGCTTACTCTTTCCCTTTTGATTTTATTATTCAAAAGACATGCTGTGCTTTCCTCTAATACTTAATGTCTATGGATCCTCCAGCTTTAACAATACACAGAAACTTATCTATGCACCATTTCTTCAAAAGGGTGCTGCTGCTGCTAAGTCACATCAGTCGTGTCCGACTCTGTGTGACCCCATAGATGGCAGCCCACCAGGCTCCCCTGTCTCTGGGATTCTCCAGGCAAGAACACTGGAGTGGGTTGCCATTTCCTTTTCCAATGCATGAAAGTCAAAAGGGTACTACTATGATGCAAATGAATTTTAACATTATCTTTCAGTTAAAAATAATGTTAAGCATTCTTTTATACATAAAAATACATCTCTGAGACAAACATAGTTCTTCACACATATGCTTTTTATCCTAATTATAAACTCATCCTTATTTAGAAATGGTGAAAAAGGATTTGGGTTGGACAAGAGATGATGGTACTGAAGACAAGTACTAAAATAATGGAATTGGAAAGACTTGACATATGAGCTTTTTCAGGACTAAATTTCTCCTTTTATAACATTTTTTCTTTGGGTATGTTCTTTTGAGCAGCTGCAATATGGTGGGAAAGAAGATGAAACAGAGATTCAAAAGACTTGGATGCTAATCCTGTCTCCACCATTTATTAACTGGATGTTCTTTCAGTTAATCATCACTCTTACAAGGTCCTTGTAAGGATCAAATATGTATGAAAGTACTTTATAAATTATGAAGTTCTATGTAAGTCTAATCTATTAATATTTATTGCCATATCCCTAATTTACAAAGTGGGGTTATTTATAGAAGCTTCATAATGAATTGTTTTCAATTAAATGTTTTTAAATTGCAAAAGATGGATGCTCCTTGGAAGAAGAAAATCAATGAAGGAATATGTAAAGACACAATTGATAACTCTCTTGTAAAATCCTTTCTTAACTCTCAGACACAGGTAATAATAAAAGCACAGTATATAACATTCCACAACTTTGTTATGTTCATGTAAATTGTATATTAATATAGTTAATTTTTGGTTTTGTATTTGCTAATTATACTTATCTTCCTTCATTATTCTTTGCTTTTGTACGTTCTTATGGTTTTGTATTTCTTTTTTGCATGCACTTTTTAGCTTAAAATATGTCATATTTGTGTACTTCTAGATGTCTATACACGAAAGGTGGAAAATCTAACACATTCTTTAAAATAATTTTACAATTTTATATTTTGAATGTACCATAAGTTATTCAATTATTACTTTATTGATGTATATTCATGTTGTTTCCAAGTTTTTGCCACTAGAAATCATTCTAAATAAGCTTCCTTCTATAATAAACCCTTACTTTCTATTGGATAGATTCATATAGTTGGGTCAAAAATATATGCTTTTTAACTACAGAAGATATCTGATCACATACTGAATTCACATTCACACAAGTCATGAATGAAGAGGGCTGATTTTTAAAGTTTGGTTAGTCTTACAGATTTTTTTAAGTCATCATGAATACACTCATTTTATTTGACTACTAGTTATGTTGTGCTTATTTTCATATGATAGTCTACTAGTTAACATTATGCCTGTTTTTATTCTTAGCCAATTAAGAAAAAAAATCTATTTTTTTAATCTTTTAATTGTCCATTTGTAGAAAGTTAAAACCATGGTAGTCAATAACCTTTTGTTCAATATTATTATATCTTTGAAGACTCCTACAAGACTTAATAACTGGATAATCTCTAAGACACAAAAGATTAATTTCAGCCAATGAAATTCTCTAGATCCATGTCACCCAATAGAATTTTCTGCTCTAATGCAAAGGTTCTGTATCTATGCTCTCTGGTATGGAAGCCCTGAGTTGCATGTGACTGCTGAGCACTTGAAATGGAGCTAATATGGAAGAGGAACTACAAACATAATTTTACTTAATTTTAATTCATTTAAGTTTGAATATAAACAGCCACATGTGGCTAGTGGCTCCTTTAATGGAGAAGGAAGTCTAAAGTTCTTTTATGTGTTTAGAGTTGATTCTCTTAGGGGTGGGGGGAGGTGTGATTTTTTTTTTTTTTAATTTTACTTTACAATTCTGTATTGGTTTTGCCATACATTGACATGAATCCACCACGGGTGTACATGCATCCCCAAACATGAACCCCCCTCCCACCCCCCTCCCCACAACATCTCTCTGGGTCATCCCCATGTACCAGCCCCAAGCATGCCATATCCTGCATCGGACATAGACTGGCTATTCGATTCTTACATGGTATTATACATGTTTCAATGCTATTCTCCCAAATCATCTCACCCTCTCCCTCTCCCTCTGAGTCCAAAAGTCCGCTATACACATCTGTGTCTTTTTTGCTCTCCTGCATACAGGGTCATCATTGCCATCTTTCTATATTCCATATATATGTGTTAGTATACTGTATTGGTGTTTTTCTTTCTGGCTTACTTCACTCTGTATAATCAGCTCCAGTTTCATCCATCTCATCAGAACTGATTCAAATGTATTCTTTTTAATGGCTGAGTAATACTCCATTGTGTATATGTACCACTGCTTTCTTATCCATTCATCTGCTGATGGACATCTAGGTTGTTTCCATGTCCTGGCTATTATAAACAGTACTGCGATGAACACTGGGGTACATGTGTCTCTTTCAATTCTGGTTTCCTCAGTGTGTATGCCCAGCAGTGGGATTGCTGGGTCATAAGGCAGTTCTATTTGCAATTTTTAAAGGAATCTCCACACTGTTTTCCATAGTGGCTGTACTAGTTTGCATTCCCACCAACAGTGTAGGAGGGTTCCCTTCTCTCCACACCCTCTCCAGCATTTATTGCTTGCAGATTTTTGGATCGCAGCCATTCTGACTGGTGTGAAGTGGTACCTTATTGTGGTTTTTTTGCATTTCTCTAATAATGAGTGATGTTGAGCATCTTTTCATGTGTTTGTTAGCCATCCGTATGTCTTCTTTGGAGAAATGTCTATTTAGTTCTTTGGCCCATTTTTTTATTGGGTCGTTTATTTTTCTGGAATTGAGCTGCAGGAGTTGCTTGTATATTTTTGAGATTAGTTGTTTGTCAGTTGCTTCATTTGCTATTATTTTCTCCCATTCAGAAGGCTGTCTTTTCACTTTGCTTATATTTTCCTTTGTTGTGCAGAAGCTTTTAATTTTAATTAGGTCCCATTTGTTTATTTTTGCTTTTATTTCCAGAATTCTGGGAGGTGGATCATAGAGGATCCTTCTGTGGTTTATGTCGGAGAGTGTTTTGCCTATGTTCTCCTCTAGGAGTTTTATAGTTTCTGGTCTTACATTTAGATCTTTAATCCATTTTGAGTTTATCATTGTGTGCGGTGTTAGAAAGTGATCTAGTTTCATTCTTTTACAAGTGGTTGACCAGTTTTCCCAGCACCACTTGTTAAAGAGATTGTCTTTACTCCATTGTATATTCTTGCCTCCTTTGTCAAAGATAAGGTGTCCATAGGTGTGTGGATTTATCTCTGGGCTTTCTATTTTGTTCCATTGATCTATTTTTCTGTCCTTGTGCCAATACCATACTGTCTTGATGACTGTGGCTTTGTAGTAGAGCCTGAAATCAGGCAAGTTGATTCCTCCAGTTCCATTCTTCTTTCTCAAGATTGCTTTGGCTATTTGAGGTTTTTTGTATCTCCATACAAATCTTGAAATTATTTGTTCTAGTTCTGTGAAAAATATCACTGGTAGCTTGATAGGGATTGCACTGAATTTGTAAATTGCTTTGGGTAGTATACTCATTTTCACTATATTGATTCTTCCAATCCATGAACATGGTATATTTCTCCATCTATTAGTGTCCTCTTTGATTTCTTTCATCAGTGTTTTATAGTTTTCTATATATAGGTCTTTAGTTTCTTTAGGTAGATATATTCCTAAGTATTTTATTCTTTTTGTTGCAATGGTGAATGGAATTGTTTCCTTAATTTATTTTTCTACTTTCTCATTATTAGTGTATAGGAATGCAAGGGATTTCTGTGTGTTGATCTTATATCCTGCAACTTTACTATATTCATTAATTAGCTCTAGTAATTTTCTGGTAGAGTCTTTAGGGTTTTCTATGTAGAGGATCATGTCATCTGCAAACAGTGAGAGTTTTACTTCTTCTTTTCCAATTTGGATTCCTTTTATTTCTTTTTCTGCTCTGACTGCTGTGGCTAAAACTTCCAGAACTATGTTGAATAGTAGTGGTGAAAGTGGGCACCCTTGTCTTGTTCCTGACTCTAGGGGAAATGCTTTCAATTTTTCACCATTGAGGATAATGTTTGCTGTGGGTTTGTCATATATAGCTTTTATTATGTTGAGGTATGTTCCTTCTATTCCTGCTTTCTGGAGAGTTTTTATCATAAATGGATGTTGAATTTTGTCAAAGGCCTTCTCTGCATCTATTGAGATAATCATATGGCTTTTATTTTTCAATTTGTTAATGTGGTGAATTACATTGATTGATTTGTGGATGTTGAAGAATCCCTGCATCCCTGGGATAAAGCCCACTTGGTCGTGGTGTATGATCTTTTTAATGTGTTGTTGGATTCTGATTGCTAGAATTTTGTTGAGGATTTTTGCATCTATGTTCATCAGTGATATTAGCCTGTAGTTTTTTTTTTTTTTTTTTGTAGTATCTTTGTCAGGTTTTGGTATTAGGGTGATGGTGGCCTCATAGAATGAGTTTGGAAGTTTACCTTCCTCTGCAATTATCTGGAAGAGTTTGAGTAGGATAGGTGTTAACTCTTCTCCAAATTTTTGGTAGAATTCAGCTGTGAAGCCGTCTGGACCTGGGCTTTTGTTTGCTGGAAGATTTCTGCTTATAGTTTCAATTTCTGTGCTTGTGATGGGTCTGTTAAGATTTTCTATTTCTTCCTGGTTCAGTTTTGGAAAATTGTACTTTTCTAAGAATTTGTCCATTTCTTCCACGTTGTCCATTTTATTGGCATATAATTGCTGTTAGTCTCTTATGATCCTTTGTATTTCTGTGTTGTCTGTTGTGATGTCTCCATTTTCATTTCTAATTTTATTGATTTGATTTTTCTCTCTTTGCTTCTTAATGAGTCTGGCTAATGGTCTGTCAATTTTATTTATCCTTTCAAAGAACCAGCTTTTGGCTTTGTTGATTTTTGCTATGGTCTCTTTTGTTTCTTTTGCATTTATTTCTGCCCTAATTTTTAAGATTTCTTTCCTTCTGCTAACTCTGGGGTTCTCCAATTCTTCCTTTTCAAGTTGCTTTAGGTGTAGAGTTAGGTTATTTATTTGACTCTTTTCTTGTTTCTTGAGGTATGCCTGTATTGCTATGAACTTTCCTCTTAGCACTGCTTTTATAGTGTCCCACAGGTTTTGGGTTGTTGTGTTTTCATTTTCATTAGTTTCTATGCATATTTTGATTTCTTTTTTGATTTCTTCTGTGATTTGTTGGTTATTCAGAAGCATGTTGTTCAGCCTCCATATGTTGGAATTTTTAATAGTTTTTCTCCTGTAATTGAGATCTAATCTTAATGGATTATGGTCAGAAAAGATGCTTGGAATGATTTCGATTTTTTTGAATTTATCAAGGTTATATTTATGGCCCAGGATGTGATCTATCCTGGAGAAGGTTCCATGAGCACTTGAGAAAAAGGTGAAATTCATTGTTTTGGGGTGAAATGTCCTATAGATATCAATTAGGTCTAACTGGTCTAATGTATCATTTAAAGTTTGTGTTTCTTTGTTAATTTTCTGTTTAGTTGATCTGTCCATAGGTGTGAGTGGGGTATTAAAGTCTCCCACTATTATTGTGTTGTTGTTAATTTCCCCTTTCATACTTGTTAGCATTTGTCCTACATATTGCAGTGCTCCTATATTGGGTGCATATATATTTATAATTGTTATATCTTCTTCTTGGATTGATCCTTTGATCATTATGTAGTGGCCTTCTTTGTCTCTTTTCACAGCCTTTGTTTTAAAGTCTATTTTATCAGATATGAGTATTGCCACTCCTGCTTTCTTTTGGTCTCTTTTTGCTTGGAATATCTTTTTCCAGCCCTTCACTTTCAGTCTGTATGTGTCCCTTGTTTTGAGGTGGGTCTCTTGTAAGCAGCATATAGAGGGGTCTTGTTTTTGTATCCATTCGGCCAGTCTTTGCCTTTTGGTTGGGGCATTCAATCCATTTATGTTTAAGGTAATTATTGATAAGTATGATCCCGTTGCCATTTACTTTATTATTTTGGGTTCGGGTTTATACTCCCTTTTTGTGTTTCCTGTCTAGAGAATATCCTTTAGAATTTGTTGGAGAGCTGGTTTGGTGGTGCTGAATTCTCTCAGCTTTTGCTTGTCTGTAAAGCTTTTGATTTCTCCTTCGTATTTGAATGAGATCCTTGCTGGGTACAGTAATCTGGGCTGTAGGTTATTTTCTTTCATCACTTTAAGTATATCTTGCCATTCCCTCCTGGCCTGAAGAGTTCTATTGAGAGATCCACTGTTATCCTTATGGGAATCCCCTTGTGTGTTATTTGTTGTTTTTCCCTTGCTGCTTTTAATAGTTGTTATTTGTGTTTGATCTTTGTTAATTTGATTAATATGTGTCTTGGGGTGTTTCACCTTGGGTTTATCCTATTTGGAACTCTCTGGGTTTCTTGGACTTGGGTGATTATTTCTTTCCCCGTTTTAGGGAAGTTTTCAACTATTATCTCCTCAAGGATTTTCTCATGGTCTTTCTTTTTGTCTTCTTCTTCTGGGACTCCTATAATTCGAATGTTGGAGCGTTTCATATTGTCCTGGAGGTCTTTGAGATTGTCCTCATTTCTTTTAATTCGTTTTTCTTTTTTCCTCTCTGATTCATTTATTTCTACCATTCTATCTTCTATTTCACTAATCCTATCTTCTGCCTCTGTTATTTTACTATTTGTTGCCTCCAGAGTGTTTCTGATCTCATTTATTGCGTTATTCATTGTATATTGACTTTTTTATTTCTTCTAGGTCCTTGTTAAACCTTTCTTGCATCTTCTCAATCCTTGTCTCTAGGCTATTTATCTGTGATTCCATTTTGATTTCAAGATTTTGGATCATTTTCACTATCAATATTCGGAATTCTTTCTCAGGTAGATTCCCTATCTCTTCCTCTTTTGTTTGGTTTGGTGGGCATTTCTCCTGTTCCTTTACCTGCTGAGTATTCCTCTGTCTCTTCATCTTGGTTATATTGCTGCATTTGGGATGGCCTTTTTATATTCTGGTAATTTGTGGAGTTCTCTTTATTGTGGAGTTTCCTCACTGTGGGTGGGGTTGTATCAGTGGCTTGTCAAGGTTTCCTGGTTAGGGAGGCTTGTGTTGGAGGTCTGGTGGGTGGAGCTGGGTTTCTTCTCTCTGGAGTGCAGTGGATTGTCCAGTAATGGGTTATGAGATGTCTAAAGTTTTGGAGTAACTTTGAGCTGCCTGTATATTGAAGCTCAGGGGTGTGTTCCTGTGTTGCTGGAGAATTTGCATGGTATGTCTTGCTCTGGAACTTGTTGGCCCTTGGGTGGAGCTTTGTTTCAGTGTAGGTATGGAGGCGTTTGATGAGCTCCTATTGCTTAATGTTCCCTGAATTCAGGAGTTCTCTGATGTTCTCAGGCTTTGGACTTAAGCCTCCTGCTTCTGGTTTTCAGTTTTATTTTTACAGTGGTCTCTAGACTTCTCCATCTATACAGCACCGATGATAAAACATCTAGGTTAAAGATGAAAAGTTTCTCCACATTGAGGGACACTCAGAGAGGTTCACTGGGTTACATGGAGAAGAGAAGAGGGAGGGGGTAGTTAGAGGTGACTGGAATGAGATGCGGTGAGATCAAAAGAGGTGAGAGCAAACTAGTCAATAGTCACTTCCTTATGTGCGCTCCATAGTCTGGACCGCTCAGAGGTATTCACGGAGTTATACAGGGAAGAGGAGAGGGAGGAAGTAGACAGAGGTGGCCAGGAGGGTAAGAGAGAGGAATGAAAAGGAGAGAGACAAATCCAGCCAGTAATCAGTTCCTTAGGTGTTCTCCACCGTCTAGAACACACAGAGAATCACAGAGTTGGATATAGAAGAGATGGGGCGGGCCCCCCCCCGAGGGAGAGACAGAGGCCACCTGGTGGAGAAAAAGGAGAGTCCAAAGGAGGAGAGAGTGGTCAAGCCAGTAATCTCGCTGTCAGGTAAAATTGGGTTTTGAAATGTACAAAATTGACAACAAAAACCAAAAAGCAAAGATTAAAAACCTAGAGTAGAGGTTGGATTTTCAAAAATACAATATTAAAGAGAAGAAGCAGAAGGAAAAAAGAAAAAAAAATAAGAAAAAAAGAAACACAAGAATTATTTAAAAAACACCAACAACAACCACACAAAGACTATATATGGTGTTTACCTTAAAAAAGTAGAGTCTTTTTTTTTTTAAGTAATAGTAGGTTATAGAAATAAAAATTAGAGGAGAAATAGAAGACTTAACAATTAAAAAAAAGTTAGAAAAAAAGAGAAAAAAAAAGAAAAGAAAAAAGGAATGATTGTAAAAATAGTAAAGATATATCTGGCCCTTCTCTGATATTGTGGGCCGTGTGGGGTCACTTCCAAGGCGGGGTTCCCTCTGTTTAACTTCTTCTGTTTGCTGGTCTCTTCAGTGTCTGAATTCCGTCCTGACACAGGGGGGCGGTGGTGGACACTGTTTTTTTTTTTTTTTTTTAGGCTCACTAGTTCAGTCGCGCTGTGGGGAGGTGGGGATGCTACAAACAAATAGCATTGTCGTGGGCACACAGTGTCTCAGCCCCGCTGGACCTGTCCCTTCTCATGGCGCACAAACTGCTCTAGCTCTACAGTGCTCAGCCGGGAACTGTCTGAGGCCGGCCCTAGGCTGCGTGCACCTCCCCGGTCTAAGCCGCTCAGGTTTGGCGCTCAGGTAGCCCTCAGAGGCACAGATTCGGTTGGGACTGCATTTTGTGCCCTTCCCAGGTCCGAGTAGCTCAGGAGTTTGGCGAGCGCAGTCGCTGCGACTTGTCACCTTTTCTGTCTCTGCTGCTCAGTTTTCTGGGTGTACTGCTGGCGCTCCTTGTGAGGCAGATGGTGACTGTCCAGCACCCCCAGAAGTCTTAGCAAAGAAGCCTGCCTGCAGTTTGGTAGGTAAAGTCTCTCCAGGGTTGCAATTGCCCCTTTCCAGCTCTTACGGCTCTGGCTGCCTGTCCCCAGCGGGGGATGGTCTGCAGCTGGTATTTCTGTTCCGTCCTTTGTTCTGTGCGCGGTCCTGGCGGTGTCTTATGTTCGAGCTTTTCGAGTGGTAGCTATCCCCCAGTGTGGTTTGCTAGCCCAAGTTAGTTCGCTCTGGTTACGCGTGGGGCGTTCCTGTCCGATTCTTACAAAGCACGGCAGCCCACGCCTCCCGCGCTGCCCTGCCCTGCCCTGCCCCCACTTGCTAGTGGCGGATGCAGGCATCTGCACTGCTTTTCTGCTGGGGGAGTTACTGTTGGGCTTGTAATCTGTTGGTTTTAATTATTTATTCGTTTTTCCTTCCTGTTATGTTGCCCTCTGTGTTTCCAAGGCTCGCCTTAGACTCGGCAGGGAGAGTGTTTCCTTGTGTTTGGAAACCTCTCTTCTTAGAATTCCCTTCCCGGGACGGGCTTCCCTTCCCGGGACGGAGCTCCCTCCCCACCTCCTTTGTCTCTTTTCTCGTCTTTTATATTTTTTCCTACCTGTTTTTGAAGACAATGATCTGCTTTTCTGGTTGCCTGATGTCCTCTGCCTGCATTCAGAGGTTGTTTTGTGGAGTTTGCTCCGCGTTGAAATGTTCTTTTGAGGAATTTGTGAGGGAGAAAGTGGTCTTCCCGTCCTATTCCTCCGCCATCTTAGGACCGCCTCCGAGGTGTGATTTTTAAACTTGACAGTTAACATACATGGACATGGTCATTTTGGCACAAATAACTTCTTGTGTATGTTACTGAAGAACTGGTGAGAGTGACTCAATCCTTTAAGTTGATCCATTTGGGCTTGTCTAGTGAATCAGTCTGAAAAGGCAATGGCACCCGACTCCAGTACTCTTGCCTGGAAAATCCCTTGGGCGGAGGAGCCTGGTGGGCTGCAGTCCATGGGGTTGCTGAGGGTCGGACATGACTGAAGCGACTTAGCAGCAGCAGCAGCAGTGAATCAGTTCTCTTGCAATCAGACTTACCATTTAGATGCTCATTAGTCAAAAATAGTAAATGATTCTGTTCAACTGAAATTGAATTGGTCAGCTATGGGGAAATGCCTCCATAACATTACTATTGCATTTTGCCACTATTTTGTTAAGATATTTTTACAAGGTATGCATCCTTAAATCAATAGTATGCATTTTTATGTAATGTCTTGTAACATCTTTTTTTTCCTATTTTATAGAAGGAAATATTTTCTTTTACCTAAGTTCTGACTCATGTGACTTTAGTCAGCACTGGCATTTTGGCATTTTTTTAAAAGGTAAGTTTAATAAAAATAAAGTATTCTACTATTCACCTTGAAGTTTGAATTTCCTATAATTAGCACTTGAAAGGGAGAAGGCAATGGCATCCCACTCCAGTACTCTTGCCTGGAAAATCCCATGGACGGAAAAGCCTGGTAGGCTACAGTCCATGGGGTCGCTAAGGGTCAGACACGACTGAGAGACTTCACTTTCACTTTTCACTTTCACGTATTGGAGAAGGAAATGGCAACCCACCCCAGTGTTCTTGCCTGGAGCATCCCAGGGACGGGGGAGCCTGGTGGGCTGCCGTCTATGGGGTCGCACAGAGTCAGACACGACTGAAGAGACTTAGCAGCAGCAGTAGCAGCAGCAGCACTTAAAATGATTTTTTTCTCTCCCTCTTTCTCTCTCTCTCTTATGATATCAGTCTCATCTAATGATTGAGTCTCATCTAATCATGAGCTTTCAAAGCAAATACTTCGAAGGAGTGCTTTTATCTCCTATTTTTTTCTTTGCAGAAAGAAAAGTTCTGTTATTGGCACAAATCTGGGCTTAGTAGTGCTTTGACGGTTTCTAAAACTTACCAGTTTCATATGCAAATAATGATGGCTTGAGTAGCAGAGAGTGTAATCCTATTATAGTCTCAAATTTATCTGAGTTTTTAGAAATGCTGATTAGCCTTGGTAATCACCTGGCTTCTTTCTCAGATACTATTAGTATCTGTGGTGGTTTCACATCCTTTCATGTAAGACAACATGATTTTGGCTACAGCTGCTTCCAATGTTCTCGTCTGTCAGAGAAGTATCACAGCATAATCCCTTTTACTTCTGAGTTTTAGTTTTAATAATAAAATATCTACATATATTTTTGTTGTTCTACATCCCTTAAATTAAAAATTATCTATTTGAAAATTGAATCCATATTGAAACTTAATTGTTTGCAATTCATTTACCATTTAAACCATAAATGGATTTCTATCTTAACTCTAGTTTTACATATAGGTAATGGAGTCATGTGATGTTTTCAAGTGCTCATATCCGCTTAATATTGTTTAAGGTGAACTGGAGATGGGAACACATGTAAATGCCCAACCAAGATTATTCCACACTTCCATAAAACATAAAAGTATGGGCTTAGCTGTCATTTTCCCAAGTAAGCTACGTTTTTTTTTTTTTTTAATCTGTAAAAATCCAACAAATAAACTATAATGATATATTAGTAGTATAATTGTTCCTGTTGCAACAATTAAATAAGGTATGTTATCTGCCAGTGGTTACTATATGTCAGTCAAAATACCCAGCATTGTAGAGCCACTGATACATGGTACTTTCTTTTGTTTCCCTTTCCTGTCAATTTCATTCTGATAAGATGTAGTCATACTATCCATACTTTATTCACAAAACACTTTAACAATATGCAGTAAGCTCAAGTAGTGGAAAAAGCTTTTCAGATCAAATTTACGTGAATTTGAGCCTCAGTGATATCAAAACCTTACAACATACCGTCTGTTTAGTTCAATTCAGTCACTCAGTCATGTCTGACTCTTTGCAACCCCATGGACTGCAACACGCCAGGCCTCCCTGTCTATCACCAACACCCAGAGTTTACCTAAACTCATCTTCATTGGGTCAGTGATGCCATCCAGCCATCTCATCCCCTATCATCCCCTTCTCCTCCTGCCTTCAATCTTTCCCAGCATCAGGGTGTTTTCCAATGAGTCAGCTCTTCACATGAGGTGGCCAAAGTATTGGAGTTTCAGCTTCATCAGTCCTTCTAATGAACACCCAGGACTGATCTCCTTTAGGATGGGCTGGTTGGATCTCCTTGCAGTCTAAGGGACTCTCAAGTGTCTTCTCCAACACCACAGTTCAAAAGCATCAATTCTTTGGTGCTCAGCTTTCTTTATAGTCCAACTCTCACATCCATACATGCCTACTGGAATAACCATAGCCTTGAGGGACCTTTGTTGGCAACAACATAACAATAGTAAAACCAAAAATGTATGAATCATGTTAAATAGAGAGTTTAAATAAAACTAAAGTGTTATCTGACAGTTTACAAATATAAAATAAAGGACCCTTTCAGTTATTTCAGTGTAACTTAGAATGTCTTAAGATTACTATAAATTCTGATTAAACATTGATTAAGAAAGCTTTAGATATTCTAAGTCAGAAGGATAACGGAAATAATATAATTATTAAAGCTTTGAATACAGCCTTTGTGCTGATAATGGGTCATGCAGGATTACGGGTGACTACAAATGATTGACTCTCCTCCTATCACTGAAGTAGTGAAAGGTTGCTTCACTACTTCCTTAACAAATAAAGCATGGTAGTGGTAACACCATGACAGCTCTGGCTTAGCTTTTAGCAGGACAGACATGTTCCCTCTTGTCTCTTGGAGCCCTAGGGTGCCATGTAGGAAGTCCAATGACCCTGCTAAAGAGTCCACATGGAGAGGCTCTGAGGTTTGCATGGGGAAAGAAAGTGATCCAGTTGAGAACAATCTTCTAGCCATCTACACCAATAAAAAAAAATCTAGGTAAAGTTATCTTGGACCCTCTAGATTTACACATCCACCAGCTGAATGCCATAGAATGGCCCCCAGGAATGTGATGCAAAGCAGAAAAATCACTAATCTGGGCCCTGCTCAAATTCCTAATCCACAAAATCATGAAATATACTAACTTGTTTTAGATCACTAAATTATAAGGTAGCTAGTTACACTATAATAGATAACAAAAGAAAAAAAGGGAAGGAAAAATTTTTTATCAATTACCATAACGTAGACAACTATTTGATTAGTTTTATATGTATTAACTGTTAAAATAGTAATCCTAAACTAGTGTATGCAAACTTTTTTTGTTTGCATATATTAACAGACCAACAGTTTGAGTAATATGTGTAAATAATCTTGGTAATAATTACTGGTCTTTACTATTTTATTGTATAGAAGTAAACTGTATAAAAAATCAAGAGAGGAGACAGGAAAATTGGTTATTTACAGAGGCAGTTTATTGTATTTATAGAAAAGAACTAGGTTCCTATCAAAAGATCTGAGATAAAAGATCTACTCTGCCATTCAGTAGCTGGAGACTTGGATCAAGTCACTATCTTTGTGGGTTTTAAATTCTCCTTCTGTAACATTAACTCATTAGGCTGCCTCTCCAGAGCTTGCTACAATCTCCTTGAAAAATCTTTAAGCCCCTGCTGTGCCAGTGTCCTATATTCTTTCATGAGATGGTCAGTCAGGTGTGGCCACAAGAGAGAACACAGGACAGATGCAAAAAAACACATTTCTTATACTCACAGGTCCCAGAATGACAGGGTCATGAAGGGGCCTCTCGAGGTGAGCGCCATGGGAGCTGGCTCAGCCAGGTAGGTCGGGAGCTGAAAGAGAGTCAGGACCTGAGGGCTAGTGAGGGTCAGGGCGGAGTACTCAGCAAAAAGTGCCAGAGGATTACATCAGTGTGTTTGGATGTCACTAGGTACAGTCAGGGGAGGGCAGGAAGGGGAACTTTTATCATGGCAGGGGTCAGCCTTATCATACTAGTGTACTGGGTCACCTGGGAGGGGTGCTCATCGCCTATTTAGGGGGATGCTGAGGCAGCAAGAAAATAGTTTTAAACTTTATTTATTTTTAATTTAAATTTATTTATTTTAATTGGAGGCTAATTACCTTACAATATTGTATTGGTTTTGCCATACATCAGCATGAATCTGCCACGGGTGTACACGTGTTCCTCATCCTGAACACCCCTCCCACCTCCCTCCCCATCCCATCCCTCTGGGTCATCCCAGTGCACCAGCCCCAAGCATCCTGTATCCTGCATCGAACCTGGACTGGCAATTAGTTTCTTATATGATATTTTACATGTTTCAATGACATTCTCCCAAACCATCCCACCTTCTCCCTCTCCCACAGAGTCCAAAAGACTGTTCTATACATCTGTGTCTCTTTTGCTGTCTCGCATACAGGGTTATCATTACCATCTTTCTAAATTCCATATATATGCGTTAGTATACTGTATTGGCATTTTTCTTTCTGGCTTACTTCACTCTGTATAATCAGCTCCAGTTTCATCCACTTCATTAGAACTGATTCAAATGTATTCTTTTTAATGGCTGAGTAATACTCCATTGTGTATATGTATCTCAGCCTTCCTGCCTCTAGAATTGAGAGCAATACATTTATGATATTGTTTATAGGCTACTTGGTGTATGGTGTTTTATTATATCAGCCCAAACAGACTAACATGGGTTGCAAATATTTTAACATATCACAACTAAATTTACACAACTAGGAGGTTTGAGAGCAGATAACTTCCTTCCCTACCACTAAGTTGTATAGTATTGTAAACATTCATGGCTGTCCTAAATATTTCATTCTCATAAAATAACCCATGATAGTTTCCCAGTAAGAACTGCCTTTAGGAGAAGGAGTTGATACATACAGCTTGATTCTCAGGTACTGGATTGTCAAGTAACAGGTGTACTTAAGAGAATGCTTACCTATACATTATTTATCACAGAAGCTATACTTTCTTATGCCTCATGGTGAGCAATCAAATATGTAAATAATAGGTATTTTTCCATTAATTTCATTCCTTCCTTAGAGTTTCCATACTTTAATTGAGATAGATTCAAATTATAAAATAATATTAAAGATAATTCACAATATAATGTTAGCTATGGAAATTTTCTAACTTAATTGAGTTCCCTAAGCATGTGAGTTTTAGGGGGCACATTATTACTGCTTGTGGGTTTTACCTTTAGATTCAAGTAAATTGCTTACATTGTGTGGTTCACTGTAGCATTTTCTGTCTCCTTGCTTTCATTTAAGGTGACACTTTGATCAAAGGTGACAAAGCATGAAATTATGGCCGGCTGTAAAAATGTCACATGCTATTTCAAAGTCCTCCTGTGGTTGGAAAATTTTCTGATTATCAGGATACACCATGGGAATTAAAATTCAGTGCGCCTGACGTTACAGCATGTTTTAACAAGAGCACAATTATATTCCTACCCTGTTCCAATATAGAGTTGCCTAGTCAGAATTGTCAGACAACTCCATGGGGAATAGGAACTGTCACCAAGCATCAGCTCACACAGGAGGGTAAAATGAAGTCAATGGTTTCTTCCTTTATGAAAATCACTAATTGTACTTTCTTTGAAAATATGTGCTCCTATGCCTGGAGCAAGCCCTGAGAATGTAAAAAATTCAGTCTATTTTCAAGTTTTATGGCAAAATCCTTTATGTAATAAGAACTGTTAGCTATTTTCTCCTCTGTAAAATGAAAAAAAAAAAATACTAGGACATATGTAGCAACTGTCACAATTGTGAAAAATAAGACATTTTGAAAATATGTATGCAAAATTACCAGATTTATTTTTATGGAGAAAGAAAAAATGTCCCTTGTGGGCCTCAATTTTATTGAAAAATATTGACTGAGCACCTACTTCATACCAGGTTATTTGCTAGGCTCTGGGGGTACAAGAAATGCATAAATATATTTTCTGCCTTCATAGAACACACAGGCTAGCAGAAGAGACAAAAATGCAAAGAAAATTAATTTCCTAGTTAGAAGGAAAACAAAGATGAGAAATAAATAATTATAACTCAAAGATGATAAGGCTGTCTTATAACATGAGTTCAAAGTGCTTCAGTTCAGTTCAGTTCAGTTGCTCAGTCGTGTCCTACTTTTTGCGACCCCATGAATCGCAGCACGTCAGGCCTCCCTGTCCATCACCAACTGCCGGAGTTTACCCAAACTCATGTCCATTAAGTCGGTGATGCCATCCAGCCATCTCATCCTCTGCCATACCCTTCTCCTTCTGCCCCCAACCCCTCCCAGCATTGGGGTCTTTTCCAATGAGTCAACTCTTTGCATGAGATGGCCAAAGTATTGGAGTTTCAGCTTTAGCATCAGTCCTTCCAATGAACACCCAGGACTGATCTTCTTTAAGATGGACTGGTTGGATCTCCTTACAGTCCAAGGAGAGTCTCAAGAGTCTTCTCCAACACCACAGTTCAAAACCATCAATTCTTCGGTGCTCAGCTTTCTTCACAGTCCATCTCTCACATACATAATTGACCACTGGAAAAACCATAGCCTTGACTAGCAGGACCTTTGTTGGCAAAGTAATGTCTCTGCTTTTCAATATGCTATCTAGGTTGGTCATAACTTTTCTTCCAAGGAGCAAGCTTCTTTTAATTTTCATGGCTGCAGTCACCATCTGCAGTGATTTTGGAGCCCCCAAAAATAAAGTCTGACACTGTTTCCACTGTTTCCCCATCAATTTCCCATGAAATGATGGGACCAGATGCCATGATCTTCGTTTTCTGAATGTTGAGCTTTAAGCCAACTTTTTCACTCTCCTCTTTCACTTTCATCAAGAGGCTTTTTAGCTCCTCTTCACTTCCTACCATAAGGGTGGTGTCACCTGCATATCTGAGGTTATTGATATTTCTCCCGGGAATCTTGATTCCAGCTTGTGCTTCTTCCAGCCCAGCGTTTCTCATAATGTACTCTGCATATAATGCAAACTGAAGAAAACTGAAGCCTTCTAAAACAGCAATCATTCCTTGAACTCTCATTGTTATAAGAAGGTGAAAATACTAATTCAGCAATTTATAATAGTTTTCTGATTAATGTATATCTTCCTTCTGAATTCAGGAACCAGTAAATACTTTAAACATGGCTGAGAGCCGGCACACTTAATCACAGGCGGCTACAAGCCGGCGCACTGAAGCGCGGCCAAGAGGAGCTACCCTGAGTCCGAGGTCAAGGGCAGCGGCTTAGAGTGCCAGGCTGCAATGGCGCAGGAACAGTCGAGAGGAGCTTCCCTGCATCTGAAGTCAGGAGTGGTGGCTGAGAGGAGCTACCTCATGTCCAAGGTCAGTGGCGGCTGGGAGGAGACACCCCGTGTCCAAGGTCAGGGGCGGCCAGGAGAAGCCACCTCGAGCCTGAGGCCAGGGGCGGCAGCTGGGAGGAGCCACCCATGCCCGAGGCCAGGGCTGACGGCCAGGAGGAGCAACCCAAGGAGCCGTGACTGCACAGGCACAGGAGGGCCTAGAGGAGCTATCCCATGTTGAAGGTCAGGAATGGCGGCAGTAAGGAGATACCCCTCGTCCAACGTAAGGAGCAGTGGCTGTGCCTTGCTGGAGCAGCCGTGAAGAGATACCCCATGCCCAAGGTAAGAGAAACCCAAGTAAGATGGTAGATGTTGCAGGAGGGCATCAGAAGGCAGACACACTGAAACTATACTCACAGAAAACTAGTCAATCTAATCACACTAGGACCACAGCCTTGTCTAACTCAATGAAACCAAGCCATGCCTGCGGGGAAACCCAAGACGGGCGGGTCATGTGGAGAGGTCTGACAGACGTGGTCCACTGGAGAAGGGAATGGCAAACCACTTCAGTATTCTTGCCTTGAGAACCCCATGGACAGTATGAAAAGGCAAAATGATAGGATACCAAAAGAGGAACTCCCCAGGTCGTTAGGTGCCCAATATGCTACTGGAGATCAATGGAGAAATAACTCCAGAAAGAATGAAGGGATGGAGCCAAAGCAAAAACAATATGCAGTTGTGGATGTGACTGGTGATAGAAATAAGATCCAATGCTGTAAAGAGAAATATTGCATAGAAACCTGGAATGTCAGGTCCATGAATCAAGGCAAATTGGAAGTGGTCAAACAAGAGATGGCAAGGGTGAACATCGACATTCTAGGAATCAGTGAACTAAAATGAACTGGAATGGGTGAATTTAACTCAGATATAACCATTATATCTACTACTGCGGGCAGGAATCCCTCAGAAGAAATGGAGTAGCCATCATGGTCAACAAAAGAGTCCTAAATGCAGTACTTGGATGCAATCTCAAAATCGATAGAATGATCTCTGTTCATTTCCAAGGCAAACCATTCAATATCACAGTTATCCAAGTCTATGCCCCAACCAGTAACGCTGAAGAAACTGAAGTTGAACGGTTTTATGAAGACCTACAAGACCTTTTAGAACTAACACCCCAAAAAGATGTCCTTTTCATTATAGGGGACTGGAATGCAAAAGTAGGAAGTCAAGAAACACCTGGAGTAACAGGCAAATTTGGCCTTGGAATGTGGAATGAAGCTGGGCAAAGACTAATAGAGTTTTGCCAAGAGAACTCACTGGTCATAGCAAACACCCACTTCCAACAACACAAGAGAAGACTCTACACATGGACATCACCAGATGGTCAACACTGAAATCAGATTGATTATATTCTTTGCAGCCAAAGATGGAGAAGCTCTATACAGTCAACAAAAACAAGACAAGGAGCTGACTGTGGCTCAGATCATGAACTCCTTATTGCCAAATTCAGACTGAAATTGAAGAAAGTAGGGAAAACCACTAGACCATTCAGGTATGACCTAAATCAAATCCCTTATGATTATACAGTGGAAGTGAGAAATAGATTTAAGGGACTAGATCTGATAGATAGAGTGCCTGATGAACTATGGAATGAGGTTCGTGATATTGTACAGGAGACAGGGATCAAGACCATCCCCATGGAAAAGAAATGCAAACAAGCAAAATGGCTGTCTGGGGAGGCCTTACACATAGCTATGAAAAGAAGAGAGGTGAAAAGCAAAGGAGAAAAGGAAAGATATAAGCTTCTGAATGCAGATTTCCAAAGAATAGCAAGAAGAGATAAGAAAGCCTTCTTCAGCGATCAGTGCAAAGAAATAGAGGAAAACAACAGAAAGGGAAAGACTAGAGATCTCTTCAAGAAACTTAGAGTTACCAAGGGAAAATTTCATGCAAAGATGGGCTCGATAAAGGACAGAAATGGTATGGACCTAACAGAAGCAGAAAATGTTAAGAAGAGGTGGCAAGAATACACGGAAGAACTGTACAAAAAAGATCTTCATGACCTAGATAATCATGATGATGTGATCACTAATCTAGAGCCAAATATCTTGGAATGTGAAGTCAAGTGGGCCTTAGAAAGCATCACTATGAACAAAGCTAGTGGAGGTGATGGAATTCCAGTTGAGCTGTTTCAAATCCTGAAAGATGATGCTGTGAAAATGCTGCACTCAATATGCCAACAAATTTGGAAAATTCAGCAGTGGCCACAGGACTGGAAAAGGTCAGTTTTCATTCCAATTCCAAAGAAAGGCAATGCCAAAGAATGCTCAGACTACCTCACAATTGCACTCATCTCACATGCTAGTAAAGTAATGCTCAAAATTCTCCAAGCCAGGCGTCAGCAATACGTGAACCATGAACTCCCTGATGTTCAAGCTGGTTTTAGAAAAGGCAAAGGAACCAGAGATCAAATTGCCAACATCCACTGGATCATGGAAAAAGCAAAAGAGTTCCAGAAAAACATCTATTTCTGCTTTATTGACTATACCAAAGCCTTTGACTGTGTGGATCACAATAAACTGTGGAAAATTCTGAAAAAGATGGGAATACCGGACCACCTGACCAGCCTCTTGAGAAATCTGTATGCAGGTCAGGAAGCAACAGCTAGACCTGGACATGGAACAACAGACTGGTTACAAACAGGAAAAGGAGTACGTCAAGGCTGTATATTGTCACCCTGCTTATTTAACTTATATGCAGAGTGCATCATGAGAAACGCTGGACTGGAAGAAACACAAGCTGGAATCAAGATTGCCGGGAGAAATATCAATAATCTCAGATATGCAGATGACACCACCCTTATGGCAGAAAGTGAAGAGGAGCTAAAAAGCCTCTTGATGAAAATGAAAGAGGAGAGTGAAAAAGTTGGCTTAAAGCTCAACATTCAGAAAACGAAGATCATGGCATCCATTCCCATCACTTCATGGCAAATAGACGGGGAAACTGTAGAAACAGTGTCAGACTTTATTTTTTGGGGCTCCAAAATCACTGCAGATGGTGACTGCAGCCGTGAAATTAAAAGACATTTACTCCTTCGAAGAAAAGTTATGACCAACCTAGACAGCTATTCAAAAGCAGAGACATTACATTGCTGACTAAGGTCTGTCTAGTCAAGGCTATGGTTTCTCCAGTAGTCATGTATGGATGTGAGAGTTGGACTGTGAAGAAGGCTGAGCGCCGAAGAATTGATGCTTTTGAACTGTGGTGCTGGAGAAGACTCTTGAGAGTCCCTTGGACTGCAAGGAGGTCCAACCAGTCCATTCTGAAGGAGATCAACCTGGGATTTCTTTGGAAGGAATGATGCTAAAGCTGAAGCTCCAGTACTTTGGCCACCTCATGCAAAGAGTTGACTCATTGGAAGACTCTGATGCTTGGAGGGATTAGGGGCAGGAGGAGAAGGGGACGACCAAGGATGAGATGGCTGGATGGCATCACAGATTCGATGGACGTGAGTCTGAGTGAACTCCGGGAGTTGGTGATGGACAGGGAGGCCTGGCGTGCTGCGATTCATGGGGTTGCAAAGATTCGGACCTGACTGAGCGACTGAACTGAACTGAACATTGTCAAAAACTTTTAAACTTTAGTTTAAAAGAGGACTTTAATAAAAGACTAGCGTTTATGGATGTTTGTTTTTGTACCTAAAAAATAATAAGAATTCTAACATAACCAGAAGAGAAAAAGTAATGGTACAGTTAAGGAAAAGGAAAAGTGAGTTTTGAGGAGCTGTCTCAGTAGCTCCGTGGTAGGAAGATGCAGGTGTGCTGAAGGGGTGTCTGAGCTTCTATTCTACATCTGTGAGAGTAACTTTAAATTCATCTACATCAGATATTGAGCATCAGCAAATGACTTACTTGAAGAAAAGGTCATGTTGCTGAAAATATTTTGTGTGCTTCATTTTTTCCTCACTGTGCTAATGCCATAAGAAGGTGTTCCATTTCTATGTCAGGCAAGAGCAGTTTAATCCCATTGCAGATCTGACCCACATCTATAGCTTTTTGATTCCTCTGAAGCTCACGGTCCCACTCATTTTTGTAATTAGAACACCAAGTATTCTAATATACTGCCTTTTATCTCTTTGGTGTTTCTCTTCCCACCATCTGGCTGACCTAAAAAATATCTCAATATGTGAACTTAGGTAATGACTGCTAATCAAAGGTGATAGACCTCTTGTCTTCTGTGTGCCCTCAATCCATCTTTTGTGAATTCTTCTTACTCACCACCACTGGGTCTGTGGGGTACGTTGAGATACCCCTTCCAAAGTGAAGAATGGCCCCTCTTGCAACCAAATTAAAAAAAAAAAAAAAAAGGCACTGTGTCTAGTGTCCTCTTTAGATTCTGAAGGCAATGTTTTGCTTATTTGGGTGTGCTATTCTGGCTCATTTGCTTTTGACCAGAAAAGCTACTAGTTTTAAGTGGGCCAGAACAGAAGGCTTTACAACAGGCCCAGGCTGTGGTGCAAGCTGTTCTACCACTTAGGCCATAAGATCTAGCAGATCCAGCGGCACTTGAAGCATCACTGGCAGAGACAGATGCTGTTTGGAACCTTTGACAGACAGGCTCAAGGGAGCCTGCCTAAAGTCTGGTCAAGAAGAGAGTTAGAGGATGGGGTCAGTGTAGCTACAATTTTGCAAATTTGTTCGTCATACAAAGAATCCGTTTTTGGTTTTGATTTTTCTGTTGTTTCCCTCTTTCCATTTAATTAACCTCTGATTTTTACTTTGATCTTCTGCCTAATTTTTGTTTAATTATTTTTCCTAGTTTTTTAAGGTAAATGTTAGATTATTTATTCAAGACCTTTATAATTTCTCAAAATAGGCATTTAAAACCATATATTTCCCTCCAATAATTGATTTATCTGTCCTCATAAACTTTCATTTGTTGCTATTTTCACTCAGTTAAAATATATTTAAAGTTCCCTTGCATGCATGCCTGTTAATTCCTTCAGTCTTGTCCAACTCTTTGTGACCCCATGGATTGTAGCCCACTGAGCTCCTTTGTCAATAGGATTATCCAGGCAAGAATACTGGAGTGGGTTTGCCATGCTCTCCTCCAAGGGATCTTCTCAACCCAGGGAATGAATCTGAGTCTCTTAGGTCTCTTGCCTTGCAAGGTGAATTCTTAACCACTGGACCACCAGAAAACCCCTCTATGCTTTTAATTTTCTTAGATTTTACTCCATGTTCTTTATTAGGTTCATATATGTTAATAGATATATTGATCCACTTATTATTATGAAATGTTTCTCTCTGTCTCTAATAATATCTTTTGTCTTATACTCTGTTTTGATATTAATCTATCCATTTCACCTCTTTAATGTTTGGTTACTGATTGCATGATGCAATTTCTTCCATCCTTTTACTTTTAATTTACCTATCTTTATGAAGCTATAGTCTTATAGACAGGCTATAGTTGGATATTGTTCTTTAATCCAGTCTAGCAATATGTTTGGAGTAGAATTTTAATCTATCCATACTTAGTGTTATTGCTGATTGGATTAACCTTTGTCATTTTGCTATATTATTTTTAATGTGTCAAGTCTTTTTTTTCCCTCTATTTTTTCTTTCTACTGTTTTTGTGATTATTAATTTTTTTAAATTGTATCATTTTCTCTGTTTTTCTTAGCACTTTTAAAAAGTTATTTTCTTAATGGTTACTATAAAGATTAGAATAAAAATTTTAATTCATCATAATTAACTTCAGGTTAATACTTTGTTAATTCTGGATATAGATAGCAACATTTTTGAGTATGGCTTTACTCTTTTCCTTCTTTTATACTAATATTTTCACTTATATTTCATTTATGTATATAATAAATCCAGCAATATAGTGTTATATCTATTGGCCTTTGCAACAATATTTTCTTTAGCTATTTAAGAAGAAATGGAAAAATACATTTACGGTTTATATTTATCCATGTTTTAGCCCTCTACAATGCTCTTTATTTTTTCTTGTAGATCTGAGTTATCATCTGATGTCACATATCTCAAGACTGAAAGACTTTAATATATTTTAAGGCATTGCTGGTAGGAATGAATTCACTTAATCTTTGTTTATCTCTGAATGTCTTTATTTTCCTTTATTTTTGATCGGAGTTTTATTACATATACATTCTTGGTTGACAGGTTTTCATTGTTTCCCTCAACACTTTGGAAAACACATCTTGTTGCCTTCTGGATTCCATTGTTTCTGATGAGAAGCAAGCCATTAATCATGTTGTTGTTTCCTTGTATATAATTAGTCATTTTTCTCTTGCTGCTTTCAATTTTTTTTTTATTTGTCTTTTAGCAGTCTGACTATTATGTGCTCAGATGTAAATCTCTCTTTGTCCCATGTGAAGTATTTTCAGCTTCTTGGCTCTGTACAGTTTTCTCTCCTTTACTTCTGGGACTCCTGTTACCTACGTGTTGATATGTTTCATGTCATTCCATAGGTTTTTAAAACTCTATTCTCCTTTCTGTCTTCAGACTGGATAAATTAAGTAGATTCATCTTCAAGTTTGATGATTATCTCTTCTGCTATTTAAAATATGATGTTGGGCTAATCTATTTGCATATTGGTTATAGTACTTTTCGATTTTAGGTTATCCATTTGGTTCCTTTTAAAGTTTCTATTTCCTTATGAGATTCCTTTAAGTGTTGATTCATTGAACATATAAAACCTTAAAGTATGTCTTCTGTTAATTATTGAACATATAATGTGTTCTTTAAAGTCTTGGTTATATCAATATCTGCACCCGTTCAGAAACAGTTTCTATTGACTGCTTTATTCTTGAGTAGGTCACATATTCTGTTTCTTTGTATGCCTCATGGTCTTTTGTTGAAAACTGGACATGTTAGTTCTTGTACATACCATAGATTCTGCAGTAGTTGATATCTTTGCTCAGTCATTTTATTTTATCTTTTTCAACCCCCTTGACTTCCTGGGGTTGCTCCTTTCTCCACGTACCCCATTGGTCAGCCAATGCTTGATTAGTGTTTGTGCTTGAATATTGTGACCCAATACGATTTCTACCATATGCAGATTGATGTGTTCAGTTAGTGACCATATGTAAAGTTCAGATAGCTTTCAAGTCTTTTGGCATTTGCTTTTAACCATGACCCCTTGGGGCTCCCTTGTCTGTGTGCTTAGTGTGCTAGTAAGCCAGGTATGAATTGAGTTTAATTTTTTTTTAACTCTTAATTTTTAATTTAATAATTAAGAGTTTATAAAAGTTTCACTCTTATAATGCTCTTGCATTCCTACGATTTCCCTGTAAATTAAGTGGCAGGTCCATTGATAACCTCAATTGGGACTAAATTCAAAGACAGCCAAGCTGAAGGCTTTTCTTGTGTATTTCTTATTGAATGTTCTACTTTACTGACATCGCCCTTCATCTCATGCTTTGCACCTCTGCCACAGGTCATGGCAGCACTTCCCATGCAGTGAAGTTCCTACTCTACATGGTCAGCACCAACCTGGGAGTGGGTCTGAGACCAGGTTCTTGGGAAAAAACAGATTTTATTCAGTTTTTTGGAAGCTTTTCATAAATAGTCTTTTCCATTTATGGCTAGTAGTTTTCAGAGTGATTTTTGCCCAGTTTTAGTTTTTCTAGGGGGTGAAAATAATTTACCAATTTTGTATTCTTTCATATTCATATTTTAAAATAAATATTGAGTGGGAATTAATAGTAATCCAGTGTATTTATAACTTACTATAAGTAAACTATAATTAATACAGTGTGAACCTAGAATAGAGATAATTTACAGTTCTATAAATAAAAGTTCATAAAAGAATCTTTTTTTTAAAAAAAGTTCATAAAAGAATCTAAATGAGATATGTAAATCTATGTGACAGTGTGCTGCTTTAAATGAATGGAAAAAGGGTAGTTTATTTAAATAAATCATAGTGGTATAGCTGGCCATCTACCTAGAATAAACAAAATATCGTCTTGTCTACCAAGTATGAATTACATCATAAAATAATAAATTTCAATGAATCAAAGAGTTAAAAGTCAGTAATTTGAAAATAATAATAATAGCAGAAAACTATAGATGAAGGGGGTGAGTAAGATTTTTCTTAAGCAAGACTAGAAACACAAAAGCTTCAAATGAAAACAAAATATCTGGGTGGTGGGGGTTCAGGGAGGGGAGAAGCCAAATGACACTCTTAGGAAAACAAAATTGGTAATAAAAAGACCCAATTTGGCACTATTCAAAATGTATCCTTTTTTCTCTAAACAAATATGCAGGTGATTCACCTCTCAAACACAGATCCTTAGTGTATTAGTCAAGACAATTTTTTTTAATGACAAAATTCCATAGTCATCGAAAAATATTAGTCACTTCTATAATCAAAAATTATAAGATGAGAGGTGGTTATAAGCAAGACAGGTACCTGGTATGGATACAATTCCCTCAGAGCTATGTTTCCCTTTTTCCATTTTTGTCTGTACTTTTTGCCTTTTCATTTTTTTTTTTTTCCCCTCAGGTAGGCTTTCCTATGTGGACAGGAATTAACTAGCATGTTTTTCCAGTATCCAGGAGCATCAGGAGGAGAGAAATTCTCTCCAAGCATCCATAACAGTTCCAAAACTGATGTTAACTCCCCTGCTTGAGTTATACGTCCACCCCTGGACCAAGTGCGGAATCCAAGGATACAGCTTATCACTGTTGGCCCTCCCAACTAGGTGAGTTGGAAACCTTTTAATTGACAACTCCTGCATATGGGGCCAGTATCGGTATGACGGCAAACTAGTGGTCTATTTAAAGAAAGGAGAAAGAATAACTAACTCACTCTGCTGCACACTTGAAACTAATACACATTGTAAATCAACCATACTCCAATGAAAATTTGAAAGAAAGGAGAGAGGACAGGCAAGCAAGGATAACAAATCCATAGGGGACATGTTTGCATGTTGGTACGGTGGCTCAGAGGTTAAAGCGTCTGCCTCCAATGCGGGAGACCCAATCCCTGGGTCAGGAAGATTCCCATGGAGAAGGCAGTGGCACCCCACTCCAGTTCTCTTGCCTGGAGAATCCCATGGACGGAGAAGCCTGGTAGGCTACAGTCCACGGGGTCGCAAAGAGTTAGACACGACTGAGCGACTTCACTTTCACTTTCACAAGTTTTCTGGTATCCCCATTTTTTTTGTCTGGTATGATAAGGGGAGCAAAACCCTAATTCACCTTGAAATAGCAATGTCTGCAAATAAACACGCATACTATATTTTTTTCTTGAAAAGTAAAATGTGCTTTATAAGCAGTGTTTGGCACCAAGATTTCAAAGAATTAGTTCTGGAGAAACTCAGGTTCTATTCAGCAGAAAATTTTGTTCTCAGTTGAGATTCACTTTGTGTTTTTCCGTATTGAAAGCAATGGCAGAAAACCAAGGAAACAATAAAGTAATCTTACACCTTAATAATATCAAAACTATACACCTTACCTGAATGTCCTCCTTTATCCTTCTCAACAAGAAGTTGTTAAGTGGCACTTTGCTGAATCTGAAGTCATCACACGACAGTTTAATCAACTCTTCCCTTGCCTTTGCCAAGAAGCCATCTGGCAGTGTGTCTTTTTCATTGAAAATGTGTCCCTGATCCAATTTTCATTTGTTACTATGTCAAGAAAGCATTCATTCCAATGGTGGATCAAATTTGAGCACCATTCTTTCCTTTCAGGACTAAGGGTGAATTTCCCTTTTATTTCCAATGAGTAAATTTTCTTAAGGTTATGGAAAGATTGGCAATTCTTTTCTTGCTACTTTTGTATGTTCTGCTGATGTTGCTTCCTTGTGGCTTTTGTTTTGTCATGAAAATTCAAAGGCGAGCTTTTAATATACTGACATCCTTTCCTTGCATTGTGGTATGTGAACAAGTCAGTTAAGTAGACTCAGCTTCACAGACATGGTACATCCATAAAGAAATGACTGAATTAAAAAGAAAAGAAATACATACCTCTACAAAAACTTTCAAGAGGAGAGTTTTTCCTTTGGAAATATTTATTTAATAAAAATAGGAAATGCAGTTTTTGAAGTGTCTTTCCCTCCTTCCTTGTCCCTGATGTATAATTTACAATTAATGTGTATGCTTTTAAGAAGTACAACATGATATTTTGATATATGTATACACTGTGAAATGATTGTAACAATCAAGCTAATTAGCATATCAGTCACCTCATATAGTTACCATTTCGTGTGTGAGGGGAAGAACACTAAAGCCTTACTCTCTTTGCAAATTCAAGTATACTAACTATTATTAACTCTTGCTGCCATGCTGCACATTAGATCTCTATAACTTACTTGTTAGAGCTGAAACTCTGTACCTTCTAATTAACATCTTCCCATATTCCCAACCCTTCAGCCGCTGGCAACTATCAATTCTATGCTCTCTTCACACTGAACTGTGCCCCCTAATAGAGGAGGAATAACTTCAATAAAGTGAAATTTGTTCTCTTTACCTTACTCGATACATCTATCGTCAGGCACTTTTTGTTCAACCGAGTCCTATGGCCTCTCTGCTGGAGTCCCTGGTTCCCAAAATGGTATTGTCATCCATGAGTAGTTGTCAAAATCAATGTATCTGCAAGGCATGAACACTGAAAATTCCTATTCTACCATCTTGTTGATGTCACTCACCTAATTTTTTTCCTTCTTTCCATTATGCCTTCCAAAAATATGAACTAACTAAAGTTGATTCCTTTCTTCAAAACGAGCAGAACATCTTTCATGAGTATCTTCATTATGATAATGTCTACCACAAATTGGCAGCTGCCAAGAGCATTGCTAATGACTGAGCAACAAGGGCATTTGCCATCTGCCTCCATGGAGATTGAACCTTTTGCTGCAGCAGCTGCTGACCTTCGACACCCCTTAAGGGAGCTCAGGGTGGAGTGAGGCACTCTGTGCTCCAGGGAATCTGGTGGGACCGGTCTTCGACAGGTTTTTAGAGAGTTGGATCTTTTCAGGAATAGATTGTATGACCACAATCCTTGCCTCTCCTCATATCTAGAACAGCACTAAATCCCTTCATGATGACGTCAGACCCTCATGACTAGCAGAAAACCTCTTGAAAAGTGAGGACTTGGTCGCACTGCACGCCCCCTTCACCGAAATCTTACAGATGGACCTTCCCTGACTGTCACTTTGGAACAGTCCCTCAGAGCTATCTGAGGTTCTGCCCCCCTGGCTGCAGTCCTCATTTTGCCCCAAATAAAACTTAATTCACAACTCTCAAGTTGTACATCCTTTTTAGTTGACAACAGGCATTTTTTATGATATTTGGAATTAGGTGATATAAAATAAAGTGAATGCATTCAGCAAAATATATAAAATTCCTGATTTATTGTGTAACTGTAAGAAATAGACAACCAGGGAAATGGGCTAGAGACATTATGACAAAATAAAAATGAGCAATTTGAATATTGTTTTAGAAGTTTGTAGATTGCTGCATGAAAAAGGTAACACAGGCACATTAGCTTGCCTGAAAAGTTCTGTCTTCCAGTGACTGACAGACTCCTTGTTTTTCACAAGCAAGGGCCTCCTCTGCTGAGAAGTCTTTGTTGACCCCTTTGTTCTCTCCCTGTGTGTCTCTTTGTAACATTTACCACATGACTTTGCTATTATATGTTTAACTTCTTGTGTCTTGTTAAGACATGAACTCCTATAAAGTCTGTTCCTCACTATCTTTTTGCCAATGCCTAGCATTTTGTGCTAAGTACATAATTTGCATGTATGAATGACAAGGTGTTTAAATTAGCAAAAGACAGCTTTATAGTCATTTAGAGGAGGAAGAGGAAAAAATACATTTATCTAAAATCTCAGAAAATATACTCATATGGACAGCCTGTGGGATCTGTGTTTGTTAATAAATAAGCACAGTATAAATCCAAGCCATCACCTGCTTAAAGAAAGATGTGAAAGAATTTGAAAAATGGCAGTCTACACCTGGCTTACTAGAGAGGATGAAAATTTAGTAAATAAGATGAACAAAACAATAAAATCTGGAATTAAAAATTGTTTTGAGCAGTTTTACAGAATCAAAGATGCCAGTTAGACCAATAGAATATCACAAGGGAGGATGAGGAAACAAACCAACATTAAAATGAAAACAAACATGAGGTTTCATCTATAGAACATTAAACTAAACCTTCAAAAGAGATCATAGATAAGTAATTTCAAACCAAAATAAAGGGAATATTCACTGACACTAATATATGTATATTTTTTAATCTGCTATGAGTTTCTGGAAAAAAGACTTATAATATGTGAAAAATTGTTTAAGAATTATACTTGACTTAAACCTAAGACCAGCAGTTTAATTTAGAAGGGGAAAGCCTCAGCTAGCTGTAAATTAATGTATTTAGTTTGCAGCATTTTAGTTTCAGAAGTCTCATTAAAAAAAAAAAAAAGTGAAGTACATACAGAAGAAGATCTAGGCTGGTAGTAGGAGTTCTAGAAATTTTGTCATATAATGCATAGAATGAATTGGGAGAATGGGGTTAACGTGTATGTACTATGTTGTATAAAATATATGACTAATGAGAACTGACTATAAAGTCTGTTCCTCACTATCTTTTTTGCCAATGCCTAGCATTTTGTGTTAAGTATAATTTGCATGTATGAATGACAAGGTGTTTAAATTAGCAAAAGACAGCTTTATAGTCATTTAGAGGAGGAAGAGGAAAAAATACATTTATCTAAAATCTCAGAAAATATACACATATGGACAGCCTGTGGGATCTGTGCTTGTTAATAAATAAGCACAGTATTATAAATCCAAGCCATCACCTGCTTAAAGATGTGAAAGAATTTGACAAATGGCAGTCTACACCTGGCTTACTAGAGAGGATGAAAATTAGCATAGGAATTTTACATGATGCTCTGTGGTGATGTAAATGGGAAGGAAATCCAAAAAAGAAGGGTTACACATATAAGTATGTCTGATTCACTTTGCTGTACAGCAAAAACTGACATAGCAATGGAAAGCAACTATACTCAGTAAAATTTTTAAAAAGTATAGAAAAGTTCATATGATTGTAACATTTAAGCATCTAAAATTTAAACCCATTTGTAAACAGGAAGCAATAAGAGGAAGTAATTTTCCCATCAACTGGAAAACAACTTAGCACAGGAAGAAAAATTATCTTTATGATGCTATGGAAGAATTTCTGCATTAGTGACCTATTCAGTTGGTGACCCCTAATAGTCTCTGCCATCCTTAAGATGGAGCTTCCCAGGTGGCTCAGTGTTAAAGAATTTGCCTGCCAGTGGAGGAGATGCAGAAGACATGGGCTTGATCTCTGAGTCTGGAAGATCCCCTGGAGGAGGAAATGGCAACCCACCATAGTATTCTTGCCTAGAAAATCCCATGCACAGAGGGGCCTGGCAGGCTACAGGCCATGGGGTTGCAAAGAGTCGGACATAACTGAGGGACTGCACACATCATTAAGATATTATCATTTTGGGTAGCAAGTAGTAACAGACCTTTGCAAGGTAATTTATTGCTACCAAGTATAAAAGAATTAACAGCCTTTCTCCTAGCCACCCACATTAAAAAGTTGAAAGCCTTGAAAGAAAGTGAAGTCGCTCAGTTGTGTCCAACTCTTTGCTACTCCATGGACTATAGCCTACCAGGTTCCTCCGTCCATGGGATTTTCCAGGAAAGAGTACTGCAGTGGGTTGCCATTTCTTTCTCCAGGGGATCTTCCCAACCCAGGTCTCTCGCATTGAAGGCAGATGCTTTACCATCTGAGCCACCAGGGAAGCCTCCTAAAGTGAAAGTGGCTCAGTCATGTCTGACTTTTTGCGACCCCATGAACTATACAGTTCATGGAATTCTCCAGGCCAGAATACTGGAGTGGATAGCTTTTCCCTTCTCCAGGGGATGTTTCCCAACCCAGGGATCAAACCCAGGTCTTCTGCATTTGGTATTGCATTAAACCAGCTTCTTTATTAATATGATTGGTTTCATCATTTTTAAAATGCTATTTTCTTTCTATCCACAATTCTCACTATTTTAGTAAAAGTTCTTTTTCTCTCCTAAGGATTCTCTTGCCTCCAGGGTCTATTCTCTACACTACTCAATAATCATTTTTGTACATAATATAAAAGAGAAATGAACTCATCTCTCATCTACTTAAAAATATTCCAGGAAAGGAGTTTTGTTTATATATTAACATGATCATAAAGCCACAACACCTGGACACAACTGAATCTTATTTTGTCATAGTCACCTTCTTTCTCATAAGTTGCTTGAAGTAGATGTACTCAAGAGCAAAAATAACAAATGTCAAAAAGTTACTGCTTTATAGCTGGGCTTTGGCCTGAGACCCCAATACTAGAATCTTTTGATCCAACCTTGTGGTTTGACCAAGATGTCCTTAGTGTTCCCCTCAGTTTGACTACATTTTAGATTTTTTTCCTGACTATAGGTCCCTGACCTTTCTTTCCTTACAGCATTTACTTTAGAAAACCTATAATTCCACATTTTGCTCTGCTGCTTTGAAATGAATATGAATCTCTTTAAAAGCCTCTTTCTAATAGTTTTGAGACTCAAGAAATTCTAGGGAATATCTTTTTTAAGGACTGGGGAGCCCTCTCATGGAAATGTAATTATCAAGGAATGTATGCCCCTCTCTACCAGTCTCTGTGGGATGGGATCTACTTAACTTCAGTGGGTCCTGATCAAGGTTGTAAAACTACCTCCTGTCATAAAGATAAGAGAAATTTTAATTTTTCTTTGGGTAAACTCAATTAGCTGGAGAAGGCGATGGCACCCCACTCCAGTGCTCTTGCCTGGAAAATCCCATGGACGGAGGAGCCTGGTAGGCTGCAGTCCATGGGGTCGCTGAGTCGGACACAACTGAGCAGCTTCACTTTCACTTTTCACTGTCATGCATTGGAGAAGGAAATGGCAACCCACTCCAGTGTTCTTGCCTGGAGAATCGCAGGGACAGGGGAGTCTGGTGGGCTGCCATCTCTGGGGTTGCATAGAGTCGGACACGACTGAAGCAACTTAGCAGCAACAGCAGCAAACTCAATTAGCAAACAAAGATGCCCTAAGATTTTAGGTCCTAAAATCTCTCCAACCTTTTTTTTTTTTTTTTAAAGTAGAATTGAGGTCAATCTCTCTCCTTGTTACAATAGTCTTGAATAAAATTGTCCTTGCCTGTTTAACTTTGGTGCTTTGTTTTAAACTTGCATAGGCATTTGCCAGTGGAGAAGGTGAAAATTCTTTCTTCTCCAACATCAAAATCAAAGCTCTTGACATCAGCCATCTGTTGAGCCTTAACCATCGTCATATTCAGTGAATGATGAGAGGATAAATAAGGTGACCTATCTTACTATTAGCTACCTCATTCTGAATCTTTTTTCTAAGGGCAAAGAAATACAAGAGTATAAGAAGGCAACATGTAGCTAGGCTGGACAAGGTAAAGTATCAGTGAGTCAGAGCCACATCTAGTGTCTACCAAAATGCACACCAAAAAATGGAGCTTAATCAGTGTCCTAGAGTGAGCCCCCATCTGATTATTATTAATTCTTGTCATTTAAAGCAGAAGCCAAGGCAAGAGAGATAGTTTGGGAGAAAGTTAAGAGTTTCATTTCCAGATAGTGCTCTGATGAACTGGGCTATTGTTTGGCAGGTACGTACTCAAATTGTTTTCATTCTTGAGGTCTGTATGCATTCACTGCTGCATGAGCTTAACCATATGACTCGCTGTGGTCAGTGATAAATGGTGTACGACAGATTATAAGTAAACCAAGGTTTTTAACGTGCCAGGATAGGTTGGCTTGTTCTGCTACACTAGTATAATTCCCCATGAAAAGAATTTGCCCAAGCAGCCACTAGCAAAAGGATAATGGGAGAAATATAAAACAGATTACATTCCAGTCCACAGTTTGGAGACAGGCCCAGGTGCTCCAAAGCCTGAAGCAGTGCTGCTAAACCCATCCAAGGCTAGATCAACTGAACCTGTGTGCAAGAAATAGTTTCTCATTTGTTAAGACATTGTGATTCTGAATTGTTTCTTATGTGGTTAACACTAATACATGTGTTAATAAACTGCATTACAATGATTATATCTGTCTCTCTCCTGAACTATACCATGGAAATTAGAGGGCAAATACATTATCTTATTCATTGTTATAGCTAAGAACCCAATACACAGTAGATGTTTTTACTGTGTCTAATATACAAGTTTGATTGAACTAGTCACTCTGGTGATGCTAACCAAATTATTCCTATTCAGTACATAATTTATTAGTTTTGAAAAGTCATGATAGATATTATTTTTTCATTGTTTTTGGAAATATATATATATATATATCATGTAGTTTTACTTATATTTATTCATCCAGTTATCTAGCAAAATAACATCTTTTCACTTTCTACCTTTGTGACACTATTAAAATAAGTAGAACTTGGAATATGTTGTGAATATTGATAAAGGAAACCAAGAGCCTAAGGACACAGAGGATATAAAAATTAAAAACCTGAATGAATGTCTGCATAGAGTATTATTACAAGTTCTTTTTGATACTCAATCACAAAGCTCAATGTTTTCAGCATCACCAAACACTGGAAAAATTTTACTCTATTGCCAAAAATTCATTGGGAAATAATAGCTAGGTGAATCTAAACTATCAAACATCTTCCAATTCCCTCAAATATTAAAAAAAAAGAACATTTCTAGCATGCAGAAAGCCCTAATTAATTATTTAGCAGCCTTTATGTCTGATCCTTTAATCAGTTATCAATCTAGCATTTGAATTTTTGTCTGGTTCTGATTTATCCCTCAAAAGGATATGAAGTGAGAATGTCAGTGCCTATTAAAGCACAACATATTTAGGAAGCTGCTGTAACAGTGAGAGAAAATGAATGCTAGAAATTTAACAGGAGCTGTAAAACCTGAAGTGAAAGAATAAATATAATTCACATTAATTCTTACAAGCTTTCATGTGATTGAGTGTGCTGAGTAAAGGGAAATATATATATGTATAAGCTTTAATCCTGGGTGATAGATTTTTTTGTTATCACCAGGAAGTAGGCTGTCAGAAAGAGGATCTAATTTGAGAAGAAAGATATTTTCATACATACAGGACAATGATGCAATATACAAGTTTTCACTTTTCATTCTTCTGTTTTTAAATATTATTTCTTTAAAAAGGACTACTCAGTTTAATTAGAACCATCATATTCTATTGAGCTGGCCCATGTATAGAGATCTATGGCATGTATTAGAGTTTAACCAATTTCTTCATCCCACCAAAGTTCCCAGTTTGGTGTATTAGACATTAAGAACACCATGGAGGATGCACAAAAAAGAATGAAGAGGAGGAGCAGTAGAGGAGAAAGAGGAAGAAGAGAAAGGATTACCCTTCCATTTTGGTTGCCTGTTTGCCAAGCATCACTTCACACACATTATTAATATTATTACAATTGAAAAATTGTCACATTTCTGTGTGTACTTGTTAATTCTTCTATACTTTATAATGCATGTGCTGAGGTCAAAAGTTGTTAATGACTAATCTTTGCTATAATAAAACTGGAAAATACTTGCTTTACGATTTTAACTCCACACTACCTCACATGTGATTCTCTCTTCCTTGTTTGAAATCAGTTATTAAGTGTCACAAAGGAAAGTTTTGCTAATTCTTTCTGGCCAGAGACATAAGTAAATGCCTATTTATTTCCCAAGCAATTGTTTCTGTGTATAAATTAAGTTATTTTACATAAAAATGAAATACTTTAAGGAAAATATTAATTTTTTCAATGGAATTTTAATTCAAATTAATTTGATTTCAAATCATTACACATGGATTGTATCATACTATGGACACAACTGAGCAACTAAGCACAAACCACATATTTTAACCATGAGTTATAAAATGATGTCATATCAAACAGTCATTTCTGTATTCAGAAGTATTTAGGCAGAAGTGTAATATAGGGGAAAAGATGGAGAGCCTAGTGCCTACCACAAATTGCTATCTCATATTAATTCCTGATATTCACTTGTATATATTTTTCTTTAGCTCTGACATATTAAAAAAATCATGAATTCTGTGACTTAAAACATTTCTAGAAACTGCTAGCATTTGAAAAAAGTCTAGAATCTTTTCCAGCCTCCTTCAATTAGGGGTTGACCAAAAATATATGTGTTTCCTCTTTACACTGAAAATACAGCAGAAATTTTTCTCTTCCCCATGGTTTGTGTCCTACCTAATCACTACCTTTTCTAGAACCTGTGCTTTACAGGAGTGGTCAAAACATAGAAAGACCCTGAGCGCACTTCCTCCCAGGGCTATGCCAACACTGCAACATTTACAGAGCAACTATTGATGAGATTGAACCTGAAGACTGGTAGAAAAGATCTTCTACAATTAAACAAGCAGAAGGATCCACAATGAGGTGGCAGGAGGGACAGAGATGCAGTATAGTCAAAACACATACTCTTGGGTGAAGATCCACAAAGGGAAGGACAATTAAAATTACAGAGGCTGGCAGCCTGTGCACAAGGCAGGGCTTGGCAACCAACCAGATTGGGGTCCATTATGCTTTCAAGAGTGTCCTCAGAAGTCAGCCAGCCACAATGGAAGGACCTACACAGCCCACATAGAGGGTGCTCCTAGAGCACAAATGAACCTATACTTAAATGAGCAAGTAAACCCACCACAAAAGAGGTATCATGGAATAGACAGCCTCTTCAGTAAATGGTGCTGGGAAAACTGAACAGCTGCATGCAAAAGAATCAAAACTGGACTCCTTTCTCACGCCATACATAAAAATAAACTCAAAATCTATCAAAGACATAAAATATAACAGTTGAAACCTTAAAACTTCTAGAAGTAAACAGATAGTATACATTTTAATGGGTATCAGTCTTAGAATATTGTCTTTTGGGATACATCTACTCAGACAAGGGAAATAAAAGCAAAAATAAACAAATGGAACTACATCAAATTAAAAAGCTCTTGCACAGCAAAGGAAACTATCAACAAAATGAAAAGCCATCTATGGAATGGGAGAAGATATTTGCAAATGATATATCCAGTAAGGGTAACCTCTAACCAGATTGTATCTATAATATACAAAGAACTCATACAACTCAATATCAAAAAACAAGCAACCTGATTTTTTAAAATAGACATTTTTCCAAATAAGACATATAGATGGCACATAATGTTGGGCTCAACATCACTAATCATCAGGAAAATGCAAATCAAAAACTCAATGACATATCACCTCATGCTTGTCAGAATGGCAACAAATAAGTGTTGGTGAGGATGTGAAGAAAAGAGTAGCTCTGTGCATTGTTAGTGAGAATGTGAATTTGTGCAGCCACTATGGAAAACAGTTTGGAGAGTCTTCAAAAAATAAAAATAGAGCTACCATGCACTCCAATTTAGGGCCTCCCTGGTAGAGCACTGATAAAGAATCCACCTGCCAATGCAGGAGACCCAAGAGACACAGGTTCCACCCCTGGGTTGGAAAGATCCCCTGTAGTACAAAATGGCAGCCCACTCCAGTATTCTTGCCTGGGAAATCCCATGGACAGAGAAGCGTGTCAGGCTACAGTCCAATGGGTTGCAAAGAGTCAGACATGATTGAGCAACCGAACACATGGACCCCAACAATTCTACACCTGGGTATTTATCAGGAGTTAAAGAAAACTAAAATGCTAATTAGAATAGATACACACACCCTATGTTCACTGAAGTGTTATATATAATAGCAAGGAGGTAAAAGCAACATAAGTGCCTATCGATAGGTGAGTGTATAAGGAAGATTTTACATATATATGTAGATATAAAATATATATGATACATATAATTGGCTACTATTTACATAACGGATTATTGCTTGGATGTCAAAAAGCAAGAAAAATGGCTGTCTTGGTATTTATAACAACACAGATGGGCCTGGAGGATATAATGCTAAATGAAATAAGAGAAAGACAAATATTGAATGATTTTACTTATATGTAGAATCTGAAAAAAAAAAAAAAAAGGAACAAACATAAAACAGAAAAAGGCTCAGAGAACAAACAAATGGTTGCTACAGGGGACAGGCTTGGAGGTGGAGAGAAATAATTGAGGGAAATAAAGTGATACAAATTTTCAGCTACAAAATAAATGAGTCACAGGGATGAAAAATATAGTGTGGGGAATATAGTCAATAAATATATAGCATCTTTGCATGTTGAGAAGACTACTGGTCTTACCATGGTGATGATTTTGAAATGTATAGAAATATTGAATCACTATGTTGTATACCACACAATTGCTCTCATCTCACACGCTTGGAAAGTAAAGTAATGCTCAAAATTCTCCAAGTCAGACTTCAGCAATACGTGAAACGTGAAATTCCAGATGTTCAAACTCCTTTTAGAAAAGGCAGAGGAACCAGAGATCAAATTGCCAACATCTGCTGGATCATTGAAAAAGCAAAGGAGTTCCAGAAAAACATCTATTTCTGCTTTATTGACTATGCCAAAGCCTTTGACTGTGTGAATCACAATAAACTGTGGAAAATTCTGAACGAGATGGGAATACCAGACCACCTGACCTGCCTCTTGAGAAATCTGTATGCAGGTCAGGAAGCAACAGTTAGAACTGGACATGGAACAACAGACTGGTTCCAAATAGGAAAAGGAGTACGTCAAGGCTGTATATTGTCACCCTGCTTATTTAACTTCTATGCAGAACACATCATGAGAAACGCTGCGCTGGAAGAAGCATAAACTGGAATCAAGATTGCTGGGAGGAATATCAATAACCTCAGATATGCAGATGACACCACCCTTATGGCAGAAAGTGAAGAGGAACTAAAGAGCCTCTTGATGAAAGTGAAAGAGGAGAGTGAAAAAGTTGGCTTAAAGCTCAACATTCAGAAAACGAAGATCATGGCATCCGGTCCCATCACTTCATGGGAAATAGATGGGGAAACAGTGGAAACAGTGTCAGACTTTATTTTTGGGGGCTCCAAAATCACTGCAGATGGTGACTGCAGCCATGAAATTAAAAGACACTTACTCCTTGGAAGCAAAGTTATGGCCAACCTAGACAGCATATTAAAAAGCAGAGACATTACTTTGCTAACAAAGGTCCGGCTAGTCAAGGCTATGATTTTTCCTGTGGTCATGTATGGATGTGAGAGTTGGAATGTGAAGAAAGCTGAGCGCCAAAGAATTGATGATTTTGAACTGTGGTGTTGGAGAAGACCCTTGAGAATCCCTCATACTACAAGGAGATCCAACCAGTCCATTGTGAAGGAGATCAACCCTGGGATTTCTTTGGAGGGAATGATGCTAAAGCTGAAACTCCAATACTTTGGCAATCTCATGTGAAGAGTTGACTCATTGGAAAAGACCCTGATGCTGGGAGAGATTGGGGGCAGGAGAAGGGGACAACAGAGGATGAGGTGGCCGGATGGCATCACCGACCTGATGCCCATGAGTTTGGGTGAACTCCAGGAGTTGGTGATGGACAGGGAGGCCTGGCGTGCTGCGATTCATGGGGTTGCAAACAGACATGACTGAGTGACTGAACTGAACTGATGTTGTATACCAGGAATTAGCATAGCACTGAAGGTTATTTACAACTGAAGAACAAACAAACCCATTAAAGAAGACAACATATTTGTGTTTACCAGAGGCAGAGGCCTAGGGGAGAAGGCATTGAATGAAGATGCTCAAAAGGTGTAAACATCCATTTTTATGATAAACAAGTACTATAATATAATGTGTGTGTTAGTCACTTAATCATGTCTGGCTCTTTGCGACCCCATGGACTGTGGTCCATCAAGTTCATTTGTCCATGGGATTCTCCAGGAAAGAATACTGCAGGAGATTTCCATTTCCTTCTCCAGAGGATCTTCGTGACCCAGGGATTGAATCTGAGTCTCCTGCATTGTAGGCAGGATCTTTACTATCTGAGCTATAGGGAAACCCCGTGAATGTAATGTACAGAATGATAAATACAATTAACATTGCCATATGCTATATATGGAAGTTTTTAAAGTAAATTCTAACAGTTCTCATCATAAGGAAGAACATTTTTAAATCTTTCTTTCACTTTCTGTCTATTTGAACTGATGGATGCTCAGTAAGCTTATTGTGGTAATCATTTCATGATGTATGTAAGTCAAATCATTATACTGTACACCTTAAACACATACAGTGCTGCATGTCAATTATATCTCAGTAAAACTGGAAGGGGAGAACAAAGCAAACAAAAACAAAACAAACAAAAGGAATCATTGCTTTGATTAGCCATAAATACTCATAGAATTATACCAATGCCACAAGCATAGGCATTAATAACTTCTGATAACTGGGTAAATTTGTAAATCTCATTTACAAATGAGATAAAATAATGTGCCCAACATGCATAAGTAATTATTGACAGGGATAAGAGAGACCTCATTCTAGATAATCTAACTCCTTACCTAATATGATGTCTACTATATTGATGATACTTGAGCCAAGGAGAATAGTGGACATATTGATCAATCTGTTAGAGAGTCATCAAAATTCCTTGTACTTCTTCCCTGTCAGTGGCTGGGCAGAGAGAGAGCTTTCTTTTTATTGTGTCATGAAGCTATTGGGATTCCAAAAAGGTCTATAGGATGAAAGAATTTTTGATGTCAATGAATCCTAAAACTTGTGTATTCTTTTCCCTCCTGTAATACTTAGGTCCTTACAAGTAAAAGCAGAAACCTGTAGCTAGGCAAATACAGCAAGTCACTCCACATGGCACAATGGCAGAAATACATTCATTTTTAGATAGATATGGTAATCTGAGAAGGGTAAGAAGAGTTTCCTCAAGATGTGTTTTAGTCAGTGGAGATATATTTTAAGTTCAAGTTGTAGAGGCAAGAGATGTTAGATAGGAAAGATAGGAACAAACTACTTGGGTGATGAGACAAACAGTCCTCATGTTGCTCATTAAATTTAAAGAATAAAGTGTTATTCAGAAAGAGAATGGTGATTTGAATTAAAAAAAAAAAAAACAACTCTGTCAGTCCTCTAAGCAAAAATAATCCTCCTTTGAAAATGGACGTATCAGGCTGTCATAGATCTAAACCTTTAAAGGCTGCTTCTTCCAGCTCTCCTTATTGTATTTCAAGGACCACTCATCAACCTTCAATTTATATTTAGTTTTCTATGTACCACTACCTATAGGGAAAGAATACAAAGATTATGTGATGAAATGTGCCATTTGAAATGAATCCCTTGGAGTAGGAAATGGCAACCTACTCCACTATTCTTGCCTGGAAAATGCCATGGATAGGTGGGCTACATACAGTCCATGGGGTCTCAAGAGTTGGACATCACTGAGTGACTTTCATTTTCATAAGAAAGAATGATGAAAAAAAATCAGCTAACAGTCGAATATTTGGTTCTGAAGGACAACTGTTATTTGATAGTCGATTTCTGGAAAAGATCAGATTTTTTAGTATGCATGTATATGTTTTCTCCTCTCCTATAGTATTACAGGACAAAGTTGAAAGAGTATTCTATATTTCTATTAAAATTAAAGTGCATACCAAATGCATATTCAATCTCACAAAGATTGATTTATTAGGATTTGCACAGCCTTGTGAAAGTGTTTGATGTGCCAGGTCCCTTGGGGGTACATTCATTCTTACAGAAAAAAGTAGCATTTCAGGGTCAGGAACTGTGGTTTCATGGGGAGAAATTCTATAACTGACATCAAAAACATTTTGGAAAACAATTATGTTCAAAATTTAAAAATAAATGGGAAACATATGCCTTAAGACACACACACACAAATAAAATAAAATGAATCCCTCAGTGTTCTGGTGTTTACAAGTAATCCCAGTATCTTGATTAGTGAGACTTGGTCTGAGAGATTGATGCACTCAATGTCTTGAGACATTTACATTGAAGTCTTCCAAACTGACCATTACCTCCTATCTCAAGAAATCCACTAATGTAATAAAGGGTCCCTTTGAGGTTTCTGGGAGTTGATCTGTAGCCCTCACACCAGGAGTATACAGTAACTGAGAGAAAAATAATTATATGTATTTCCACCTTCCATGTTTATTCAGTTCAGTTCAGTTGCTCAGTCGTGTCCAACTCTGTAACCCCATGAATCGCAGCACACCAGGCCTCCCTATCCATCACCAACTCCCGGAGTCCACCCAAACCCATGTCCATTGAGTCAGTGATGCCATCCAACCATCTCATCCTCTGTCGTCCCTTTCTTCTCCTGCCCTCAATCTTTCCCAGCATCAGAGTCTTTTCCAATAAGTCAGCTCTTTGCATGAGGTGGCCAAAGTATTGGAGTTTCAGCTTCAACATCAGTCCTTCCAATGAAGACCCAGGACTGATCTTTAGAATGGACTGGTTGGATCTCCTTGCAGTCCAAGGGACTCTCAAGAGTCTTCTCCAACACCACAGTTCAAAAGTATCAATTCTTTGGTGCTCAGCTTTCTTTATAGTCCAACTCTCACATCCATACATGACCACTGGAAAAACCATAGCCTCGACTAGCCGGACCTTTGTTGACAAACTAATGTCTCTGCTTTTTAATATTCTGCCTAGGTTGTTCATAACTTTTCTTCCAAGGAGTAAGTGTCTTTTAATTTCATGGCTGCAGTCACCATCTGCAGTGATTTTGGAGCCCCCCCAAAATAAAGTCAGCCACTATTTCCCCTGTTTCTCTATTTGCCATGAAGTGATGGAGCCAGACGCCATGATTTTCATTTTCTGAATGTTGAGCTTTAAGCCAACTTTTTCAATCTCCTCTTTTACTTTCATCAAGAGGCTCTTTAGTTCCTCTTCACTTTCTGCCATAAGGGTGGTGTCATCTGCATATCTGAGGTTACTGATATTCCTCCCAGCAATCTTGATTCCAGTTTATGCTTCTTCCAGCACAGCGTTTCTCATGATGTACTTTGCATAGAAGTTAAATAAGCAGGGTGACAATATACAGCCTTGGCGTACTCCTTTTCCTATTTGGAACCAGTCTGTTGTTCTATGTCCAGTTTTAACTGTTGCTTCCTGATCTGCATACAGATTTCTCAAGGGGAAGGTTAGGTGGTCTGGTATTCCCATCTCGTTCAGAATTTTCCACAGTTTATTGTGATTCACACAGTCAAAGGCTTTGGCATAGTCAATAAAGCAGAAATAGATGTTTTTCTGGAACTCTCTTGCTTTTTCCATGATCCATCGGATATTGGTAATTTGATTTCTGGTTCCTCTGCCTTTTCTAAAACCAGCTTGAACATCTGGAAGTTCACGTTTCATGTATTGCTGATGCCTGGCTTGGAGAATTTTAAGCATTGCTTTACTAGTGTGTGCGATGCGTGCAATTATGCAGTAGTTTGAGCATTCTTTGACATTGCTTTACTTTGTTTATTAATTTAACAAATTTTTTTTTGTGCCCGCCATGTGCCACGTATATAATTTTGCTGTATATTAATATTTGAATTTCCTCAGAAAGTGAGCAATAATTTGGCCATTATTTTCCTACTTTCATTATTTCTTAGTATGTGATACAGCAATAGTTTTTTGTCTGATTCAGTTAAGTTGTTTATATATCAGAGTAGTTTCCAGCATAAGACCTATAACGTTCTTGCGATTTCTAATTTTGTTATTATGCTTTAATTTTCTGAGAAATCTACATTTACATTTGTAATTGAAGTTACTCTTCAATACATTTTTTTACTGCCCTGCTTATGATCTCTGGTGCCACAATTTGTGTTGTTTTGGTGTTGATGTTGGCTAAGTTGTGTTCAACTCTTTGTGACCCCCATGGACTGTAGCCCAACAGTCTTCTCTGTTTAAAGGATTTCCTAGGCAAGAATGATGCTATGGGTTGCCATTTCCTTCTCCAGGGTATCTTCCTGACCCAGTGATCGAACCCATGTCTCCTGCATTGCAGGCTAGTTATTTACCACTGAGCCACCTGGGAAGCCTGCTATAATTTGTACTTCTTTAAATAAGAGATAATGTTCATTAAGATGTTTGATTTCATGTGGAACAATGGGAATATTAAAATTGGTTGATTTTCATAGTGAGATTTGAAAACTCAAAATTATAATAATAAAATAAAACAAATGTTATGCCACATAATTTTATATTATGATAATAATTATATTATCCCTCAATATATCACTTGGTCTCTTGCTTAGAAGTAAACAACATGATTAGATATGGAAGGGATCAATCTGAGTAAATGGTATCTTCAATGCAAGCTTCTGGTTCTTTTTGATATGCTTTATTATTTCTGAAATAAGAACTATAGTCTTATGGCATGAGATTTAAAAGTAAAGTAGTTCTTCATACTCATTCTTCAAAAACCACTGCACAACTGGTGTTTAAATATAATAGAAATAAAGTTGTACACCAGAGAGTAAATGGACTCAAATATGAGTTTCTTCTTAATAACACCCAGCTGTGTGATAAGAAGTACTTCAATTGAAACGAAGTTAAACATTAAACATGTAATTATCTCTGTTTTTGATTTTTCAATGATATTAATTTTGTGAGGATGTTCTTTCTTGTTTTCTACAGAATACTTCCAAAGAGATT